>NC_138506.1:4201318-4507342 GCF_964252035.2 Podarcis erhardii | reverse complement strand
CTGAGAAGCTTCCTCCAAAGATGATTAAGAGTTGTAGTAGTAGCAGTAGTAGTAGTGATGACTTCCGGTTTAGCAAGGACATCAAAAAGAAGCGCGGAACGACCACTCCGGTAATTCCGAGCAGCGCGGGTTTTTTTTAGGGGTTTGTAAAGGCTCTAAAGACCTCAAAACCTCAAAGGGGATACCTTGGGGTGACGGAGCACCCAGCGGCGCCCAGACGTGCTCTCCTGTTTCTCAGGTTTTAAGTAAGAATCCGGGGACGAGATAGAGCTGCGGGCGCGAAGGGGAAGCACCTTGAACCTCGCGCTGTGCAGTCTCAGGCTTCTGATGGAAAGTGCTAAACGTCCACGAGAAAATTGAATTCCAAGAAACACAATATATTTAAAAATTGATTACTGGAAGGAATTCAAGGAATTTGGTCAGCTGAGGGAAGTAAAAAGGGAGTCCGTCTCAGCCGCGGTGTTAAAGAGAACAAAGACATGAGAACAAGACAGAAGTGAAAGTTTCCTGCTGAGTAAGTGTAAGCTGAAAGTCCTCAGAGGCAGCGCACTGAGGCAAGTATCATTTTACAACGCTGGAAGAGGGAAAGGGGCTTAAAAGGAACTTTGTTTCTCCTCTTCTTTTGCGAAGACTTGGTGACTTGGTTGGAGAAACAGTAGCGTGTTTGAACCTCAAATTCAGAGATTTAGTTACTTTATAAATCCCTGCATAAGTCAAGGGGGGAAGTTGGCAACAGTGCAAGGGACTGACAAGGGAAAGTGGAACTGTTAGAGAAGTTAAAGTATTGCAGGAATACCTTTGTTCCCTACTTTCCCTGGGCTTAATGGATATAGTAGAGGCTTGAAATTAAACTGTGACTATCCTCATACTCCCACTGGAGTATGAAAGGAGGAAGGAAGACTAACTGGGGAAAACATCCTATATTTATACTTTGTGAGGATTAAGCCTCCAAGTGGCTAGAAAATTCTCGTCCTGGCTCCCTGATCGGATTAAAGCTATATTTGGATTTATACAGACTTATTTGGATTTGCACGGATTTTTATTTGGACCTATATGTTGGATTGAGCCTATAAGAAGAAAAGAAGAGGACAGAAGAGGACAGAAGCAGACCCTCAAACTGAACAGTAGCTGAACAGTATCTGAGTTAGTACCAGATGGTCAATTTATGCTGGATTAAACATTTTGGATTGAGTTGAGAAGGGAACATTTAAACTGTGATATTATCTGAGACAATGTCTATATATTTCTGATGTGTACCATTCCGTTTCTCTCCACTTTCTTTTCTTTAAAATAATATCTGATATACAGTTGTCATACTGTTGATATATGTTTAAAGGGGTGAATTTTGAGGTGCATGGTTAAGACAAGAACTAAAAGTTACTGTGAAGAGAAGGGAAAGAAGGACCCCTAGAGGTCAATGCTCAAATTATAATTGGTAACAAATACGATTTCTAGCTCTCTGGTGTAACTACCCCCCCCTTATGGTGAAAGTATATAACATTGACATACTTGTGTAAAAATGTCAGGGGAAAATGGGGGGGAAATTGGAGGAACTCCAGGTGACTGAAGACAGTCAAAACAGGAAGAAATTAAAGATTTAGATATTCTTTGGTTAAAAATAAAGGAAGAATTTAAACAAAATGAACAACACATGGAGAAAAAATTGGCAGAAGTGCAAGAAACCCTGGATAAGAAAATAGAGGGAGTGGTGGGGGAATTGTCGAGTAAAATCAAAGATTTAACGGTTAGATCTAAAACAACAGAAGAGCTAGCGAAACGAACTCAGAAAGAGATTAAGGAAAATAGAAAAGAGACAGATAGAATTAAAGAAGAACTGGTTGAGGTCAGTAAAGTACAATAACAGATCTGGGACAACATGACTCTGATGGAGATGAGGCAGAAACAGAAAAATCTAAACTTTAGAGGGGTAGTAGAAGAACCAAATGAAGATATTAAAATAAAAATGATTAAAGAATTGGCAAGATGGATGGATATGAAGGAAGAAGAAATTGAGTACACAATTGAGAATGTGTTTAGAATTAAGGTGAGATCGGTAAAAGCCAAAACTAAAAAACTACCTGGAGATTGTCTGATGATTTTTAATTCATTAGAGATGAGAAATGCAATTCTGAGAATGAGTTATAATAACAAGTTAGTAATTGATGATAGACCAATTATCATATTTAAAGAGGTTCCTACTAGACTCTTACGAAAAAGAGAAGGGTACAAACAACTGGTGACTTTACTGAAGAAAAATGGAATTCAACATAGGTGGGAGTCAAGGTCAGAAGTTGTGCACAATCAATCAAATGTTTATTCGGCTTTACGCCCATCATGAAACACAACACAACAAAACAAATCAAATAAAACAGCGGACTCGTACAAGCCACAGGTAGTATAACACAGTTCACAACTCACAAGGACAAATATTAGCCAATTCACAGTTCCTCTGGGCAATAGGCAGGGCTGGAATCTCCTGCAATCTCCAGTGTGGCTGACCACATCCGAGGCTGTCCTTGAATTCCTCTGGACACAAACACAGATGAACAGGAACTGTCTGATAATTTATTACTCAGAGTGACAGGGTCCAGCAGGCTTCTGCAGCGCAGCACACATTCCAAACCACTGAGCAGAGCAGAGTCACACAGCGTTCAGGAACGAAGCCTTCTGTCTTCTGTGCATCGGTGTGCATAAATTAGGCTCTCACGCAGAGTTACTAAAACTAAAAGCAGTTTATTTACAGCAGAATCTAGCCATTATCCAGCAACATCGCACAAACGTGTCTGTCCCAGACAAAAGTGAAACCAGACAGAACAACGAACTGAGACTCTCGGAAGTGATGCAGAGTCTCTCCGCCCTACAGTAGGCAGGACGCACACACCGAGCTGTTTAACCCTGTAAGCTCAGGTTCTCTTCACACACCCTCTCGTCCTGCACTACTGGGGTCAAGCAAGTATCACCACTTACCCCAACTCCAAACCACCACAGAACTCCCCATGACGTTGGAAGCTCAATGGTTTAGTGAACCCATCAGCCAGGTTATTGTGGCTGGCACAACATTTCAGCCGTATCAAACTTGACTGGACACTTTGACAAACATTCTGGAAACGTATGTCTAGATGCTTGGTTCTGGCCTTAAACTGCCCAGATTCTGCCAGCTTCAAACAGGGTTGATTGTCTTCCCAAACAGTGATGGGCAAGTTACAATCCCCACAGAACTCTTGCACCAGGCATCTATAGAACTCCAATTCCCGGCACAAATCTGACAGTGCGCTGAACTCCGCCTCAGTAGAGGACAGCGCAATGAGACTTTGCTTCCGGGACTTCCACCCCAAACTTTATTACCATCCCAGATACGGATTTCCTGTCATCCAGCTTCGCCCAGTCGCTGTCTGCCCAGCATGTGAGCTTCGTCTCACCTGTAGCTGACAGTTTGAGACTGAAGTCCTTGGTATCCTGCAGGTAACACAGAACCCGCTTGACACCATTCCAGGCCTGTATGCTTGGGTTTGTAGCTTCCCGGCTGAGCAGACTGGTAGCAAAAGCTATGTCAGGTCTACTCCACTGGGACAGATACAACAGACTACCCAGAGCTGACTGAAAGAGCTTAGCCTTCTGGAGACTTCCGGTCGGCGCCAGCGTTTAATGGCGGTCCTTTCTTCGAGCTCCGAAGGAGGACTGCTCCGCGAGTTCGGGTCTGACCCGCTACGGCGAGCGGGGGACCCCTAAAATCACAGGCGCAGAAGCCTGTGAACAAGGAGACTCGGCGGGCACCTTTTGCGCCCCCCAACACTGCGAAGGAGCCTTTTTAAAGGCTCCGGAGCGGCATCGGGTGTGAGCGCGGTGCTGAGAGTTGCAACCCAGCCCGTGGAGCGAAGCCGCGTCGCCATGAACGGAGAGCGCCGATTCCTTCCTGAAACTGAAATTCGACTGGAACACCCGTGAGTAGAGACTGAACGGGATATTTAAAGTTAAATTCTGAAATTTGGCTGAAAACGGGAAAGGCACAAATTAAGGAAGTCTGCCTCCCCGAACTGCATGACAAATAAAGCAACAGAAAGAGCAAGCTGTTTTTAAAAGAGAAATAGCTTTTAAGCTGTCAAACCTGACATTGGATTTAAACTTTCCTCCCAACTGGCAGGAGAAAGGGGGAAGGAAAACTGGACATTAGTAACCTGTCTGAGACTAACTTGAGGAAAAAAAGACCTTCCACTGCCGAACTCCCCGGACCGGGCTGCCTGAGTAAGGCACCGGGAAAGTTAACTGTCAATTCAGACTGGATACAAAGTGGGGATTTTATCTGAAATAAAGTTACTGGATTTTAACGGAACTCTCTTGTTGAACTTTTGGTTACATTGAAAAAAAGAGTGGATTTACAGTATGGACTTTTGAACTTCTTATTTGTTACTCTATGCTTTTTTTGCTTCTATGTTTCTTTTCCATTTGGATACAACTGAATGCTCCCTCTAGAGGGTTTAATGAGAAACTGTTATATTGAAAGAGAAACTGTGGGATTTTCCATTGGCAAGTGCTTCCTGTGAGAACGACCTTGAGGATATGAGTGGCCCAGTAGAAGAGATAGCAACTAGAGCAAAAACAAAACAAGCACAAAAGAAAAGGGGCTCAATTTCAGGCACAACACCAGCTGCACAGGAAAAAGCAACAACAGCATCTATGGAATCAATGACACAGGCATTGCTCAAAATAAGCCAATCTTTGGAAGCACTGACAAAGTTGTCTACAGAGAACTCAAAAAAAGTGACAGAACTGACAGCAAGATTGGATTTGAACACTGCAAGTGTATCATCTAATACAGACTCTATTAACAAATTAATTCAAGAAAGTTCAGAAACACGAAAGATTGCTGAAAGTGCAAAAAATACCGCAGAGGAGACAAGGGAAAAACTTGCACCGATTACAAAAAAAGTGAATGAACATGATGCAACCTTGTCCCTATGGGAACTACAGAGAAAGGAAAAGAACCTGAAATTAAGACTGGTTCCTGAGAATGAGGGGGATAGTCTTGTGGAATTCCTTACAGAAAACTTTTCCGAATTTTGGCAGGAAGAATGGGAGGAGGAAGAAGAATTTGAAATAACAACAGCTTTTCGGCTGGGCAGGAGACAAGGAAAGAAGCCAAGGGATTGTCTAATTACATTGAGATCCAAAGAAGAAAGAGATAGAGTACTGAACCTGCATTATCAAAAGGCACTGGTGATTCAAAATTGTCAAGTACAGATTTTTAAAGATATCCCTAAATATATCCTAGAGGTGAGAACCCTCTACAAAGATTTGGTCAACCTGCTGAAGAAAAATATCATACCCTTCAGGTGGGAGTTTCCACAAGGACTGTCCTTTAATTTTAAAGGAAGGAAAGTTAAAATAAGAACAATCCAAGATAAAGAACAATTTTTGGAGAGATATCTGGAAGACCTGCAGAAGGGAACAGTAGAGACAGAAGAAAAAGGACCGACAGATATTGCAAATTTATCATTTGGACTTATCCCACCATCGGAGGAAGAACAAAAATTGGGAGCAGTTGGAGGAACAGGTACTTAGTAACAAAATGGCTCTGCAACTTCTTAGTTGGAACTGTAACGGTTTGAACCTTCCCCGAAAAAGACGCCAAGTTTTTCATATCTTGAAGAGAGAAGGATTAGACATAATATGTTTACAAGAAACACATGTGGCCAGGATACATAGAAAACTGTTGATAAACAAAAGACTTGGACAGGAATTTATCTCATCAGATAAAGTGAAGAAAAGAGGTGTGGTGATTTACGCAAAAGAAAAATTGGCTCCAAAAATGATATTTAAAGATGAACAAGGAAGATATCTGGCAATTGAAATACAAACTCAAGGAGAAAAATTTTTGATAGTTGGAATATATGCACCAAATGATGGGAAGGCTGAATTCTTTAAGAAGTTGCATGAGACTTTAATGGACTATTTAGATCATAAAATAATAATGATGGGAGATATGAATGGAGTCGTCTCCACAAACATGGACAAAGCACAAAGACAAGTGATCTCCAAAGAAGGGAGATTACCTAAGACTTTCTTTGAGATGACTGAAACTATGGATTTGATTGATATTTGGAGAACAAAGAACCCTCTTGAGAGAGAGGGAACGTTTTTCTCGGAAGCAAAAATGACATGGACAAGAATTGACGAAATTTGGGTAACCAGTAGTCTGGCGCCAAGGACAAAAAAAGTAGAAATCTGCCCAAAAACCTGCTCCGACCATAACGCGGTAAAGATGGAGATGAAATTAACAACAACTGGATCCTTTAGATGGAGAATGAATGACACCCTATTTAGAGATGAAGAGATTTATAAGAAGGCCCAAAAAACACTGAAAGATTACTTTGAGATAAATTTGAGAACAGAAGTGGAGAAAAGAATAATTTGGGACGCAAGTAAGGCCGTGATGCGAGGTTTCCTAATTCAACAGAACTCTATAAAGAGGAAAAAACAAAATGAGAGGAAAGAAAATTTTTTGGAAAAAAATGAAAGAAGGGGAAAAGAAATTGAGACTTAAACCAAAGTCTCACAAGATTCTGAGAGAAATAAAGTACTACCAGATGCAATATATGGAATTGATGAATCAAGAGATAGAATGGAAAATAAAACAAATGAGACAAAAGACATTTGAATCAGCAGACAAATGTGGGAAACTTCTGTCATGGCAACTGAAAAAGAGACAAAAATTGAACACTGTGACGAGTTTAGAAATGGATGGAAAGATTATCCACAAACCTAATGAGATGAGAGACTTCCGGTGCAGCGCGATCTCGTCGCAAGCGGGGATTTTTCCGTGAGGGAAATCCCGGGCTATTCTGGAGGGAAAAGGGGTGCTACAGGGCGCGGTGGCCCCCAAAATTACCACTGGTGGGTGTCCAGAGGGTCAGGATCCCAGCGGACCAGGAGCGGTCAGCCCGGCCGTCAGGTAGCTTCGAAAGGAGTGAAGAGAACGGCGGAGCGGATTCGCGGGTCGAGGGAAGCCATTATCTACCTCCAGATAGCGAAGCCCCGAGCTTGCCGAGGAAGCGCTACGCTCTCAAACCAAAGAAATCCGGTGTCGAACAAGCTAAAATTTGAAGGTATAAAACAAGGAAGTCCCGGAGCAAAAAGGAGAAGTTGCGGAGCTCAGCTGACAGCCGAAATCAACTCCGACGCAGCACTTCTTGCAGAGCTGGGAAAAGTGAAAGTGAGTTGCCCCAGCGGATACCGTTTTCCCCCCTTGTCTGAACTTTGTTAAAAAGTAACTTATTTCAAAGATACTGTCACAGCAAAAGGGGGAACAGAAGTTTAACTGTTTCTAACTGAAGTTCTGGGTGAATCGGAGGGCGTTAGTGATAAGAAGGGACGCTTCTCTATTTGTACGCAGTAACAAAAAGGTAGTGAAACGGAAGAGAAGGTTCCGACGCCATTGCAGACATCTTATGCGTCACGTATGGACACCTCAGCGGAATATCTTTGAGCAAGACTGAGCAATATCAGTTGGCTGGTGCAAACCGTCCCGCTTTTTTTTCTTTCTTTCTTTCTTTCTTTTCTTCTATTTGGGGTTTTCATTCTTTTACTACTTGTGGGGTCTACTTTTATGAATCTGGGTGTGGAGACTGACGGCGACGGATACTTTCCGTTGCTTCCTTTTTCTTCTCCTCAGTTGGAGTAACGCTATACAAATATTGACTAAGACCTCTAGTGGATAAAGAGAGGCAGCACAATTTGTTCTTTCCTTTTCACTTAATTGATAGACTTTGATCGTCGATTAGCAGACATTTAAGTTATTTTTCTTGAATGCATAATAGGACTACTTTACTTTAAAAGGGAAGAGGGCTCTGAAATATCCTTCCTCCAATCTCCTCCAACTGAATCTGATGAACTAGCTACTAAATTGTTATCTTAAATATTATACTTCACCTCTTCGTGATCGGCAGGAACTTACCAAAAGAACGTCATTATAAAAGGATTAGCCTGAGTGGAGGCAAGAAGACAACACAGTGGACCTTTATATGAACTTCTGGTGGTATACATATAAGTTATACAAGTTATAAGGACTATTTAAATTTAAATAATTGTAAAATTGTTTATAATTGCGAAATAACTGTGAAAGGACGGAATTGGGTTAAATCGACAAACTTTGTTGGGAGGGGTGTGTGGCTGAGGGTTAGGCAAGAAGTTGCTGGTGTGGGGGGAGAAATACTGGGACAAAATGTCAAACCCAACAAAGAAAGGAGCTGAGGGGGGGACACCGGTAGAGAGGAAAGGATCTAAACAAGAGATTGACTTTAAGGCAGATATTCTAAGAATGTTTGCGGAAATCAAGCAGAGCGAAAAGAATTTAGAGTCTAAATTAGAACAAGTAGACAATAAAATTGGAAAAATGGATAAAAAAATTGACGAAACAGTAAACGAACTGAAAGGGTAAATAAAAGAAGTGTTTAGAAGGACTCAATCGGTAGAGGAGGGATTGAAGAAGACAAGATTAGAAATGAAAGAGGTTAAACGGGAAGAAGAGAAATTAAAAGTAGAAATGATGGAATTAAACAAAGCGCAGGAAGAGATGAAAGATGTTATAGCGATGAATGAACTTCGGATGAGGGAGGTGAATCTGAGACTCAGAGCTGTGCCGGAGACTCAGGGAGAGAACATTAAAGACAAATTGATAACAGAACTGGCAAAATGGATGGAACTACCTACAGGAGAGATGGCAAAGGCGGTCCAAAGTGCATTTAGAATGAAAGTGAAGACAAATAAAGCAAAAAGATTCACAGGGGACTGCCTGATTACATTCAAGGATAGAGAGATGAGAAATTGGATCTTGCAGAGGAACAGAGAAAAAAGACTGAATATAGACGGGAATTTCATAATCATTTTTAAAGATATACCAATTAGACTGCTTAAACGAAGAGATCCCTACAAATTGCTGGTCCAGACATTAAAGAGAAACAATATCGAGTTCAGGTGGGAGTTCCCAGAAGGAATCTCATTTATGTATAGAAGTAAGAGGCACAGACTGACAAACCCAGAGGAAACTGGGAAATTTTTGAGGAAATATAAAGAATTAAAAGCTGATCCGGAGGAAGTTAAAGGAGCAGAGGGAAGAACACCAGAACAACTAAAACCAGAGGAGGTGGAAGGAGAGAATAGAAAGGAAACGGACGAAGAAGAAGACGAGGAAGAAGAAGAGGCAGACAAATTATAGGTAAATAGTTAGATTTTATTTAAATTAAGATAATATGGCGTTAAAAATCTGGAATTGGAACATAAATGGGATGAACGAAAAAAAGAAAAGGAATAGAATTGAACAGTTTCTAAAAAGGAAAAATTTAGACATCATATGTTTACAAGAGACACACGTAGCAAGAAGACACAAAAAAATATTAATCAATAAAAGACTGGGAAATGAATTCGTATCGTCAGACAAGGAGAAAAAAAGAGGAGTGGTCTTATATATTAGAAAACAAATTGAAGCCCAACAAATTTTTAAGGACGAAGAGGGAAGGATAATTGCGGCTCGAATCAATTGGCATGGAGAAAATCTGATTATTGTCGGGATCTACGCACCGAACGGAAATAAAACAGAATTCTATAAAGTGTTAGAAGAAAAACTATCTGAATATATAGATCAGAAAATCATTTTAATGGGTGACATGAATGGGGTGACTTCATTAGAAATGGATAGACGCAGAGAAGGAATAAGTAAAGAAGGGAAACTACCAAAATCCTTTTTTTCAATGATTGAGAGTTGCAATTTGATAGACATTTGGCGCTTCAAGCATCCATTAGACAAACAATTTACGTTTTATTCTGAACCGAACAAGTCAATGTCAAGGATCGACCAGATTTGGATCTCGAGTGAACTGACACCAAGAACCCAACGGATAGAAATTCAACCGAAAGTAATCTCTGATCACAATCCAATAGAATTTGAATTAAGAAGCCTCGAAGAAAGAACTTTTAGATGGAGAATGAAAGATTATCTCCTAGATGACCAGAAAATAGTGGAAAAAGCGCAAAAGGAATTATCAGAATATTTTATAGCTAATTGCAACAAAGGCACAAAGGATAAAGTAGTATGGGATGCTAGCAAGGCAGTAATGAGAGGCTTCTTCATTCAGCAAAACTCAATTAAAAACAAAAATAGAGAAAAAGGGAAAAAAGAAATTTTGAAGCAAATTATGGATAATGAACAAAAATTAATTAAGAAACCAAACAATTTGGAGACAAAAGAAAAGATTAAAATTCTACAATCACAGTTTGCCACTATAATAAATAGAGAAGTAGAATGGAATATAAAGAAGTTGAGACAAAGAAATTTTGAATTTGCGAATAAATCAGGAAAATGGCTCGCATGGCAATTAAAAAAAAGGAAAGAACAGAATACAATAAATAAGATCACAATAGAAGGAGATGAGGTTACCAACCCGAAGGAAATTAGAAAGGGATTCTTGGATTATTACAAAAGACTATATAAAAATACAGAAAGAAATAACTCGAGGAAAATAGAGAGATATTTGAAAGAGAAAAAGGTTCAAAAGATCCCGAATGGAAAAAGAGAGCAACTGAATACCCCAATTGATATAGCAGAGATAAAAGAGGTGATTAAAGAGCTAAAAAGGGGGAAAGCTCCAGGGCCGGATGGATTCACTGCCTGTTATTATAAAGAAATGGAATCAATTTTGATAACACCATTGAAGGAAGTGATGAACAATATTCTAAAAGAAGGAGAAATCCCGGAAACATGGAAGGAGGCATATATCACATTTATTCCAAAACAGGACTCAGACCTAACCCAAGTCAAAAACTATAGGCCGATCTCACTCCTAAATTTAGATTATAAGATATTTGCTGCAATTCTTGCAAAGAGGTTGAAAAAGATCCTGTCAGAAATTATACACAAAGACCAGGCCGGTTTCTTACCAAGCAGACAGATGAAAGATAACATAAGATATATAGTTAATATGATGGAATATCTGTCTGATAGGATTGATAAAAGAGCTGCAATGATGTTTGTCGATGCCGAGAAGGCATTCGACAATATAATATGGGACTTTATGTTGAGAAACCTGGAATACATGGAGATAGGCAAAGACTTTCTTAATGGAGTAAGAGCTATCTACACAGAACAGAAAGCCAAACTGATTATAAATAATGTGGTCACAGAAGGAATAAGGATACAAAAGGGAACGAGACAGGGATGCCCTCTCTCGCCGTTACTTTTCATAACGGTATTAGAGGTCCTTCTGAATTCGATCAGACAAAATAAGGTTATAAAGGGAGTGACAATCGGCCAGAATGAATATAAGATTAAAGCATTCGCAGATGACTTGGTTATAATGATTGAGGAACCAATAAGTACGACAAAAGCAGTTTTGGAGGAAATGGAACAGTTTGGAAATATGGCAGGCTTTAAACTCAACAAGAAAAAAACAAAAATGATGGTAAAGAATATGGATCAAGATCAAATAGAAGCAATGCAACAACAAACCCAAATAGAGGTGGTCAAAAAGGTAAAATATCTGGGTATTTGGATAACTCCCAAAAATATAGATTTATACAAAAACAACTATGAACCAGCTTGGAAGGGAATTAAAAAGGACTTGGAGGTGTGGGGAAAATTGAAATTGTCATTTTGGGGAAGGATCTCTACAATCAAAATGAATGTGCTCCCAAAGATATTGTTCCTATTTCAGACTATCCCCATAATTAAGGGAAGTAAGATCTTTAAGGAGTGGCGAAGAGTGATCTCAAAGTACATCTGGCAGGGCAAAAAACCGAGAATTAAATTTAAATTGCTAACAGATTCAAAAGAAAGAGGAGGTTTTGCCCTGCCAGATCTGAAACAGTATTACGAGGCTTCATGTCTTTGCTGGACGAAAGAGTGGATTAAATTGGAGAATAATGAATTGTTGGATCTGGAGGGATTCAACAACAGATTTGGGTGGCATGACTATTTATGGCACGAAAAAAAGAGAGTCCATAAGGGTTTTGAGAACCACATATTCCGAGGTCCCTTAATTGAGGCATGGGATAGATATAAAAATCTATTAGAACCTAGAACACCACGCTGGTTTTCACCTTTAGAAGCAAAGAGTATAAAGAGACTAAATATGGGAAGTAAATGGATAACATATGACCAACTGTTATACAAAGAAGGGGGAAAGTGGAAAATAAAACCGTATGAGCAGGTGAAGGAACATGTACATGACTGGATGCACTACTTCCAAATGAACGAGGTGTTTAAGAAAGATGGTAAAGAACGAGGTTTCATGGATAAGGAATCAATATTTCAAAGCGAGGTTATAGGCAATGATACGAAAAATTTATCAAAAATGTATAAACTGTTGTTGGATTGGAATCTGGTAGATGAAGAAGTCAAGTCGGTAATGATTAGCTGGGCAAAGGATGTGGGTCACAATATACAATTTGAGGAATGGGAAAAATTATGGAAGGAGGGCTTAAAATTCACTGCATGTATGACGTTAAAAGAGAATACGATGAAGATGTTCTATAGATGGTATATGACACCGGTGAAATTGGCGAAGATGTATAAGACATGCAACAGGTGCTGGAAGTGTAAGGATAAGGAGGGTACTTTCTATCACATGTGGTGGGGCTGCGGGAAGGTGAAAGACTTCTGGGAGAAAATATACAATGAGTTAAAGAAGATCTTAAAGTATACGTTTAGAAAGGAGCCAGAGGTCTTTTTATTAGGAATAGTAGGAAAGGAGATAAAAAGGGAAGACCGCAAATTTTTTAGATATGCAATTACAGCCGCAAGAGTGGTATTGGCCCAGAGATGGAGACAGCAAGAAATACCGACCATAGAGGATTGGAGAACAAAATTGCTAGAATACGCAGAGTTAGATAAATTGACAGGAAAGATTAGATACTTAAGAGACCAAAAGTTCATCGGGGACTGGGAGAAATTTGTAGAGTATCTGGAATGTTTAAGTAAAGGACAGATGACGCTTAAGGGATTTAAAGAAGCACTGTAAAAAAGTAATAAGTATTGATTAAAGGGAATAGGAGGAAAAGAGATAAATAATGCCAATACAAGTCTGATGAATGCGTAATGAAAGTGACGAATACGGATGATTTACGGGACAGCTGAGAAAGAAGTTATGAAAATGATGTGAAACTATTGTGTATATATATATATATATATATATACACATTATTTGTTGTTGTTGTTTTGTTTTGTTTTGTTTTATGTTTAATAATAAAAATTATATGGAAAAAAAAAAGGGATAAGTAATTGTTTTCAAAGTTTTTTCAGGAAACTATATGCACAAGGGCCAGTTAACGAACAAGAAATAGAAGAATTTATTAAAAAATATGGACTACCAAAAATTTCAGAACAAAGTAAAATGATTTTGAACGAGAAAATAACAGAACAAGAAATAGAGGGTGCAATTCAGAATATGCAACTAGGAAAATCACCAGGACCAGATGGTTTGACTGCCAGATATTACAAAGCGTTAAAGGGATGGTTAATACAACCATTGAAGGAAGTTTGCAATGAAATTTTGGAGGGGAAAAAGGCACCTGAATCGTGGAAAGAGGCATTCATCTCACTTATACCGAAAACAGAGACTGAAAAGAACCAGGTTAAAAACTACCGCCCTATATCATTACTCAATGTGGATTACAAAATCTTTGCAGACATTCTGGCAAAAAGATTAAAGAGAGTGTTGGTAGGGGAGATTCACAAGGACCAAACCGGCTTTCTCCCAGGGAGACATATGTCAGACAATGTGAGGAACATTATAGACATTTTGGAGTTGCTAGAAACGGACATCAATAGGAAGGCTGTTTTAATTTTTGTGGATGCGGAGAAAGCCTTTGACAATATTTGCTGGAGCTTTATGAAGAAGAATCTCCAAGGGATGGGGGTAGGCCAAGGTTTTGAAAACGGTATAGGTGCAATATACTCTAAACAAAAAGCAAAGTTAATTGTAAACAATGTGGTAACAGAAGAAATACCTATAGAAAAAGGTACACGACAGGGATGCCCCTTTACTTTTTATATCAGTCCTGGAGGTTTTGTTAAATATGATTAGAGGGGACCAGTTGGTTAAAGGAGTTCAGGTCGGAGCCAGACATTACAAATTAAGGGCATTTGCAGATGACCTAGTATTGACCTTGCAACAGCCAGACACTAGTACTAAAAGAGTATTAGAACTAATTGAGACATTTGGTCAAGTAGCAGGATTTAAATTGAACAAACAGAAAACGAAAGCGTTGGAAAAAAACTTAACAATGGATGAAAGGGAGATATTCCAGAGTGAAACAGGTCTGGCAATAACGAAAAAAGTGAAGTACCTGGGGGTAAACTTAACATCTAAGAATGTGAACTTATTTAAGGATAATTATGAAAAATGTTGGACGGAAGTAAAGAAAGATCTAGAAATATGGTCAAGGTTGAGGCTTTCCTTGTTAGGCCGAATTGCTGTTATCAAGATGAATGTATTGCCTAGAATGTTATTCTTATTTCAGACATTGCAGATTTTGGACAAGATGGACTGTTCCAAGAAGTGGCAGAAAGATATATCTAAATTTGTCTGGCAGGGCAAAAAGCCCAGAATAAAATTTAAGATTTTAACTGACGCAAAAGATAGAGGGGGGTTTGCCCTGCCGGACTTAAGACTCTACTATGAATCGGCAGCTTTTTGCTGGTTGAAACATTGGCTGCTTCTTGAAAACACAGACATTTTGGACTTGGAAGGGTATGATAATAACTTCGGTTGGCATGCATATTTATGGTATGACAAGGTAAAAGTCCACAAGGGCTTTAAAAATCATATTGTTAGGAAAGCATTGTACAATGTTTGGATACGGTATAAAGATCTACTGGAAAGTAAAACTCCCAGGTGGTTGTCACCAATGGAAGCTAAGGAGGTGAAAAAACTTAATATGGAGTCTAAATGGCCAAAATATTATGAAATTTTAGAATATGATGGTGAAAAGGTCAAATTACAGAGTTATGAGAAATTAAAGTCCAAAGTACGAGATTGGTTGCATTATCATCAGATAAATGAGAAATTTAAACAGGACAGGAAAATAGGATTTCAGAAGGAGAGGTCAAAGTTGGAAACAGAATTGTTAGAACCCAATACTAAGAACTTGTCAAGAATGTATAATTTGCTGTTGAAATGGAATACACAGGATGAAACGGTGAAATCAGCTATGATTAAATGGGCACAAGATATTGGTCATGATATTATGTTTGCTGACTGGGAACAGTTATGGACCACTGGTGTTAAATTTACGGCATGTAATGCCCTAAAAGAGAACATTATGAAAATGATCTACAGGTGGTACATGACCCCAGTCAAACTTGCAAAAATTTACCATTTGCCCAATAACAAATGTTGGAAATGTAATGAGACTGAAGGTACTTTCTACCACCTCTGGTGGACCTGCCCGAGGATTAAAGCTTTTTGGGAAATGATCTATAATGAAATTAAGAAAGTCCTCAAGTGGACTTTTCCTAAGAAACCTGAAGCTTTTCTCCTGGGCATGGTTGGCCAGCTGGTGGTGAAGAAGGATAGGACGTTTTTTATGTATGCTACTACAGCAGCAAGAATTCTTTTGGCAAAGTATTGGAAGACGCAAGAACTACCTACTCTGGAAGAATGGCAGACAAAGGTGATTGACTTTATGGGATTGGCAGAGATGACCGGCAGAATCCGTGACCAGGGGAAGGAGACGGTGGAAGAAGATTGGAAGAAATTTAAAATATACCTTAAAAATTGTTGTAAAGTTGAGGAGTGTTAAGATGTCAAGGATTAAGAAACAGAGAATTACAGCTGTAACTAATAAGTTAAAAAGAACTTAATGAAGGGAACTAAAAATTTAATTGACCGGAGGGTTGCTAAAGAAATGTGAAATAAGGATGCAGCGAAAGGGAGGTATGGGGAAGTCCGGGGAAAGAAGGTATAGAAAATAAGAGTATGAATTTATACTTGTTTAAATGTTTGTATGTTTTTTTCTTTTTTTTTTCTTTGTCTTGTGTGTTGTTTGTGTTTAATTATGTGTTTGGAAAATGAAAATGAATAAAAATTTATTATAAAAAATAAAAAATAAAAAATAAAGAGCTTAGCCTTCTCGAACTCAGCACGTTCTGCTTGCTGACTGTCTTTCACGTAGCTCATCTCCATGGGTGTCCTAACCCCTGCACAATCAGACATTCTGAACTTCTCAAGCAACTGCTCAATCTTGCCTTTCTGACTGAGCAAGAAGCTACCATCCTCAGTTCTAATTATCTCCATGCCCAGGTAGATCTTTACTGCACCCAGTTTCTTGAGCTGAAACCATTTTCCAAGCTCTTTGGCAAACTTCTGTACCTGTTTGTCTGCCCTTGAGGTATAAATGATATCATCAACAAAGAATAACACCATTTCCTGTGACTCTCCTGACCCTTTAAGGTACAGGCAGCTGTCAGCAAGAGATAGTACAAGAATACTTGGCTAGTTTAGATGTATTCAAGTCTCCAGGGCCAGATGAACTGCATCCAAGAGTATTAAAAGAACTGGCAGATGTGATCTCAGAACCACTGGCAGTCATCTTTGAGAATTCCTGGAGAACAGGCGAAGTCCCGGCAGACTGGAGGAGGGCAAATGTTGTCCCTATTTTCAAAAAGGGGGAAAGAGAGGACCCAAATAATTACCGCCCAGTCAGTCTGACATCAATACCAAGGAAGATTCTGGAGCAGATCATTAAGCAAACAGTCTGTGAGCACCTAGAAAGGAACGCTGTGATCACCAATAGTCAGCATGGATTTCTGAAAAATAAGTCATGTCAGACTAACCTGATCTCGTTTTTTGACAGAATTACAAGCCTGGTAGATGAAGGGAACGCAGTGGATGTAGCCTACCTTGATTTCAGCAAGGCATTTGACAAGGTGCCCCATGATATTCTTGTAAAGAAGCTGGTAAAATGCGGTCTTGACTATGCTACCACTCAGTGGATTTGTAACTGGCTGACTGACCGAACCCAAAGGGTGCTCATCAATGGTTCCTCTTCATCCTGGAGAAGAGTGACTAGTGGGGTGCCACAGGGTTCTGTCTTGGGCCCGGTCTTATTCAACAGCTTTCTCAACGACTTGGATGATGGACTCAAGGGCATCCTGATCAAATTTGCAGATGACACCAAACTGGGAGGGGTGGCTAACACCCCAGAGGACAGGATCACACTTCAAAACGACGTTGACAGATTAGAGAACTGGGCCAAAACAAACAAGATGAATTTTAATAGGGAGAAATGTAAAGTATTGCACTTGGGCAAAAAAAATGAGAGGCACAAATACAAGATGGGTGACACCTGGCTTGAGAGCAGTACATGTGAAAAGGATCTAGGAGTCTTGGTTGACCACAAACTTGACATGAGCCAACAGTGTGATGCGGCAGCTAAAAAAGCCAATGCAATTCTGGGCTGCATCAATAGGAGTATTGCATCTAGATCAAGGGAAGTAATAGTGCCACTGTATTCTGCTCTGGTCAGACCTCACCTGGAGTACTGTGTCCAGTTCTGGGCACCACAGTTCAAGAAGGACACGGACAAACTGGAACGTGTCCAGAGGAGGGCAACCAAAATGGTCAAAGGCCTGGAAATGATGCCTTATGAAGAACGGCTGAGGGAGCTGGGCATGTTTAGCCTGGAGAAGAGGAGGTTAAGGGGTGATATGATAGCCATGTTCAAATATATAAAAGGATGTCACATAGAGGAGGGAGAAAGGTTGTTTTCTGCTGCTCCAGAGAAGCGGACACGGAGCAATGGTTCCAAACTACAAGAAAAAAGATTCCACCTAAACATTAGGAAGAACTTCCTGACAGTAAGAGCTGTTCGACAGTGGAATTTGCTGCCAAGGAGTGTGGTGGAGTCTCCTTCTTTGGAGGTCTTTAAGCAGAGGCTTGACAACCATATGTCAGAAGTGCTCTGATGGTGTTTCCTGCTTGGCAGGGGGTTGGACTCGATGGCCCTTGTGGTCTCTTCCAACTCTATGATTCTATGATTCTTCCTGAAACGAAACCTAGCTTCTCTAAGGCTTAATTCAGGCATAAGTTCCAATTTCTGGCCAATTGTTTTAGCCTGTAAATTGACTTGTGAAGCCTCCATACAATACCTTGCTCATTGCCCTCAACCCCTGGAGGAGGAAGCATATACAGATCCTCCTGGAGGTCTGAGTTCAAGTAGGCCACATGTACATCAACGTGATGCACCAGCAAACCTCTTTGTCAGCAATGGCTAAAAGCATGCACAGAGTTTCACTTGTGGAAGTAGGAGCATATACCTCAGTATAATGCAGCCCCTTCCGCTGCGTGAACCCTCTGGCTACTAGCCTAGCCTTGTACTGTGGTTCTCCAGTTGCTGTGGGTTTAAGATGGTAAACCCAACAACTACTCACGGCCTGTGTCAGGAATAAAAGTAGCAATGAAATAGACTACTTTACAGACTGTTTTCTTTCTCCTGCTGCTATGCAAGGGGGAAGGGAGTGTGCACCTTTCATAAGGGAGGTGTCACTTATTCAAGACCTCCCTGGTCTGTCCGGATGCCAGCCAGGGTAGGTCACCGGCAACAGGCCCCGAGAGCCTGGGAAGAGGAGCCAGCCTTTCCCGAGGGGGCCAGTTTCCAACAGTTAGCTGGCAACTTCGTGAGGGAGAACACACCTAGAGACTCCATTGAACTCATCTCCATCTGCATCACCTCATGGCATTTCCTGGCTTCTTCCTGAGGCAGTTTCTGAACATCCTCAAAACTCTCAGGTTCACACTGTGCCATACCAACCCACACACTAATGACTGCAAACCAGTCAGGAGGTTTACCTTTCGTTGCCTGAGTTGACATCCTCAACCCAACTTCAGGTACTCCCTCTGACCCACTAGGGCCAGCCAGAATGTCCTTGGCATCAGAGAGTTCCCCCTCTGACATACTGTGCCATCAAGACTTAGCTGAATTAGTGGGAGAAGGAGCACTTCTTTGTTCAAGCTTCACAGCTTTAGGAGAAGTTCTTCCCTCTAGCTGCTCTGGGTCAGAACTCTGTGCCTCAGCAGCAGGTTCAACCTCTTCCTCTTCTTCATCAGCAGAGTCTAGCAGACTCTCTGAAAGAATATCAGGGTTCCCATGTATCCGTGTCCACCCACTCTGCTCACAGAATTCAGCACTGTTGCTGAGCAGAATTCTGGACTGATTGCCTGTTGGATAGGCAAATTTCCATCCCTTGGGTCATACCCACAGAAAATAATCTTTTGGGACCTGGGGCCACCCTTTCTGTGTTTGGCCTTTGGTATAAGGACCCAAGCCTCACAGCCAAAAACACGGAAGAAATGCACCTTGGACTTCTTGCCGTGCAGCAGAAAATAGGGCGTGTCCCCTACCACAGAGTTAAATGACCTGTTCAAGGTGAAGTTGGCCGTCTTCCAAGATTCCCCCCAAAAGCGCTGTGGGAGCCCAGCATTAAACATCAACGCGTTCTGTTCCAGCGTTCTGCAACGCCATTCTGTTGGGGACTGTGTGGAACTGTCAACCTGTGTTGAATTCCCTTCTGGCAGAAGAAACTTTGCAGCGCAAACCCGGTGAATTCTCTGCTGTGGTCGCTCTGAAAGTTCTGCACGTGCATGGAAAATTGCAGTTCCACTGCCGCAATCCAGTCTCTGATCAGCGGCGCAGCCTCACTCTTGTGTTTCATCATGAACACCCAAGAATTCCTCGAGAAATCATCTATCAGCACTAGTGTAAATATGGCTCCTCCCAGACTGGCTACTGACATAGAGCCACACAAATCTGCATGCACCAGCTGAAAAGGTCTAGTGGTCACTCTTTCAGACCTTGGGTATGTGCACATTTTCACCTTTGCGTGCTTACACACTCTGCACTCTAGAAACTTAGCACATGACTTCATTTTGCACCCCTCAGTGCACTCTGGGATCCTCACGTAACCCCAAGACACGTGAGCCATATGTCTGTGCCAAAGATGTGCACATCATGGACTGGAACATTGTGCTTGAGCTGCCCCCTCCTAAGGTGGTAAACCTGCTCCAATCCTTTGTCCTTTTGTGCTTAGAATTAAACATCTGTTTCATTGCCAAATTTACACCTAGGCTTAGCAATGACATTGAGGATGCTCAGGCACAGCAATTGCCACAGCCATTCCTGGAGCACCTTTGGAGGCCTGGGTACGTGATGTCCTGAAGGGAGTATTGGCTTCAGTAGCCCCGTCCATGCTTAGATCTTATTAAAAGGCTTGGTCAGACTTTATGGAGTTTTGAGGCAAATTAAAAAATGCTAGGCTTGACACACCCCCTACCAAGGCAGGAGTTCTGCAATACTTGGTACATTTGAGGGAGCTGGGTCACGCAGCAAAGACTCTTAAACATCCAATCAGCTGCAATCTCCTTCTTCTTGTGCGGACTTCTTAGTGTGAAGGGCACTGTAGGGCTGGCGCAGACTGCAGCCTCCTAGCAGTGATGGTAGAAGGCCCATAACTTATGACATTCTATGCAAAATCCAAAAAATAATAATAAAAATAAATAAATAAATAAATAATAATAATTAAGAAGTATCTGTTGGTCCAAGTACAAGGCCCGGTTATTTTTCGGCTGCATACTCCATCGCCTCCTTTGGCGCTCTGCGCCTTGGCGAAGTGGTTTGTGAGGGCCAACAAGATTCCGCCGCCCAGGGAAGTTTATTGAGAGACATAGTTCTACATATTCAAATAATTTTATTTGCCAACTGTTAAAGAGTGGCAAATAAAATTATTTGAATATGTGGAACTAGCAAAAATGACACAAAAAATTAGGCACCAAAAAGGTACAAAGTTTATTAGTGACTGGAAAAAAATTATAACATACATTGAAGGAAATTTTAGAAATTTAAAAATCACAGTAGGTTTAACATAAAACTTGCGACGTGTAGATTATTAACAATGAAACTGCAAAAAGGAAGATTTAGCAAGAAGCCCGAAATCGGGAAAGAGGGAGGTCAACATGTGTATATAGGGGTGATATTAACAAGATCATATAAACAAAGAAAGACGGTGATGGAAATTTATATTATTTTATGTAGTTTATGTTGTTCATTTATGTTTGTTTTTATTTTTGGTTTGTCAGATTAAAATCAATAAAAAGAAATTAAAAAAAGAGAGACCTGACCTTGTCCAGATCCAATTTAGTCCTGCATGTCCAATGTTCCAAAACTGATCAGCAGGGAAAGGGGGTCCTTATTCGGCTCCAAGCAACTAGTCACAATGGGCCATGCCCAGTAAAGGACACTAGACATTTCTTGTATGTGAGACCAATCGTCTCAGGCCCATTCCTCATATATTTGGATGGCTCCTGCCTTGCACAGCATCAGTTCACACGCGTTATGCAAAAGGCGATTGCTGCCTGTGACTAACTCCTTTAGGATTGGGGCCGCCATCACAGCAGTGCATTTGGGACTCTCAGCTGAAAGGATGAAGGACTTGGGGCGGTGGAAGTCTGATGCATTTAAGGGATATATTCGTAAGACCTTGTGATTGTTCACGGTATACCTGATCTGGCTTTGTTACCTTATTTTGCTTTCAGGAGACATTGTGGTGTGCATTTGGATTATAGGCCACAACATTGTTCACTGGGCTAGAAACCGTGCTGTCAACTGTGGCCCTGGGGTTCAGGTTGGATCTTCCACTAAAAAAAAAGTTTCCTGGATCTCACAGAGGGGGATGCGCTGGCTGGGCGGAATTTATGCCTGCAGTGAAAGCCAGAGCCGCTTTGGAAGGTCCCCTCATGCTCTGGTTATTCAGCTGGGAGAAAATGACTTGGCCTATCAGAAAGGCGTGGACTTGATGTGGGACACTTACAATGACTTCAATGAACTGATTGCCTCATTGCCAGATTTAACCCTAATTTGGTCACCGCTGCTGGAGAGGCATGTATGCAGGGACTGTTGGTGCCCTATTGCGATAAAAAAAGCCAGAAAGCTTTTGGAACATTTGGTGGTGCGCAGAGCGGCAGCTCTGGGGGGTTGGGTCATTGACCACCCCAACATCCAGTTCAGCAAAGTGGCCCTCTACCGAGATGATGGCATACATCTTTCCGATGCGGGAAACGATGTGTGGTTGGCGGATATGATGGCTGGGATTAGGGACTGGTTGCAGGTTTGAGGGTATTAGCGGGGAGCTTTTGCTCAAGTGGTGATTAGGCATTGGTATTGGTATTGTTATGTAGATGGAAGGGGGGAGGAAGTGCCATCACCTGCCCCGAATATTGAAGGGTAGTCTGATAAAGGATTCCGGGGGGCGTGGCCCTGTCTGAAGCCTATGGAGGTGAGGGCCTAAGGTACGCCCCCGAGCGGTGACCCCGGGGGAGTTCCTAGTTGATGTGCATCAGCAGGACTCCCCCTGCTGATGGTTAACCCTTCCCGGACTTCAAGCAAACAGGCTGAAGCCGGATAGTCGGTTATGACCAATGCCTAAGCCAATACCACTCATCACCTGTAACCAATAAAGTTGTGCCATATTTAGGCCATTAACCTTAAATAATTGTGTCATGTGTCTTTATTTCCACGGGGGGGGGGGGGGACTCGCCATGCAATCTTGCTAGTTCTGCATATTCTAGCATTTTATTTTGCCAGTCTAATTTTGAGGGAATAGAATCTCCTTTCCATACCTTAGCAGTTAGAATCCTAGCTGCTGCTACCGCATACATAAAGATTTTCCTTACCCTTTTGGGGATTTCATTGCTCATTATGCCTAGCAAGAAGACTTCGGGCTTCTTTGGGAAGGAACATTTAAACAATTTTTTAAGTTCATTGTAGATTGTTCCCCAAAATTCCCTGATTTTTTTGCCGTTCCACCACACGTGGATCATGGTGCCTTCTGCCTCCCTGCATCTCCAACAGATGTTTGATCTAGATTTATACATTTTGGCCAGTTTTACAGGTGTTAAGTACCATCTGTAGAGCATCTTCATGAAATTCTCTTTCAAGTCGTAGCACACTGTGAATTTTAGGTCCTCCTTCCTCAACCTCTCCCATGATTCCATCTGGATGTTCCTCCTTGACCTCCCAGTCAAGGAGGTGCCTGTACATGTTAGAGAGTGTTTGTTTGTGTGTGCGTGTTTATTTAATAATAATAATAATAATAATAATAATAATAATAATTTGTACCCCACCCTCTCTGGCCAGAGCCAGGCTCAGGGCAGGTAACACCAGTAAAATTACAATAAAAACATAATGGGGGGGGGGGAGAGAACCAATTTAAAATACAGGTTAAAATGCAATTTAAAATGCAGCCTCATTTTAAAAGTAGCCCATAGTTTCCATGGTGATACTACAATGGAAGTGAAAAAATTTAATCTCTGTCTCTACTGAACAGCTTATAAACTGTACTGCTCTGACTGGCAACTTTTTAAGTAGATCAAAATTGTCTTACTTCTTCGCAACAAAGGGAGCCTTGGATAAATTTCTCTCTGCCATATTTGTAGTTGAGATTTAAGCAGTTTTAAAGACTAAGGAAGCTGCTTCCAATTTGGCTGGTGGAAAGGAGAGAAACTGTTTTTCTCCATTGTTTTGGCAGACTGTGTGACTGACCTTGACATTCCTTAGTTATGACTTCAGAAAAAGAAAAGCCCAGACGTGGCTCTAAAGCACCAATGCAATTTGAGGAGTCGGTATTGTCAGCGTTAAATGTTATTAAAGAAGGGCTGGACTGCAATACAGTTGCTGTAAATAAATTGGAAAAAAGGATTGATCATTTAAGTACCGATCTGCGAGATGTCAAAGAGGAAATTAAGTCACATGATGCAAGATTGACGCAACTGGAGAATGTCAGGGTGCAGGATTTGGAACGTTTGCAATATGAAAATGAAAATGCTATAGCTTACTTGCAGCTGACCGCGAAAGAATCTCATCTGAGATTGAGAGGTTTCCCTAATCTGGAACAGGATCAAGATAAACTCAGAAAATGTTTGATAGGACATTTTGTGGAATTCTGGGATTTGAAAAAAGAGGAAGTAGAAGATTGGGTGGAGAAAGCTTACAGATTTGGACCTAAAAAAGAGACTAAAATAACCTACGATTGTATTGTGGTCTTTAAGACCAGGGAACAAAGAGATATCATTTTGGGACATCACTATAAAAAGGCCTCAAATTCTCGATAAATCGGTGGTGCTCTTCAAAGAGGTTCCTAGGCACTTTTTGAACTTGAGATCCCAGTATAGGGACCTGACAGATATTCTGAAGAGAAAGAACATCTTTTTTAGGTGGGAATTTCCAGAGGGCCTATCCTTCAAATTTGAAGGAAGAAAGCAAAAGATTAAGAATCTTGAGAAGGATAGATTTATGCAAAAGCAACATTTTTCTAACATTCATTAATTTTACAATATTTCTATAAATAGTCTTTAAACTTTTTCCAGTCTTCTTCCACCGACTCTTCTCCCTGGTCTCAGATTCTGCCGGTCATTTCCACCAGTTCCATATAGTCCATCAACCTGGTGATCTTCTGTCCGATGCTCTTAGCTCTTTTCCAAGTCCCTTCTGCAGAACTTCTTCGTATTTATACAAAAACTTTACTTTGTCTTCTACTGATCTTATTTTTATTTTCCTTCCTTTGAAGCTGAAGAACAGACCTTGGGGAAACTCCCACCTAAAGATGGTTTTATTCCTTCTCAGCAAGGCAGCCAAATCTCCGTAGTTAGACCTAAGATCCGAAAGGTATTTCGGGACGTCTTTAAAAATTTCCACTCTTGGCTGATGTACTTCTAGGTTCTTCTGGTAGTGCCAACAGTCTCTTATTCTGTTCTTCTCTTTTTTCCCTCCTCTTCCAAGTCTGAAGGCCCTCACAATTTTAATCTCTTCTTGACCCAAGTCCAAGTCCCAAAAATCAACAAATTCCTGTGTGAGGAAGTCTATCAAACTTTCCTTCTCCAATTCAGGTAGGGCTCTGATCCTCAAATTCGTTTGTTTTTCTTTAAGTTCAATCATAGCAAGCGTCGACTTATGGTCATCCAGTTGCCTCTGTAAGGCTGGGACTCTCTCTCTCTCCAATTGTGTTACATCACGTTCAGCAGCAACGACTTTCTCCCTAGCTTCCTCCACAGTCTGCCATGTCAAAGTAGATTCCTGTATCAATTTCTGGATGGTTTCTGTATTGATATTCACCTTTTGTCCCAAATTATTTATACTTTCTGTATTTAAATCGATTTTAGTAGTTGCAGCTTCCACTTTCGCATTTGTCACGTCTACTTTCTTGTTAAGCTGTTCCAGTGAATTATTTATCTTATTTAATGCAACCGCTAAGACCTCTTCTATCGACATTCCTTTTGATTTTGAATATGCTGGTACAAAAGCAGTAATAGAAGAAGCAGGGGGGCCTGATGTTAAAGCCCTCCTAGATTGCTGCCAAGTCCTACCAAACCTTTATGTTTTTTCAAGAATTGACTGGTCCGTTTTTTCCTTTCCATTTGCCATAACACTTAACCGATTCAAGGTCAGTCCCAAAGTCTCACAGCTTTTTATCTTGCAGCTGGAAATTCCCCCAGCCCAGCTCTTGTAACAGTTTCAAAGGCTTCCTCTAGAGGGAAACAGTTTCTATTTAAGTTAGTCAGTAATGTCCTTTTTTAAACACAGTTCAAACAGTGAAGTTAGTTTCAATTTTCAGTTACTTTTACTCCTTTTTAAAAGCAGACGGAGACAGTAGAAACGATGTATTTCTCTTATTAGCTAGCTGTCAACGAACAATCGCTGTCAGTGAACGTTCCAAAAAATGTCAGTCCTGCTAGCAGCCCGTTTCCAGGGTCAGAGCGGCGGTATTTTAACTCTCTTCGCTCTCTCCCACAGGCATATTCAGTTCACAACTTCCCCCCCTCTTCTCCTGCCTCCAAGGGGGGGTTTAATGTTCTTTACTGATGGAAATTTAGTCCTTTACAATAGGCTTTCCAAGACTTCAGCTTGCAGCCTCATTGCTTCAGTCTATTTACAAAAGGGGAAGGCGGACTTCCTGTGTTGAACCTCCCCGTTACGATACCAAATTAAACGTTTAGAAATCCAATTCTCCCGCTTCAGCTCTACTCATGGGTAGTTACTTTAGAATCAAATTGTCCACAGGAAAAAGTCAGCGCTCTCCGGCAACAGCTATGCGGCTTCGCTCCATGGAAGAAGCAGTCGATTCGAAGCACCGCGCCACTCACCCCACGTCGCTCCGGACCCCCAAAACCGGGTTTCCCCGCGAGTAGGGGAGGCGCAAAAGGTGCCCGCCGAATCCCACGTTCACAGGCTTCTCCCACCTGTGATTTTTTACGGGTCTCCACCTTCGCCGTGGCGGCCAGACCCAGATTCCCACGGGGCAAATTCCTCCTGATCAGAGGAATTCCGCCATTACCTGAGGCGCCAACCCGGAAGTTATATGGCTTTAGTAGAAATGTTATAAGGAATTAAGTATAAATAGATTATTAGAGTATTAGGAAAAATAAGGTTAGAATATGTTAAGATAATTATAGGACAGAAAACAGAGGAAGATGGAAAGGAATTGCTGAAACAATTAACAGAAGTGGAATACAAAAAGGGAGGTGTGAGGAGGTCATTGAAACAAGTTAATGAAAGATATGACATTGAAATTGTATGATGTGTGTTAAACGGCTTTTGTTTTGTTTAATTTATTGTGTTAGTGCTGTGTAATGTTTTATATTGTATTGTATTGTCTTTTTGTCTTTTTGTCTTTTTTCTTTCCTTTTTTGTAGTGTTTAAAAGTAATAAACATTATTTTTTTTTAAAAAAAAAAAGATTTATGCAAAAGCACTCGGTAGAACTTTGATTACAAACTCCACAGCTGCTGGGAGCGGAGGCAGCGTCCTCGTAAGTAGACAATATGGCGTTGAGAATTTATTCATGGAACGTACATGGCATGAACTTACCGCAAAGATGGAGAAAAAATTATCATATTTTGGAGAAACAAAACTTGGATATAACTTGTTTACAGGAAACCCACATTACAAGACTACACAGAAAAAAATTAATAAATAAAAGATTGGGCCAAGAATTTATTTCTTCTGACAAAGTTAAAAAAAGAGGAGTGGTTTTCTACATCAAAGATAAATGGAATCCAAAATTTGCTTTTAAAGATGAGGAAAGAAGATATATCACAGTAGAAATTTCGGCACAAGGTGAGAAATATTTGTTATTAGGAATCTACCCACCTAATGATGGTAAAGCGGAATTTTTTAAGAACTTGGAAGCAAGTCTGTTGGAATATATGGATTATAAAATTATATTGATGGGGGAATTGAATGGAGTTGCATTTACTTTGATGGATAGGACTCAGAGATCAAAGGTTACAAACTCTGGCAGATTACCAAAGACTTTTTTTTATTTAACTGAAAAATTTGATCTGTCAGATATATGGAGAATTAGAAATACAATGGAAAGAGACTTCACTTTTTTCTCAGATGCAAACCAAGTATTTTCGCGAATAGATTATCTATGGATATCCAGAGACTTGGTTCCTAAAGTAATAAAAACGGAAATTTGCCCTAAAACTTGCTCGGACCATAATGCAGTTTCTATGGACTTGAAAATGTTTGTTCAGGTGATGGACTATATGGGACTGGCAGAAATGACTGGCAGAATCCGAGACCAGGGAAAAGAGTCGGCGGAAGAAGACTGGAAGAAGTTTAAAGACTATTTGCGGAAATATTGTAAAATTAATGAATGTTAAAATGATGTTAGACAGAAATTAAGTGGTTTCCAGCTGTAATGCTTAAGAGATATGAAAAATAAGGTTTAGAAATAAGTAAAAACTAATGGAGAGGATTTGCTGAACTAACAATTTGAATTGGAATATAAGAAAGGGAGGTATGAGGAGGTCTGGAAAATAAGTTAAAAGAAAATAAGTAAATGGAAATTCTATGTGTTTTTAGTTGTTTTTATTTTTGTATTTTTGTATTTTTTTTTTCTTTTTGTTTTATATTGTATCATTTTTGAAAACTTTAATATTCTATAAAAAAAGAAAAGAAAATGTTTGTTCAGGGTTCCTTCAGATGGCGAATGAATGATGATTTGTTCTGAAGTTCATTAATTCTTAATAAGGCCCAAAAAACCCTAAAGGACTATTTTGAACTCAATATGAACCAAAGAATGGAAATAAGGGTGATTTGGGAGGCCAGCAAAGTGGTAATGAGAGGGTTTCTGATACAACAAAATGCAATTAGGAGAAAGTCACAGAATGAGACAAAAGATAAAATTATGGAACAACTGAAAGACAAAGAGAAGCTTAGAGGAAACCCAAAGAATTTGCAGATCCAAAAAGAAATTAAAACCCTACAGGTTCAATATTCACAGTTAGTAAATCAAGAAATTGAATGGAAGATAAGAAGGATGAGACAAAGAAATTTTGTTTTTTGTTTTTTGTTTTTTGTTTTAGGTCATATTACACTTTATATTTTTTTAATAATATTTTTATTAAGTTTATGTAATACAGAAAAAAAGAATAAAAGAAGATATAGAAAATAAAGTAGAGAAGTTACAGATTTCCATAATCCTTTTTTTCAGCAAATCCAATGGACTTCCCCGCATCTTCCTAACCCTGCGTTCTCTGTGATACAAAACATCAGCAATTTGTTAACTTATTTCAAAACTTATTGTATCTTTCATTTTATCATGTTATCTAATTTCCAAAGTGTTGTAACCGACATCTTATACGTTTTAGCTTAAACATAATAAAGTTATTTCATTATTCCACCTCTGACTTCTTGTACCTTAATTTTCCTTTCATTAGTTTACAATTGCTGAAGCTAGAATTTCCTCAAAAGTGCATTTTTTAACATTCATACAACTTATAATGTTTTTTCAAATAGTCTTTAAATTTTTCCCAGTCTTCCTCGATTGTTTCTTCTCCCGAGTCTCGGATTCTGCCAGTCATTTCGGCCAGTTCCATGTAGTCCATCAACTGCGTCTGCCATTCCTCCAGCGTGGGTAAATCTTGTGTCTTCCAATGCTTAGCAATCAGGATCCTTGCTGCTGTGGTAGCATACATAAAAAAAGTTCTATCTTTCTTAAGTACTCTCTGGTCCACGATGCCCAGAAGAAAGGCCTCCGGTTTCTTAGGTAAGGTAAATCTAAGTACCTTTTTTAGTTCATTATGAATCATCTCCCAAAAGGCCTTCACTTTCGGGCAAGTCCACCAGAGGTGAAAGAATGTCCCTTCCGCCTCTTTACATTTCCAACATTTGTTGTCAGACAGGTGATATATCTTAGCAAGTTTGACTGGGGTCATGTACCACCGGTATATCATTTTCATAATATTTTCCTTCAAGGCACTACATGCCGTAAATTTCATTCCGGTGTTCCATAACCTTTCCCAGCCTTCAAACATAATGTTGTGCCCCAAGTCCTGCGCCCATTTTATCATGGCGGATTTGACTGTCTCGTCCTGTGTATTCCATTTAAGCAGCAAGTTGTACATTCTCGAAAGTAGTTTATTTTTTGGCTCTAACAGTTCTGTCTCTAATTTCGATTTTTCCACCTGGAATCCAACCTTTTTATCCACTTTAAAAACCTCCTGAATTTGAGCATAGTGCAACCAATCTCGCACCTTGTTTTTTAATTTTTCCAAGCTCAGCAACCTCCAATTGTCTCCAATTTTTTCAATTATTTCCCAATATTTAGGCCAATAGGCTTCCATGTTAAGTCTCTTACGTGCCTTGGCCTCCACCGGTGAGAGCCACCTCGGAGTCTTACTCTCCAATAAGTCCTTATATATTGTCCAGACCATCAAAATTGCTCTTCTGACAATATGGTTTTTAAACAATTTGTGAACTTTAACCTTGTCATACCACAAATATGCATGCCACCCAAAAGCATTATCAAACCCTTCCAGATCTAGGACATCAGTGTTTTCCAATAAAATCCAATCTTTCAACCAGCA
This sequence comes from Podarcis erhardii, assembly GCF_964252035.2. Lineage (NCBI taxonomy): Eukaryota > Metazoa > Chordata > Lepidosauria > Squamata > Lacertidae > Podarcis > Podarcis erhardii. The sequence continues at coordinate 4,477,434 of NC_138506.1, read as the reverse complement.
GAAGGCTGCAGATTCATAATATAACCTCAAGTCTGGCAGGGCAAATCCCCCTCTTTCTTTCGCATCAGTTAGTATTTTAAACTTTATTCGGGGCTTTTTGCCCTGCCAAACAAACTTGGAAATATCCTTCTGCCACTTTCCAAAACATTCCACTTTGTCCACGATCTGTAGGGCCTGGAACAGAAATAACATTTTCGGCAATACATTCATCTTTATAGCTGCTATTCGGCCCAACCAGGAAAGTTTTAATCTTGACCATATTTCCAAATCTCTTTTGATTTCTGACCAACATTTCTCATAATTATCTTTAAACAGATTCAAATTTTTGGAGGTCAGATACACCCCTAGGTATTTTACTTTTTTAACCACATTTAATTCTGTTTCTTTCAGGAACTCATCTGTTTCTGTAGTTGTCAAATTTTTTGCTAAAACATTAGTTTTTTGCTTATTCAGCTTAAATCCCGCCACCCGACCAAAGTCAGAAATTAATTCTAGCACTCTTTTAGTACTAGAGACTGGCTCCTGTAATGTTAATACCAAGTCATCTGCAAAAGCTTTCAGTTTGTATTGTTTCACTCCGACCTCAATTCCTTGTACAGACCGGTCCTTTCTAATCATATTCAATAGCACCTCCAGAACTGAAATGAACAATAGGGGGGATAGGGGGCACCCCTGTCGTGTCCCTTTTTCAATTTTAAACCCCTCTGTCACCACATTGTTTACTATCAGCTTAGCTTTTTGTTCTGAGTAAATTGCCTCTATTCCATTTTCAAACCCCCGCCCCACTCCCATCCCTTCCAAATTTTTCTTCATGAACATCCAAGAAATGTTGTCAAAGGCTTTCTCCGCATCAATAAAAATTAAAACCGCTCTAGTATTAAGATTTGTTTGTAGAAGTTCCAAAATGTCAATAATGTTTCTTGTATTATCAAACAAATGCCTACCGGGGAGAAAGCCAGCCTGGTCCTTATGGATCACTTCATTGAGTACTTTTTTGAACCTACTTGCCAAAATATCCGCAAAAATTTTGTAATCCACGTTTAGGAGTGAGATGGGGCGGTAGTTCTTAAGCTGGGTCTTTTCAGATTCTTGTTTAGGTATCAATGTGATGAAAGCTTCTTTCCACGTCTCCGGTGCCTTCCTCCCCTCCATAATCTGATTGCAGACCTCCAACAGAGGTTGTATCAAATGGTCCTTCAAGCTTCCGGAGGCGGCGCAAAACGGCAATGGCGGTCCTCTTTACCTTGTGAAGAGGGGCTCCGCGAAAAAGGGTCGTCCGCTGCGGCAAAGCGGAGACCCGTCAAGAAAAACCACAGGCAGAGCGAGCCTGTGACCGTGGGACTCGGCGGGCGCCCAAAGCCCCCCCAGAAACGTAGAAGGAACCCCGTAAGGGGCTCCGGAACGGGAAAGGGGGAGCGGCGCTGTGAGTTCATCGCTCTTTTCGTGGATGCAAAGCCGCGCTGCTGCTGCCGATGAGCGCTGACCTTTCTTCTTGAAAACATCGAATTTGACAGCTACATACCCGTGAGTAAGGGGTACTAAATTTTGGACTAATTTTATGGATTTGGACTGAAAACGGGAGGCGAGTAACAGGAAGTCCGTCTTCCGATCCTGCTAACTAGATCAAAGCAAGGGCTGAAGTGTGCTGTAGCGCCCAAAAAGGATCGTAAAAATAGAACAAAGGTGCATTGACAGACTTTGTTTCTAGAAGTTAAAAGGGAAACTTTTGTGAAGCTTGTGGACTTAAATTTTGGAACTTTCTTCCTATTTCTGAGATATACGGAGTTAAAAGGGATAACCTAGTCGTCGGGCTGCCAGAGTGCAACAGAGAACTGTCAAACTGCTGATACTGTTGCTGAAGTTTAAACTGTTACATAGACTGAGATACTAACGTTTAAACATTGTTTCTGGGACCATTCTTGACACCTTGTGGCTTTTAATCAAGAAATAGAAAGCTTTGGGAACCTTCCTTTTGTATCCAGGAATTACAAAGACTTAATACTGGATTATAGGAACTTCAATGGCGGAAAAGAGTTCTTTCCTTTCTTGAAATTTTGAAATACTCCCCCTAGAGGATTGTGGAGACATAGAGGCCTGGGAACTGTACTTTATTGAGACTTCTTGTGGTTTAATTGTTTATATTTTGAACTTGTCTCTCTCATGGAATAAAAGACAATTTGACCTTGAACTGTGGCAGGTGTGGAATGAGTGGCCCAGGGAAAACAAGAGCAGCCAAAGCTAAAGAAAAAGAAAAAGAAAAGAAATCTGTGCAACTTGTTCAAACAACTTTAACTCATCAACGCAGATCATCTGTCCCAACTGTGCTAACAGCACAGGAGGTGGAAATTGAGCAGCCTGCTTCAGAAGATATGGCAACTGGAGGATCTGAATCAGTCCTGAAACAAATTCTGGAGCAACTGGCAATTTTAAATCAAAAGGTGGACAATCAATCAACAAAAATTGACCAAGCCACACCCTCTATTGGTAAATTAACTGAGCAGGTTTCCCAGCATACTCAGGCAATTGACAATTTGCAAGGAGCTACGGCTGAAAATTATAAATTAGCTGTGGAAGCCAATCAAAAAGCAGAGCAGGCAAACCGAAAAGTTGATGAGATTAAAGGGGAAGTTAGGCCTTTGAAAAGACAAGTAGGGGAACAACAAGCCTACCTGTCACTGGTTGAATTGAAAAGTAAGGAAAATAATCTCAGGTTAAGGGCCATCCCAGAATTGGAGGCAGGCAACTTAGAGGGATTTCTGACACTTTTATTTTCTAAATTCTGGGGAATTGAGGAAGATAAAGATTTTAAAATCGTGACGGCCTTTAGACTGGGAAGATCGGTAAAGAAAGATAAGGCTAGAGACTGTTTGGTTATTTTGAGATCAAGAGAGGAAAGAGATAAGATATTAGGCCTACATTTCAAAAAATCCTTGGAGATAGAAGGTAAAAAGGCTGAAATCTACAGAGATATTCCCAAACATCTATTGGATCTTAGGGACCACCTACACAGACCTGACCAAATTGTTAAGACATAACGCAATTCCTTATAGGTGGGAGTTTCCACAAGGACTATCATTTACTTATAAAGAAAGGAAAGTAAGAATTAAATCACCTGAGGATCAGCAGAAGTTCCTACACGACCACGAGGAGGATCTTCAAAAAGGAGCTGCAGCTTCTTGGCCACCACCACCACCGGGACCACCACCAAAACCTACACCGTCTGGATCTGGACCAGCACCACCACCTCCGGGATCGGAGGAAAACCTAGACACCCCATTGTAAGACCCACCAACTAAACCAGGATGTCTCTGCAGCTTCTTAGCTGGAATATAAATGGCGGAAACTCTCTGGAAAAAAGAAGAAAAGTATTTCATATTTTGAAAAAAGAACAATTGGACATTATTTGCCTGCAAGAAACACATGTGACAAGGCTCCATAGAAAAGTGTTAATCAATAAAAGATTAGGCCAAGAATTTTTTTCTTCGGATAAAGTTAAGAAAAGAGGAGTGGTGATTTATGCAAAGGAGAGCCTGTCACCGAAATTTCTATTTAAAGATGAACACGGCAGAATTTTGGCGATTGAAATTCAGACGCAAGGAGAAAAATTTTTGATATCAGGAATATATGCTCCAAATGAAGGAAAATCGGAATTCTTCAGGAAGCTGCATGAGATTATGCTGGACTACTTAGACTACAACAACATTATTATGTTGGGCGATATGAATGGGGTCGTATCTGTAAACATGGATAAGTCGCAAAGTGCCAACATAACGAAAGATGGCAGACTACCTAAAACTTTTTTTGAAATGACTGACAATATGGACTTAATTGACATATGGAGGGTTAAGAACCCCTTAGGAAAAGAAGGAACTTTCTTTTCTGAAGCTCATCTGACATGGACACGAATCGACCAAATATGGACAACTAGAGGACTGGTACCTAAGACTAGAAAAGTGGAAATCTGCCCAAAAACTTGCTCCGACCATAATGCTTTGAAAGTGGAATTGAGACTAAACATAACCGGATCCTTTAGATGGAAAATGAATGACACCTTATTAAGGGATCAGGAGATTGTTAAGAAGGCCCAAAAAACTTTAAAGGACTATTTTGAAATAAATCTAAACACCACTGTGGAAAAAAGAACAATCTGGGACGCAAGTAAAGCAGTTATGAGAGGGTTTCTAATACAACAAAATACGATTAAGAAAAAGTTCTGGAATGAAAAGAAGGAGAAGATATTGGAGAAAATAAGAGAAGGAGAGAAAAAAATAAGATCTAGGCCCAAGTCGAAGGAAGTGCTGAGAGAGGTGAAATTTTTCCAGGCACAATACTCAAAACTGATAAATCAAGAGGTGGAATGGAAAATTAAACAAATGAAACAAAGATCCTTTGAATCAGCAAACAAGTGTGGGAAACTGCTAGCATGGCAGTTGAAAAAGAGACAAAAACTTAACACAGTTACAAATCTAGAGATTGAAGGGAGAACGGTTCAGAAACCCGAGGAAAATAGAAAGTGTTTCCAGAGATATTTTAAAGAACTTTATTCACAAGGGCCACAGAAAGACTTTGAGATGGATCAATTCCTTAAAACTAATGGATTACAAAAAATAACTCAGGAAATGAGAACTACCCTGAATAGTAATATCACCCAGCAAGAAATTGAAAGTGCCATTCAGAACCTTCAATTAGGCAAATCTCCAGGCCCTGATGGACTTACCTCCAAATATTATAAGGTTTTGAAGGACTATTTGATACAACCTCTGTTGGAGGTCTGCAATCAGATTATGGAGGGGAGGAAGGCACCGGAGACGTGGAAAGAAGCTTTCATCACATTGATACCTAAACAAGAAACTGAAAAGACCCAGCTTAAGAACTACCGCCCCATCTCACTCCTAAACGTGGATTACAAAATTTTTGCGGATATTTTAGCAAGTAGGTTTAAAAAAGTACTTAATGAAGTGATCCATAAGGACCAGGCTGGCTTTCTCCCCGGTAGGCATTTGTTTGATAATACAAGAAACATCATTGACATTTTGGAACTTCTACAAACAAATCTTAATACTAGAGCGGTTTTAATCTTTATTGATGCGGAGAAAGCCTTTGACAACATTTCTTGGATGTTTATGAAGAAAAATTTGGAAGGGATGGGAGTCGGGCGGGGGTTTGAAAATGGAATAGAAGCAATTTACTCAGAGCAAAAAGCTAAATTGATTGTTAACAATGTGGTGACAGAGGAGTTCAAAATAGAAAAAGGGACACGACAGGGGTGTCCCCTATCCCCCCTATTGTTTATTTCAGTCCTGGAGGTGCTATTGAACATGATTAGAAAGGACCGGTCTGTACAAGGAATTGAGGTCGGAGTGAAACAATATAAACTGAAAGCTTTTGCAGATGACTTGGTATTAACATTACAGGAGCCAGTCTCTAGCACTAAAAGAGTGTTAGAATTAATTTCTGATTTTGGTCGGGTGGCGGGATTTAAGCTGAACAAGCAAAAAACTAAGGTTCTAGCAAAAAATTTGACAACTACAGAAACAGATGAGTTCCTGAAAGAAACAGAATTAAATGTGGTTAAAAAAGTAAAATATCTAGGGGTGTATCTGACCTCCAAAAATTTGAATTTGTTTAAAGATAATTATGAGAAATGTTGGTCGGAAATCAAAAGAGACTTGGAAATATGGTCAAGATTGAAACTTTCCTTGTTGGGCCGGATAGCAGCTATAAAGATGAATGTATTGCCGAAAATGTTATTTCTGTTTCAGGCCCTACAGATCGTGGACAAAATGGATTGTTTTGGAAAGTGGCAGAAGGATATTTCCAAGTTTGTTTGGCAGGGCAAAAAGCCCCGAATAAAGTTTAAAATACTAACTGATGCGAAAGAAAGAGGGGGATTTGCCCTGCCAGACTTGAGGTTATATTATGAATCTGCAGCCTTCTGCTGGTTGAAAGATTGGATTTTATTGGAAAACACTGATGTCCTAGATCTGGAAGGGTTTGATAATGCTTTTGGGTGGCATGCATACTTGTGGTATGACAAGGTTAAAGTTCACAAATTGTTTAAAAACCATATTGTCAGAAGAGCAATTTTGATGGTCTGGACAAAATATAAGGACTTATTGGAGAGTAAGACTCCGAGGTGGCTCTCACCGGTGGAGGCCAAGGCACGTAAGAGACTTAACATGGAAGCCTACTGGCCTAAATATTGGGAAATAATTGAAAAAATTGGAGACAATTGGAGGCTGCTGAGCTTGGAAAAATTGAAAAACAAGGTGCGAGATTGGTTGCATTATGCTCAAATCCAGGAGGTTTTTAAAGTGGATAAAAAGGTTGGATTCCAGGTGGAAAAATCGAAACTAGAGACAGAACTGTTAGAGCCAAAAAATAAATTACTCTCGAGAATGTATAATTTGCTGCTTAAATGGAATACACAGGACGAGACAGTCAAATCCGCCATGATAAAATGGGCACAGGACTTGGGGCACAACATTATGTTTGAAGACTGGGAAAGGTTATGGAACACCGGAATGAAATTTACGGCATGTAATGCCTTGAAGGAAAATATGAAAATGATATACCGGTGGTACATGACCCCAGTCAAACTTGCTAAGATATATCACCTGTCTGATAACAAATGTTGGAAATGTAAAGAGGCGGAAGGGACATTCTTTCACCTCTGGTGGACTTGCCCGAAAGTGAAGGCCTTTTGGGAGATGATTCATAATGAACTAAAAAAGGTACTTAGATTTACCTTACCTAAGAAACCGGAGGCCTTTCTTCTGGGCATTGTGGACCAGAGAGTACTTAAGAAAGATAGAACTTTTTTTATGTATGCTACCACAGCAGCAAGGATCCTGATTGCTAAGCATTGGAAGACACAAGATTTACCCACGCTGGAGGAATGGCAGACGCAGTTGATGGATTATATGGAACTGGCTGAAATGACTGGCAGAATCCGAGACTTGGGAGAAGAAACAATCGAGGAGGACTGGGAAAAATTTAAAGACTATTTGAAAAAACATTACAAGTTGTATGAATGTTAAAAAATGCACTTTTTAGAAATTCTTGCTTCAGCATTGGTAAATTAATGAAATGGAAATTAAGGTATAAGAAGTCAAAGGTGGAATAATGAAATAACTATATTATGTTTAAGTTAAAACATATAAGATTTGGGTTACAATAGTTTCGAAATTAGGCAACATGATAAAATGAAAGATACAATAAGCTTGGAAATAAGTTAACAAATTGCTGATATTTTGTATTACAGAGAATGCAGGGTTTGGAGGATGTGGGGAAGTCCAATAGATGTGTTGGAAAAAAGGATTATGGAAATTAGTAATTTCTCTACTGTATTTTTCTTTTTTTTTTTTTTTTTATTTCTCTTTATTAAGTTTCATTCTTCACATACTCACAAAAAAGTAAAACACAAAACATTAAATAAAAGATAAAGGGCACCATTGCAAAAAGTAAAAAAAAAGAAAAAGGAAAAAGGGACAGATCAGAAAAGAGAAAAAATAAAAAAAATAGAGATAAAAAAATAAACATTAGACCGATACAAATCACACGCTATCTGACTTCCTTCCCTATTGATTTCGGATTTCTAATTTTTTTTTACAATATCACTTTTACCGCTGATGTTGATTGTTAGTTTGCACATCGGAAGTTTTATATTAAACCTGCTATAGTTGGTAGGTTTTTAAAGTTAGTTTCTATATATGCCATGAATTTAGACCAATCGTTTTTCAACTTTGTATTCTTTTGTTCTCTAATTCTCTGCGTCATTTTTGCCAATTCAACAAAATCGTATAGTTTTGTTTGCCACTCCCTTACAGTTGGTATATGCGTGCTTTTCCAATTTTGAGCGATTAACATTCTGGCCGCTGCCGTTGAATATTGGAATAAAGTTTTATCTTCTTTCTTAATTTCCTCCCCAATCATACCTAATAAGAAGGCCTCTGGTTTTTTAGGGAACGTGTATCTAAATATTTTTTTCAATTCATCATATATCATGTTCCAGAATTTTTTCATTTCCTCACATGTCCACCACATGTGTATGAAGTTACCTTCTTTTATTTTGCATTTCCAGCAGGCCTTATTACCAGTCTTATACATCCTATTTAGTTTCTCTGGTGTTATATACCATCTGTATATCATCTTCTCTAAATTTTCTCTGATTGCAACACTCGCCGTAAACTTTATTCCCTCATTCCACAGCTTTGACCATTTTTCAAATTCTATGTTATGCCCCAGGTCTATCGCCCACTTCACCATAACTTCCTTAATTTCTTCGTCTTTTGTATCCCAATCTAACAATATATTATACATTTTGGATAGTAACTTAGATTTACTTTCTATTATTTCTGTCTGAAATTTCGATTTCTTGTCATTCATTCCAATTTTTTTATCTTCAGTCCATATCGCGTTGATTTGATGATACTGTAGCCAGCTTGTCAACTTCCCCTTCAGCTCCTCATATGGTCTTAGTTTCCAACTGTCTTCCGATCTTACCAGTAAATCTTCATATGTTAATTTTGGCTCTTCCATGTTAATTTTTTTAATTATTAGGATGTTTGTTGGGGACAGCCACCAAGGTGTTCTCCATTCCAACAACTTTTTATTTTTTTCCCAGGCTTCATATAATGGACCCCTGATGATATGATTTGAGAACCCCTTATGGGCTTTCTCCTTGTTTGACCATAGGTAGGCATGCCAGCCAAACCTATTGTCTGCTCCTTCCAAGTCCAATAGGTCAGAATCTTCCAATGTTATCCAATCCTTAACCCAACATAGGCAGGCGGCTTCGTAATACAATTTTAGGTTAGGGACTGCGAGCCCTCCTCTCTCCTTTCGATCCGTGAGTAATTTAAATCTGATCCTTGGCCTCCTTCCCTGCCATATGAATCTTGAAAGGGTTTTCTGCCAGTCTTTAAATAATTTAGACCCTCTAATTACAGGAATGTTTTGGAATAAAAACAGCATTTTTGGAAGGACATTCATCTTTATTGCCTCCATCCTGCCCATCCATGAGAGATTGACTCTATTCCAGACGTCCATATCTTTTTTGATTTCTTTCCATGTTGTCGAATAATTGTCTTCAATTAAATTTATATTTTTTGATGTAAGCCATATTCCTAAATATTTTATTTTTTTTGCTACCAATATGCCATATTTCCTCTCTAATTTTTCTTTTTCCACCTTTCTTAAATTCTTTATTAGCATCTTTGTCTTTAGTTTATTCAATATAAAACCTGATGATTTACCGTATTCTTCTAGGACCTCCAGCGCTTTACCAATACTTCTTTGCGGCTCTTCCAGAGATAACATCAGATCGTCCGCATAGGCTTTTAACTTGTATTCTTTCAGCCCTATTTTGATTCCTTGTATTTCTGGTATCGATCTTAATTTATTCGCCAGGACTTCAAGCACCATGATGAATAAGAGCGGGGAGAGAGGGCACCCCTGCCTTGTTCCCTTCTCTATTTTAAATGTATCTGTTAGATTGTTATTTATTACCAATTTTGCCAATTGTGTTGAATATATTGCCTGTATTCCTTTTAGAAATTCTCCCTCTATCCCAGCCCTTTCCATAGATTTTATTAAAAACGCCCAAGAGACATTATCAAACGCCTTTTCGGCGTCTATGAAAATCAGTGCCGCCGGTATCTCGTTGTTGATCTCCAAATATTCAATTATGTTTATAACGTGTCTTACATTGTCTTTCAAAAACCTGTTCGGGAGGAAACCCACCTGGTCTTTATGGATTAAATTTGCTAGACACTTTTTTAGTCTGCTTGCCATGATGTCTGCATATATTTTGTAATCGTTATTTAATAGAGATATTGGCCTGTAATTTTTAATGTTCAGTTTATCTGTGTCCGGTTTTGGAATTAACGTTATAAATGCCTCCCTCCAAGACTCAGGTATTTTTCCTCCTTTCAGGATATTATTCAATGTCTTACAAAGCGCTGGTGTCAGTTGACTTTCCAAAACTTTATAGTATTTTGCCGATAAACCATCCGGTCCCGGAGCTTTCCCTAACTTCATTTTTTTAATCGCCACCTGAATCTCTTCTATTCTTATTGGTCTGTTTAGTTGAGATCTCTCTTCTTCTGTTACAGTCTTTCCTTCACAGTTTTGTAGGTACTCTTCTATCTGAATCAAGTCTTCTTCTCCTTTTTTATATAGCTTCTCATAGAATTTAAGAAAATTTTCCTGTATCTTCTTTGGGTCTTCTATCAATTCTTCCCCTACTTTTATTTTATTTATCACATTCTGTTTTTGTCTTTTCCTCAGTTGCCAGGCTAGTAATTTCCCAGTTTTGTTTGCCGATTCAAAATATCTCTGCCTCATTAACTTCACTTTCCATTCAATTTCTTGGTTCATTAACATCGAGTATTGTGTTTGTAATATTTTTATTGTGTGTATACTTTGTTCGTCTTTCGGGTTGTCTGTTAGTTTTTTCTCTGATTCTCTAAGCTGTTTGAGAATTTCTTCCTTCTTTTGCTGTCTTATTTTCTTCTTATAACTGTTTTGTTGAATGAAGAAACCTCTTAGGACCGCCTTACTGGCATCCCATACTACTTCTGAATTTATTCCCACATTAAGATTCAGGTCAAAATATTCTTTTAGGGTGGCTTTGGCTTTTTCAATAACTTCATCATTGTCTAATAAATATTCATTTAACCTCCACCTGAAACCTCCTTGTGTTGGGCCTTTTATTTCCAGTGTTATTGGATTGTGATCGGAGAGGGTTCTCGGTTGAATTTCACATTTGATAGCTCTTAATGTGAGTTCCCTCGAGGTCCATATTTGGTCTATTCTACCCCAACTTTTATGTACCTCTGAAAAAAAAGTAAACTGCTTTTCTGTTGGGTGTTTATGTCTCCATATGTCTATAAGATCCATATTCTCTTCCAAGTCTTGGAATGATTTTGGAAGTTTTCCTTGGTTTCGTTTTTTCTTTTCTGTTTGTCTATCCATCTCTGGTGTAGCTACTGCATTAAAGTCCCCCAATAACAACAACCTGTTATTTTCTAATTTTATTAGGACTTGTTCCAGTTTCTTAAAAAATTCTAATCTATTTGAGTTTGGGGCATATATATTTACAATGTTAATTTTTTCCCCCTGGAAATTAATTTGTACTCCCAGAATCCTTCCTTCTTCATCTTTATAGATCAGTTTAGGTTCCCATCTTTCATCAACATATGTTACTACTCCTTTTTTTTTCTCTAACGAAGAGCTTATAAATTCTGTTCCTAGGTTCTTGTTTGACAAGACATGTTTGTGCTTTTTGGCTACATGGGTCTCTTGCATACAGATTACATCCAATCTTTTCTTTTTCATAGCATTTGCAATTTTATTCCTTTTAGTTTTGTCATTCAAACCGTTTACATTCCATGTTAAGATTTTAAGATTCATTATTACTCTTGTCTAATACTAAAATCAATGATTTTCCTATTTAGGTTTTACCAAATTAAATTCGAGTGGTTTCGCTTTCTGTTTCTTCCTCTTCTTCACCCCCTTCTTCCTCCCCTGTCTCACCCCCCTCCCTCTCCTCTTCATCCTCTCCTTCCAAACCCCTCTCAGTCTCTCCTCCTCCCGATCCCGCATCACCTGTCTCCCCCCTCTCTCCACCCCTCCCCCCGCCTCTGTCCTCCATCCTCCCAAGGTCTTTCTCATATCTACGTAGAAATTTACTGACTTCCTGACTTTCTGCGATCTTGAATCTTTTTTCTTTATAAAAAAAGGAGATCCCTTCTGGGAATTCCCATCTATAATATATTCCATTTTTTCTTAGAATGTTAGCTAATTGTTTGTAGCCTTCTCTCTTACGTAGAAGCCTAATCGGTATTTCCTTGAAGATGATGATTGGTCTTCCATCGATTACTAATTTTTTCTTGTAGCTCTCTCTCAAAATTCTGTTTCTCATCTCTGTTGATTTAAAGATCACCAAGCAATCTCCTGGGACCTTTTTCAGTTTACTTTGTTTGGGTCTTATCTTTATTCTGAAGGCATTTTCTATTGCTTGAGCTACTTCTTCTTCTTTCATAGTTAGCCACTTCGCCAGTTCTTTAGTCATTTTTCCTTTAATATCTTCGTTTATTTCTTCCCCCACTCCCCTAAATTTTAGGTTTAACTGTTTTTGTTTCATTTCCATCAATGCTAGATTGTCCAGAACTTGATCCTGGGTCTTGCTTAATTCTCCAAAGTTCTCCTTTGCTTTCTCCACTTCCCTTCTCTGATCTCTCATTTCTTTTTGTACTTTTTTGTTTGATTCCTCTAAAGATTTTGTTCGGGTCGTTAATTCTTTTATCTTATTTGACAGTTCTCCTACCACCCCCTCTATTTTTCTATCAATCGAATCCTGCATCTCTCCTAATTTTTTCTCTATATGAATTTCATTCTGTTTAAGTTCTTCTTTTATTTTCATCCATAGCGCGTCTAAATCTTTAATTTCTTCCTGTCGTGAAGTTCTCCTCTCTAGTGGTGTTCCCGCTCCCTTCTTCCCATCCCTGCCCGCCATCTCCCCTTTTCTTTAAGAATCAACAAAGTTCAACTTAACTTCTTAAGGCTCTCCCCTAGGGGGCGCACAGTCTAATATGATCTTAATTATTTCAACCAATGATTTACTGGCTTGCCTTTAAACCAGAATGAAACTCTTACAATCTCTTCTATTTCTCCTCTAAATTCCACTAAACAGGCAAACTCACAACTTACTGACCACTTACACAATATAAAAGTATACTATCCCCACCTAGGGAAGTTGTTGCTCTTGAATATTCAAGAGATGTTTGTCTTTAAGGGAGAGAGGCCAAGGAGGTAGGGAAAAAAGAATACGAGGGCAAATGGAGGGGAAAGAAAGGGAGGGTGGAAGGCAAGTTTAAAGAAAAATTAAGTGGAAAACTGTGAAAATTGATTATAGAACTGTAAATATATTCAATGACCCAGTTTTGTTATAATTTTCATTAAATTGTAGCAGTCTATTTCTCTTTCCTTTAAGCCATCTTCAGCCACTTGTTTGGCCTAATCCACATGGAGGGGAGTTTATTCAGAAATCTTTCTGATTACTATCTGGCTGCTGTTCCTGATTAGTACTGATACAGAGAAGGGGGTGGGGCAAGGGAGAGGAGAGACAGAGCAGGACAAGGGGAAAGACAAAAACAGGGGGGGGGCAAGAGGGAGGTAAAAACAGAAAACAAAACAAAAAAGAACAAAAAATAGAGAACAAAAAAAAAAAAAAAAATTTCCAGGTATTCCTTATAGTGCAAAAATAGTCCACAAAGGGAAAAGGGTCTGGACCGAGGTTCAGCTTCTTAGCTTTACGCTTTACTACTGGAATTGTCCAATGAGTTCTTTTATTCGTCGACCTCTAACAAAGCGGGGGGAGGGTCGTGGGTGAGGTAGGTGAAGTTTTTTTGTGGAGTTTCTTTTCCTAAATAGGTCAAATCTTAGCAATGTTGCACCCTTCGTTTCGCGGGTTTTCCCCCAACATCTAACTGAGTCTTTTGCGGAGCCAAATTATAAAAATCCAACTTAATCGCTATGAAGAAGGGACAGATGCTGGCGAGCCAAATATCGCGGGTCCCGAGCTATACGCTCCCCCCGCTGTTAATAAAGTAGGCAAAAAGAAAAGCCAAATCTTAAAAGTCAAGACCGTAAAGTCCAGAAAAAAAAAAGGAAAAAAAAAAATCGAGGAGGGAGATTCGCAATTTTCTAATTATTTTAATATTGCCGTCGGGTTTCATGAAGGGGAGGGAGGACGTTTATTTCTTCAACGTCGACTATGCATTGTACTTTCCTCCTTGCTCCGTTCTTCCCTCTTCCCCGCTTAGTTTCGGCTTTTAAATCCGCCTCTGGCCTCTGGCTCTATCTCAGTCACCCAAAAGTAATACAAAGTCTCTGAAGGTTTTCCTTTACTTGGTTACTTTCTTACAGTTTTATTTTCTCTGCCCCGCCGCTCTGCCGACAGGGACTTTCACTCTCCGTTCCTATAGCGGGTAGACAGTAATCTCTTTGTTTCACTCTTACGATTTTAGTTTCAGCGCCATCTTTGGTCCGAAAACAGGTCGGGCTCTTTTAACTCAATCTATTAACATCCTTCGCCCCTTGGTTTTTATTTCTCAATTTTTAGCATCCTCCTTTATCACACAACGCCAAGGGCATCTGGTATTAAATTTGCAGAGGTTTGTCGCCGTTTTCAGTGGGTACTGGAGGCATTACCGCATGGGGTTCGCAGAGCTTACCGGAGTGCGTCCCTCGATCCCGTCGCTCCCGAGTCTTCTCCAAAAATAGAAAAAACCCGAAGGAGTTTCCGGATCACTCAGACGCTGCTGGTTGCGCTTCTATCTATGTCTTTATTTCTTTTTTCTGTATTTCATAAACTTAATAAAAATATTATAAAAAAAAAAAATGGTCCTTCAAAACCTTATAGTATTTGGAGGCAAGTCCATCGGGGCCTGGAGATTTGCCTAATTGAAGGTTCTGAATGGCACTTTCAATTTCTTGCGGAGTAATATTACTATTCAGGGTAGTTCTCATTTCCTGGGTTATTTTTTGTAATCCATTAGTTTTAAGGAATTGATCCACCTCAAAGTCTTTCTGTGGCCCTTGTGAATAAAGTTCTTTGAAATATCTCTGGAAACACTTTCTAATTTCCTCGGGTTTCTGAATCATTCTCCCTTCAATCTCTAGATTTGTAACTGTATTAAGTTTTTGTCTCTTTTTCAACTGCCATGCTAGCAGTTTCCCACACTTGTTTGCTGATTCAAAGGATCCTTGTTTCATTTGTTTAATTTTCCATTCCACCTCTTGATTTATCAATTTCGAATATTGTGCCTGGAAAAATTTCACTTCTCTCAGCACTTCCTTCGACTTGGGCCTAGATCTTAATTTTTTCTCTCCTTCTCTTATTTTCTCCAATATCTTCTCCTTCTTTTCATTCCAGAACTTTTTCTTGATCGTATTTTGTTGTATAAGAAACCCTCTCATAACTGCTTTACTTGCGTCCCAGATTGTTCTTTTTTCCACAGTGGTGTTTAAATTTATCTCAAAATAGTCCTTTAAAGTTTTTTGGGCCTTTTTAACAATCTCCTGATCCCTTAATAGGGTGTCATTCATTTTCCATCGAAAGGATCCGGTTATGTTTAATCTCAGTTCCACTTTCAATGCATTATGGTCGGAGCAGGTTTTTGGGCAGATTTCCACTTTTCTAGTCTTAGGTGCCAGTCCTCTAGTTACCCATATTTGGTCGATTCGTGTCCATGTCAGATGAGCTTCAGAAAAGAAAGTTCCTTCTTTTCCTAAGGGGTTCTTAACCCTCCATATGTCAATTAAGTCCATGTTGTCAGTCATTTCAAAAAAAGTTTTAGGTAGTCTGCCATCTTTCGTTATGTTAGCACTTTGCGACTTATCCATGTTTACAGATACGACCCCATTCATATCACCCAACATAATGATGTTGTTATAGTCTAAATAGTCCAGCATAATCTCGTGCAGCTTCCTAAAGAATTCCGATTTTCCTTCATTTGGAGCATATATTCCTAATATCAAAAATTTTTCTCCTTGTGTCTGAATTTCAATTGCCAAATTTCTGCCATGTTCATCTTTAAATAAGAATTTCGGTGACAGGCTCTCCTTTGCATATATCACCACTCCTCTTTTCTTAACTTTGTCCGAAGAAATAAATTATTGGCCTAATCTTTTATTAATTAACACTTTTCTGTGGAGCCTTGTCACATGTGTTTCTTGCAAGCAAATAATGTCCAATTGTTCCTTTTTCAAAATATGAAATACTTTTCTTCTTTTTTCCGGAGAGTTTCCGCCATTTATATTCCAGCTGAGAAGCTGCAGAGACATCCTGGTTTAGTTGGTGGGTCCTACAGTGGGGTGTCTAGGTTTTCCTCCGATCCCGGAGGTGGTGGTGCTGGTCCAGATCCAGACGGTGTAGGTTTTGGTGGTGGTCCCGATGGTGGTGGTGGCCAAGAAGCTGCAGCTCATTTTTGTAGGTCCTCCTCGTGGTCGTGTAGGAACTTCTGTTGATCCTCAGGTGTTTTGATTCTTACCTTCCTTCCTTTATAAGTAAATGATAGTCCTTGTGGAAACTCCCACCTATAAGGAATTGCGTTGTGTCTTAACAATTTGGTCAGGTCTGTGTAAGTGGTCCTAAGATCCAATAGATGTTTGGGTATATCTCTGTAGATTTCAGCCTTTTTACCTTCTATCTCCAAAGATTTTTTAAAATGTAGGCCTAATATCTTATCTCTTTCCTCTCTTGATCTCAAAATAACCAAACAGTCTCTGGCCTTATCTTTCTTTACCGATCTTCCCAGTCTAAAGGCCGTCACGATTTTGAAATCTTTGTCTTCCTCAATTCCCCAGAATTTGGAAAATAAAAGTGTCAGAAATCCCTCTAAATTACCTACCTCCAATTCTGGGATGGCCCTTAACCTGAGATTATTTTCCTTACTTTTCAATTCAACCAGTGACAGGTAGGCTTGTTGTTCCCCTACCTGTCTTTTCAGAGGCCTTACTTCCCCCTTAATCTCATCAACTTTTTTGTTTGCCTGTTCTGCTTTTTGATTGGCTTCCACAGCTAGTTTATAATTTTCAGCCGTAGCTCCTTGCAAATTCTCTATTGCCTGAGTATGCTGGGAAACCTGATCAGATAATTTACTAATAGAGGATGTAGCTTGGTCAATTTTTAATGATTGATTGTCCACCTTTTGGTTTAAAATTGCCAGTTGCTCCAAAATTTGTTTCAGGACTGTTTCAGATCCTCCAGTTGCCATATCTTCTGTAACAGGCTGCTCAGTTTCCACCTCCTGTGCTGTTAGCACAGTTGGGACAGATGATCTGCGTTGATGAGTTAAAGTTGTTTGAACAAGTTGCACAGATTTCTTTTCTTTTTCTTTTTCTTTAGCTTTGGCTGCTCTTGTTTTCCCTGAGCCGCTCATTCCACACCTGCCTCAGTTCAAGGTCAAATTGTCTTTTATTCCATAAGAGAGACAAGTCCAAAATATAAACAATTAAACCACAAGAAGTCTCAATAAAGTACAGTTCCCAGGCCACTATGTCTCCCCAATCCTCTAGGGGGAGTATTTCAGAGTTTCAAGGAAGGAGAGAACTCTTTTCCGCCATTAAAGTTCCTATATTCCCCGTATTAAGTCTTTGTAATTCCAGAGTACAAAAGGAAGGTTCCCAAGGCTTTCTATTTCTTGAATAAAAGCCACAAGGTGTCAAGAATGGTCCCAGCAACAATGTTTAAACGTTAGTATCTCAGTCTATGTAACAGTTTAAACTTCAGCAACAGTATCAGCAGTTTGACAGTTCTCTATTACGCTCTGGCAGCCCGACGACTAGGTTGTCCCTTTTAGCTCCGTATAACTCAAAGATAGGAAGAAAGTTCCGAAAATAGAATCCACAGGTTTAACAAAGATTTCCCTTTTGACTTCTAAAAACAGAGTCTATCAATGCGCCTTTGTTCTGCTTTTACGATCCTTTTTGAACCCTACAGCGCTCTTCAGAGCGCTCTTCAGAGCCCTTGCTTTGATCTAGTTAGCAGGATCGGAAGACGGACTTCCTGTTACTCGCCTCCCGTTTTCAGTCAAAATCCTCAAATTTAGTCCAAAATTTAGTACCCCTTACTCACGGGTATGTAGCTGTCAAATTCAGTGTTTTCAAGAAGAAAGGTCAGATTCAAAGAAATTTTGAATCTGCAAATAAATTTGGGAAATTATTAGCCTGGCAACTAAAGAAGAGACAAAATCAAAGTACTATTACAAACATTGTTACAGAAGGAAAATCTGTAGAGAACCCTTCAGACATTAGAAAATGCTTTTATAAGCTGCATGCTACTTCCAGAACAGCTGTTGGGTCGGAGTTTGAGCTCTGAGCTGCTCGAGACAGACTCGGCACCTGGAGAGGCGAAGCAGGAGCAACAGGAGGCGTAAGTTGCCCCTACTCGGGTGGATTTCCCGGGAGCAGAGGCTCAGCAGCGCCAAAAAGGGGTTTCCCTACACTAGAACTGGACTTTAAGACACTTTTAAAAAGAAGAAATTTAGGGGAGAATCTCTGCGCAAAGGAGCGACACCGCCCTCCGGTGCCTTCGCCTCCAGACCCCATGAGCTAGCGCTGGACTCTCCAGTAAGATATTGACACAAATTCAAGGAGTGTTCCCCCCCCCCTAATTTATACAGTGAGAAAGGGGTTATCTAAACCCCAACAATACATCAGAAACAAAAAGGGGGGGGAACTAACAAACAGATAAAATTAAGAAGTTGCAAGTGGAATGCTAAAAGGGGGTCATCCCTCACAACAGAAATTAATGCTGCAGAACCGGCAGTGTGGTAGAGATCTTGAGGGGCTTCTCTGTGCTCCCAAAACAACAAAGTTAACCCAAGAAGTGTCACTGGAGTTTGGAGCAGGGGAACAGTTTAGACCAGTTAAACAGACAACAGAAATAAGGAGAGCTCTTGCGGAGATCTGGAGAGGCGAGGATAAGACTGGAGGAGTGAGTCAGCAGATTGAGTGAGGTGGGTGACGGCCATTACTGAGAGGCTACACTGGAAAAGACTTTGAAGGGCTGCTTTAACACCAGAGAAAGATAGAGTGAGGAACTGCATATAGAGAAAGATAGAGCGATATAGTGGCCACTAGTGGAAGTAAAAGTCATAACAGCTAAGAGACATAATAGTCAAGAACCGTAGGAAGAGCAACACAGCGGCCACTAGTGGAAGAAGAAGTAGGTTGTTGTTGTTGTCGTCTAGTCGTCTAGTCGTCTAGTCGTCTAGTCGTCTAGTCGTCTAGTCGTCTAGTCGTCTAGTCGTGTCCGACTCTTCGTGACCCCATGGACCAGAGCACGCCAGGCACTCCTGTCTTCCACTGCCTCCCGCAGTTTGGTCAGGCTCATGTTTGTAGCTTCGAGAACACTGTCCAACCATCTCATCCTCTGTCGTCCCCTTCTCCTTGTGCCCTCCATCCTTCCCAACATCAGGGTCTTTTCCAGGGAGTCTTCTCTTCTCACGAGGTGGCCAAAGTATTGGAGCCTCAGCTTCACAATCTGTCCTTCCAGTGAGCACTCAGGGCTGATTTCCTTAAGAATGGATACGTTTGATCTTCTTGCAGTCCATGGGACTCTCAAGAGTCTCCTCCAGCACCATAATTCAAAAGCATCAATTCTTTGGCGATGAGCCTTCTTGATGGTCCAGCTCTCACTTCCATACATCACTATTGGGGAAACCATGGCTTTAACTATACGGACCTTTGTTGGCAAGGTGATGTCTCTACTTTTTAAGATGCTGTCTAGGTTTGCCATTGCCTTTCTCCCAAGGAGCAGGCGTCTTTTAATTCCGTGACTGCTGTCACCATCTGCAGTGATCATGGAGCCCCCAAAAGTAAAATCTCTCACTGCCTCCATTTCTATCCCTTCTATTTGCCAGGAGGTGATGGGACCAGTGGCCATGATCTTTGTTTTTTTGATGTTGAGCTTCAGACCATATTTTGCGCTCTCCTCTTTCACCCTCATTAAAAGGTTCTTTAATTCCTCCTCACTTTCTGCCATCAAGGTTGTGTCATCTGCATATCTGAGGTTGTTGATATTTCTTCCGGCGATCTTAATTCTGGCTTGGGATTCATCCAGCCCAGCCTTTCGCATGATGAATTCTGCATATAAGTTAAATAAGCAGGGAGACAATATACAGCCTTGCCGTACTCCTTTCCCAATTTTGAACCAATCAGTTGTTCCATATCCAGTTCTAACTGTAGCTTCTTGTCCCTCATAGAGATTTCTCAGGAGACAGATGATGTGATCAGGCACTCCCAGTGATCCATGAAGGTGGAAGAAGTTACAGCAGCCTAAAACAGTAGGAAGAGCTACACAGCGGCCACTAGTGGAGGAAGAAGACATAACAGCCAAGAGGCATAATACTCAAGAATAGTAGGAAGAGCGACACAGCGGCCACTTGTGGAAGGAAAAGATACAACAGCCAAGAGGAAAAGTAATAGCCATACCCGCAATGCCAATACTTGCTTAGAGGAACTGTAAAGCATAAACATCAGATATAAATAAAGGGGAAAATTAAAGTTCCAAATATATCCAGCATAAAGATAAAATTAATTACCCATGAAAATTAGATCCAATCAAACTTCCCACAGGGGAACTCCCAATAGCTTTAATCTTTGGAGACTATATAGAATCCGAGGCGGAGAAGTGGAATCGAAAGACAAGTGAACTCAATCTCAAAACAACCAGCCACCCAAAAATACCCAAACACCCAAATGGGTTCAAAGAAAACGCAATCAACAATTGGCCAAACTTTAATTGCCAGCCAAGCAAGGAGAACTTCGGTGGCGGAAGGTGAAGCGAGTATGGATGTAAAGGATTTGATTATTGCAATGCAGAAAGACTTAGGGGACAGAATAAACTTAGTAGGCGGAAATATAAAATCACTGGAAGAGAAAGTAGTAACTATGGGCAATAAAATTGAAAAAAAATTCAGCTCTTATAATGGACCTTACACATCAAATGAACCAATTGACAACGAAGAATAAAGAAATTGATAAGACAGTGCAAGAAGTGAAGGCAAAGACATTGAAGCAAGAGGAAATAACCAAAAAGATAGGGGCTGAGCAAAAAGAACTGAAAAAAACCCAAGACAAAAACAAGGGGGAAATAGAGGACCTAAAGAAGATGCAGGAGGAGATTTGGGACGAATTGGCAGTCCTTGAGCTGAGACAAAAGAAAATGATTCTCCGCCTGAGAGGAATACCAGAGAGCCAGGATGAGAACATTTCGACAAAATTATTAAAAGTCCTGGCGGACTGGTTGGGGGGTTCAGGAGGAGGACTTATCACTTGATATTGATAAAATCTTCAGGATAAAACTGCATAAACCTAAAACCAAAAAAGGACCAGGAGACTGCCTGGTCTTCTTGAACTCAAGACTTCTTAAAGAAAAAATATTACTGAAAAGTCGAAGTAATGCCTTATGTATAGATGACAAAGTCATAGAAGTAATGAAAGAGGTCCCAACTCGCCTCCTGAATAAAAGGGAAAACTACAAACCCCTGACAACTGCTCTAAAGAAAAACAAAATTTTATTTAGATGGGAATTCCCCAAAGGGTTAACTTTTACCTATAAAGGAAGACGCAAGACCTTCAGATCGGCAGAAGAAGCAGACTCTTTTCGTAAAAAAAACTGGAAGGACTTGGGAAAGGGGGAGAAACCACAAGAAGCCGAAGAAGCAAGATTGTAGCAGAACTGGAAAATAGGACTTTATTTCTAAATTTTAATTCTGAAAAGGTGACGTATGATCATTAAGACTTTATGGCACTAAAGTGCATTTCTTGGAGCATAAATGGCTTAAACAGTAAACTTAAAAGGAATAAAATAAATCATGTATTAAAGAGGAAAAAATGGGATATCATATGCCTACAAGAGACCCATATCTCTAAAAGTCATACAAGGGTCTTACAGAATAGAAACCTGGGCCTAGAGTTTATTGCATCAGGAACAGAGAGAAAGAGGGGTGTTGTGATTTATGTTAAAGCAAGCCTAGACCCCCAATTACTTATTGTGGATGAAGAAGGTAGAACTGTAGGAGTGCGGATTACTATAGAAGGGGAAAAAATAATCATAGTGGGCATTTATGCTCCAAAGAATAATAAATCAGAGTTTTTTAAGGAGCTGGAAAAGTAGTTATGGAATTATATTGGGGAGAATATTGTTCTTATGGGAGACTGGAATGGAGTGGTCTCGGTCGAATGGGATAGAACTTTTAGAGGGAAACTTACCAATGAAGGTAAATTACCACTCTCCTTTTTCCAGATGGTGGATAATTTTGACCTCTATGACTCATGGAGAATTAAACACCCTAATGGGAAAGATATTACACACTTCTCGGAAGCTAAAAAATCAGGGGGGAGGTTAGATGCTATTTGGATTTCTAAAGGGCTGACCCTCTTCTTAGAAAAAGCAGAAATTCTGGGAAGGACTATATCAGACCATAATCCAGTAACAATACATATGGAAATTAAAAAGCAAACAAAGGGAAGGTGGAGGATGAACAATGAGATATGGAGAGACGACCAATGGGTGACGCTAGCAAAAATCAAGTTAGCAGAATTTTTCGAGATAAATGGGAAACAAAATACAGATATATAGTTTGGGACACAAGTAAAGCGTACATGAGGGGTCTTGGAATACAACAAATGGCTAGGCTGAAGAACATAAAAGACAATAATACCCTAACTAAACAGATAAGAATTAATGAAAAAGAGTTGAAATATTACCAAAAAATAAAGATATTGCAATCCCATATCTCTAGTATATTAAATAAGGAAGTAGAAAATAAAATTAAATGGGCAAAACAAAGGTATTTTGAGTCTGCCAATAAGCCCGGTAAGTTGTTAGCATGGATGATAAAGGAAAAGCAAATAAAAAAAGTTATAAATAAAATTTTGGACCAAGGGGAGGAAATTGTTGGAATTCAGGCTCGGTCAGAGGTATGTGCCTATCTGCAGGCACCGGCTGAATTCCTTTGACCTCCCTCCGGCGAGGTCCGTTCCGGCGATTTTCCTCAGGCTGTGAGAAAAACACACCAACTGCTTCTCCTCCTCCCTGCTCCCTGCATATCCCCAGGGAGGGGAATCAGACACAGACAGAAATGTATCTACATGCTTTATTCCTGTCTTCAGCAGTCATACAGTCAAAGATGTCTGCTCTCTTCAACAAACAGAGAGAAACTCCAAACTCCACCCATGTACATCCTGTACAGGTCATATGACACTCACTGAGCTCATATCCTGTGCTCAATAAGGATGGACTGCCCCTTTGTTTCCATGGCAGCAGTCACACACATCCTGTCTGGCTTTGGCAGCCACTAGCAGCTGTCTGAGCTGTTAGAGCCTTTGCTTGCTGCAGCATTGCTGCTTTAGAATAACATACTCCCCCTAAAGTATCAATGCGTGCTGCGAGCAAAGCGTCATCCAGAGAAGAAAACAAACAGTTGTTATACTTATAACACTCCCCTGTTGTTCCAGTTCCACCCTTGGAACTACCCGCCACTGGTTTTACCAATGTACCTCTCTGGTTGTCTGACTTCCAAGGAATGAGTGCATCTGCATTACCTTGGTTAACAACTCCCTGTTGTGCCTTTGTCTCTGACTCAGACACAGCTTCAATCTGACCTTGGTCGTTTACAATAGCAACAGCTAGGTTAGCAAACTCCTTTGAATACCTCTTGGGTGGTACACCCTTCGTTGCTCTCTCAGACCTACGTAAGAAGTGCTGCTCTTCTTTGCTTTCTGGTTCAGCCTTTGGACTCTCTGGAGAACCAGTACCAATCGTAAACAGTGGTTCGTCTTCCTCTTCTGAGGGTCTAGTCATTACGTGAGATTTCCTCTCAATGACTGTGACAACTGAGCTGTCTGAGCTATCGCTGTCATCAGTACTACTGAACTCAACAAAATCAACATCATCATCATCATCATCATCAGAATCATCATTACCTGTGGGAAATGTGTGAGTTATCACTCTCTCCTGTTCAGGAGCACTCTCTAGAAATTTTGTGAGAATCACCTGACCAGATTCAGACAAAATTACTCTGTAGAGACCCTTTTCATAACCCACAAAAATGGCCTCTGGCTTCTGTCCTCACATGAGACCCAAAAACCTTGAAATGGGCAACAGAAGGTTTTCTGTGGAACAGTTTCTCAAAAGGAGAACTTCCTAACTCTTTTGAAAACTTTCTCAACCACGTATAACAATATGACGTTAGCGATTCAGCCCAGTACTCATGTGGCAGATGTGAACTAAGCAATTGCGCTTCCATTCCCTTTTGCAATTCTTTGTTCACCCTAACACAGACACATCTGTTCCAAGCTTCTTCTGAAGCTGCAATTTTGTGTCTTATCCCTTTCTTCTTCAGGAACCTCTGGAAATCCTGTAAAAGAAAAATTGGCTTCTCATCTGTGCAAAGACAATCTATGTCAGCATCATGCATGTTTTTAACCTTTTCACAAAACTCTTTAAACCTTTCTAAGGCTTCTTTCGGTCTCTCCAAAAGATAAATCCAGACAAAACCTGTGAAAGAATCAACACATATTAGGTAATACTTTGCATTGCCTCTAGACGGTGCTAAAGGACCAATCACATCAGCATACACCCGCTGAAATGCCTTGTCGACCCTCGAGGTGACCTGCTTAGCGTTCTTCTTAGCTACACCTGCAAAAGAAATCATGTTATAATCACAAGAATTATATTCCATGTAATCACTTTGATCAAAAGTCAACAAATACAGTCCATCTTTCTCTTTGGCAGAAAGATACAACTCTCCATCTTTGTAGATCTCGCAGTGTTGATCATCATAGGACAGTTTTAGTCCCTTCTTGGCAATCTGTGAAACGCTGAGCAGATTGTACTTCAACTCTGGAACCAAATAAACATTGTTTATAGTCAAGTTCTGACTTTTAAGATACACAGTCCCGATTCCGGTCGCTTCCAGCTGTTGACCGTTGGCTTGTTGTACAACGAAGCTTTGCTTCTTAAAGGACGAAAACAAATCCCTGCGATGGGTCATGTGAAATGTACACCCAGTGTCTATGATAAAAACGTTCTCCACATCCGGCTTGGTTCCTTTCGACATCAAAGCCTTTGCAGGCTTCGTCTGTGACTTGGCATGACTTCTGCCTGACGCCTCAGACTTCGTGGAGCTTCCCTTGGCTCCCTTGTTCTGACGTGGCTTCTTGCAGTACCGCTGAAGATGCCCAGTCTGTCCACAATTGTTGCATCGGACAACGTTCAAAGCTACGGCATTTTCTCCAGTAGCTACAGCAGTGGGGGTGTCAGAACTCCGTTCTTGTCTCCCCCTGTCCTTCACCTCCAGGGCGGCAAGTCTGTCATGTTCACAAAGAACCACGGCAAAGACCCTCTCTGACGTTAGATCAGCTGCTGGGAGGGACCCCAGCTGACTGGCAACTGTTTTGTAAGTCCGATTCAGACTGTTGATGACCATGAAGCAAAACACTTCCTCCTGCAGACGGAAATTGCGTTCCACCATCTGTTGACGCAGAAATTTCATTTCCGTCAGGTGCGCTTGAACATCTCCATCAGGCGCAAGCCTCAGGTTGGTCAGCTTCTCAAAATACAGCAACGCTGAAGAACCTGCATCTCTCTGATGTGTCCTTCTCAGCGTGTCCCAAACATCTCTCGCGTGCTGTAAATCTTGTATATGAATAAGCTCAGAGTCTGACACGCACAGAATTATAGCAGTTCTGGCCTTCACATCCTGTGACTCCCAAGCACGCGTTGGTGCTGGAGGGATGGGGTTCTCAATCACCCCAAACAGTCTCTGATTCTGCAGCAGGGCCTTCATCTTAATAGACCAAGATGCGTAATTGTCACTGGTTAAAAGGGGCGGAGAAGGCAGGGCTCCCCCCTTCTTAGCATCCATTTTGAGTCCTTGCATTGACTCTCAAACACAAGCCTCTAAAATCCAATAGCTGGCTTGTTTACACTCTGTGCACCTGGCAGCTATAACACTTGCTGTTTGCAAAGTCGCATTCAAGAGTTTCTTTCTAAGGGCCTAGTCAAAACTAACTTGTTTTCGCCTCTCCGAGGCATTGTGTGACTTACAGCCCTTATCATGAAACTGGCCTGCGTTGCTAAGCAACTGCATTCTTTTCTTTGGACAGGAAAAACCACAGGAATGTTTGGAATGCAGAGTTCTCCTCTCTCGGAGCTGTTTTTCCCAAACCTTGCTCCCTCGAAGCAGAGAATGAATCAATCTGCATTCACACTTCTAAGCCCGAAAATCTCATACCTGGGCTCCGTAGCTTGGCTTTCAGCTTCTTCTGGTCAGCTCCTGGCTGCAGAGAATCAGCCCCATTTCAGGCTTCCATGGAGAGGGATGAAAACAGCAGCTCTGCCACTCCTTGATGCAGACTTCCATGGATTGTAGAAACCATCCTCTGCTACCACTGTTGGAATTCAGGCTCGGTCAGAGGTATGTGCCTATCTGCAGGCACCGGCTGAATTCCTTTGACCTCCCTCCGGCGAGGTCCGTTCCGGCGATTTTCCTCAGGCTGTGAGAAAAACACACCAACTGCTTCTCCTCCTCCCTGCTCCCTGCATATCCCCAGGGAGGGGAATCAGACACAGACAGAAATGTATCTACATGCTTTATTCCTGTCTTCAGCAGTCATACAGTCAAAGATGTCTGCTCTCTTCAACAAACAGAGAGAAACTCCAAACTCCACCCATGTACATCCTGTACAGGTCATATGACACTCACTGAGCTCATATCCTGTGCTCAATAAGGATGGACTGCCCCTTTGTTTCCATGGCAGCAGTCACACACATCCTGTCTGGCTTTACAGCCACTAGCAGCTGTCTGAGCTGTTAGAGCCTTTGCTTGCTGCAGCATTGCTGCTTTAGAATAACAGAAATAACAGACCCAGTAAAAATAAAATTCTTAAACTTTTATAAAGATTTGTATAAACAAGAACAATTAGAGGTTAATAAAATGGAAGAGTATTTACAACAAAATAAATTACCAAGAATTGAAAAAGAAGAAGTTGAGGCCCTAAACTCCAATATAGAAATAGATGAAATAGCACAAGTAATAAAAAAAAAGGAAGAGTGGCAAATCGCCAGGTCTTGACGGAATCACATTAATGTACTATAAGAACCTGGAAGAAGTAATCCTCCCTATATTACAAAGAATAATGAATAATATACTGGGAGGGAAAGATATACCACAATCATGGAAAGAAGCTCTGATCACTCTAATCCCAAAACAGGGAGTGGAGTTGACAGACATGAAAAATTATAGACCAATCTCCCTGTTGAATACAGACTATAAAATCTATGCTGGAGTGATGGCTAATAGATTTTAAAAGACTCTAAACAAAATAATCAACAGAGACCAGGTGGGCTTCTTACCGGATAGACATATAAAAGACAATACAAGAATAATACCGTAATTGACCTGTTGGAGTATTTGGAAATGAAACCAAGTATAAAGATGGCCATGTTATTGGTTGATGCAGAAAAAGCTTTTGATAGAGTATCATGGAATTTCCTATTAGAAACTTTCAAAGGTCTGGACATAGGGGAGAAAATAATTAATGGAATTAGGGCGATATATGATAACCAAAAAGCAAAATTGCTAATAAACAACGAGATCACCGAAGAGTTCAGCATCGAAAGGGGGACAAGACAGGGGTGCCCTCTCTCCCCACTTCTTTTTATTGCAACCTTGGAACCACTTTTAATAGCAATAAGAAAGGATAAAAACATAAGAGGAATTAACCTAGGAACTCAATGCTACAAAATTAAAGCCTTTGCAGATGATGTAATCGTAGCCACTGAAAACCCAGTGGAAAGTATCCAAAAAATGCTTGCACAACTGGAAGAATTTGGGAAGGTCTCTGCGTTCAAACTGAATAAAGGAAAATTCAAATTATTAACGAAAAATTTACGTAAGTCGGAACAAGAGGAACTGGAAAATACAACAGGTTTAAAGGTAGCCAATAAGGTAAATTATTTGGGGGTTTGGATCACCAATAAGAATATAAACTTATATAAGGACAATTATGAGAAGTGGAAGGAAATAAAAAAAGAATTAGAGACTTGGGGAAAATTGAATTTGTCCCTGTGGGGGAGAATATCCACAGTTAAAATGATGGTATTGCCAAAGATGATTTTTATGTTCCAAACAATACCTATAATTAGAGGCATTGTGCTGGACCCGGGGGAGAGGTACCGTGAGCGTAGTCTGAGTCCACACGAAGAGGGGCGAGGTCCGAGGCAGAGAGCCGGGCGGGGAACAGGAGGCCGAGCAGGGTACAGGAACACCGGATGGTCAGGAACAGGAGGCCGAACAGGAGCACCGGATGGTCAGGAACAGGAGGCCGAGCAGGGATCAGGAACACAGGAAGGTCCAAAGCCAACAACGACGTTGCTCCCGCAACCTGGGGCCGGGCTGACTGGGCTTTTATCCTCTTCTAAGGCCAGGGGCGGTCCCGGCCCCCAGGAGCCCCGCCTCCTCTGGCCTTAAGGCGAGCACTCCTCCTGGGAGCAACCAGTTCCCTTCGCCTCTCTGCCCTAAGCCTCTGCAGATCAGGAGAGGCCGAAGGGTTACTGGGCCCTGGAGGAGGCTCACCTGTAGCCACTGAGTCCTCAAGCCCCTCTGGGGCCAGAAGGGTTTCACCTGGGGCCAGCTCCCGGTGCTCTGCCACAGGTGCAGGCTCTTCAGCATCTAGGCCTTGCCCCAGTTCAGCCGGCCCTGGAGGCGGGGACTCCTGTGCAGGCTGGGATTCCTCTGGTTCATCCTCTGAATCGGAATCCCAGGCCATCACAGGCATAAAGTGTTTTAAGGAATGGCAGAAAGACCTTGCCAAGTTTATTTGGCAAGGGAAAAAACCACGCATAAAATTTAAGCTACTAACAGAGTTGAAGGAAAAAGGAGGCTTCGCGGTCCCTGACCTTAAACTGTACTTTGAGGCAGCGTGCTGGACATGGATTAAGGACTGGATATTAATTAAAAACACGGAAGTCCTAGATATGGAGGGATGGGATATTGTGTATGGGTGGCATGGCTACATAGGCTATGACAAGGTTAAATCCCACAAAGGATTTTTAAATCATATTGTGAGAAGGGCATTATATGAAGTATGGGAGAGGAGTAAAAAATCAGTAGTAACCAAAGCACCATGGTGGCTGTCACCAATGGAATCTATGTCGGTTCACAGGATAAATATGAACAGCGATTGGTTAACATATAAGGATTTAGTAGAGGAAACAAGTAGTGATCCGAAAATAAAGGACCTAAGCGAATTGAAACAGAAGGGAATAACCTGGCTGGAGTTTTATCAACTAAAAGCCGCCCTTGAAAAGGATAAAAGAACCAAAGGATTTGACAAAAAAATATCCTATCTGGAGAAGGATATTTTATATAATAATCAAAAGACACTTTCAAAAATTTACAAACTACTTTCGAATTGGCAAAGAAAGGAGGAAGATATCAAAGAAATTCCAATAAAATGGGAGAGGGACCTGGGACATATGATCAAACCCAATATTTGGAATGAATTATGGACTAAAAATATAAAATTCGCGGCTTGTTTCCTTATAAGGGAAAATCTTATGAAAATGTACTATAGGTGGTACCTGACCCCTGTAAAACTTGCAAAAATAAATAAAACAAACAATAACAAGTGCTGGCGATGTAAGGAACAGATAGGAACATACTACCATATGTGGTGGTCCTGTCTAGAGATACAAAGATTTTGGAACTTGATTTATGTAGAGATAAAGAGATTGATAAAAACTACATTTAGCAAGAAACCGGAAGAATTTTTACTAGGAATGGTTTCAGATAATATTCCCAAAAACAAAACTAGGTTATTTATGTATGCAACATCAGCAGCAAGGGTTATAGTGGCAAAACACTGAAAAGATAAAAATACACCCACTAAAGAGGAATGGGTAGTCAAAATGTGCAAGTACTGTATAAAAAGGATATGAAAAAACAACTGTATAAAAAGGATAAAGAAGATATAAGGAAAATCGAGCAATTTATAAAGATTAATGGATTACAACAGATTCCGAAGGATAAAAAGAATCTACTAAAAGGTTTAATTACAAATCAGGAAGTGGAACAGGCAATAAATTCAATGCAACTTGGCAAGACACCAGGACCCGATGGTCTATCAGCGAAATATTATAAGACATTGACCTCTGATTCAACCTCTGATAGAAGTATCTAATTCAATTTTACGAGGGGGTAAAGCACCTGAAACCTGGAAGCAAGCTTATATTACTCTGATCCCGGAGCACAACTAAGATGGTGTCGTTAGAGGAAGCATTGATTTGAGCTCCACGTTAGTTGTGCGGTTTTTACTAGTTTTATCAGCTTTTTATTACTTTTATCAGCATTTTTATTATTTCTACGAAAAAAGGATCTCTGCAGCTGCTGGGAAACACTTCACTGGCAGGCAGGCTGAGTTAAGCCAAAGACATATTAAGAAAAACTGCTCGGAAAGCCCTGTGGGAACTCCCGTTTGTGTGTCGCCGCTCTCTACTCTAATTGTCTTAAGTGATAAGGAAGATTAACAACTGAAGGAAACCTGCTGTGAACTTTTACTGCAACGGAGTTCGGAATCTAGACCAAGCCCGAAGCTGCATGACGAGAAACCCCCCTGTTCAAGGTGAGGCCTTTGTGAGTTTCCCTTTCATCTGAGAGTTTCCCTTTCATCTGAGACCGAACTGTGGTGGGCCCTGTGATAAGCTGAAGAAGAATCTTATATTAGTCTTAGTCCTGGTGGGAGTAGGACTTCAAAGGAATGGTCTGTGCTGCTTACTGGTAGTCTCCTTGTAGATCTAAATAGACCTAAATTGCCGGCCTGTGAGGGTGAAGACGCCGACTTTCATATGAACAGGCAGTGAAATATACCCCCATTGCAAGTGCTGCCTGGCTAGAAGGAAATATTTATCACCTGAGTTGACGTTGAAATACTATCCCCCCTCTTCTCGATATCTGAACCATGGGATATGGGAAACGTTTTAGAGATCCCGAGGAGATAGTCCCCGCTCCCTTTCCGAGATCAAAGCAAACAAGGGTCGAACCATGTCACTTTAAAGAAGGGAGTAATCTACTGGATTGTTCCTACATGGTAGAAACGCAGAACCGTTTCAACCCACTGATTGACTGCGCGTCAGCACTTAAAGACGAAGAGCGAATAATTCCACAAACAACAAGCGATGTGGCCAACAGTAAGAGTGTAGTCTCTCCTCAGAAGGAGGAACTGGTCCTTGGCACGGCCAATCATATGACATTTGAACAGTCCCATTTAATAATCAAAACCTTGCACTGTATATTCAAAAGACTAGATGATATTTCGTCCCAGCTGCACAGCCTCCAACAAAAGCTAGTTACCACTTCCCCAGCGTCAGCCGATGTTAAGTCCCTTGAAGAGAGGAAGGGGACGAGGAGTTTGCCCTTAAATAACAAGCATACTGACAAATTTAAATACAACCTTAACCTTCAATTAGGTCATCAAT
This sequence comes from Podarcis erhardii, assembly GCF_964252035.2. Taxonomy (NCBI): domain Eukaryota; kingdom Metazoa; phylum Chordata; class Lepidosauria; order Squamata; family Lacertidae; genus Podarcis; species Podarcis erhardii. The sequence goes on along the minus strand of NC_138506.1, from coordinate 4,446,377 downwards.
CTTTGATCTTAACACCAAGGAAAGTGAGCCTAACTATACAAAATGGGGACCCAAGATGGAGAACCTTGGGGGGTGCCAAGGATCTCTTAAAGGTGCTTTTAAATATGGAGGCAACACAAATTGACCTCTGTGCAGTCCTCCCCCTTGCCCATCATCATAAATCTCAGAGAGTCCTGCTTGCGTTCCAATCCACAAAAATTCCCACTATCATACTACGCAAGAAAGCATTTTTGTTTCGCTGTGGGATAGTACCAATGAGAGCTTTTATAGACTCTATGCCTAAACCCCTACTGTTGGAGGCAATAACCAAAGAGGGATCAAAATCTGCTAAACCCGATCCACCAGTGGTCACCGGAGGGGGTGTTCTACCCCAGGAGAAGAGCTATGTAGCCTCCTCTCCCATAGCAAAGAACAATGACCATCCGGAAAGTGGCCTGACACCACCAGAAGAGATCGAACTCATTGCCTCCTTTGCAGATTTACCAGTGGCGGAACAAAAAGAAATTATTAAAAGACTGGAATCGCTTAAAACCCAACTTATTAGGAAGCTCAGCTCCAGAGTACTCACGTACAGCGAATATGACTCTCTAGAAGAACCAGATCATATGGATCTCTCAATATCTAATGCTAAATGTATGTCGGCAATGGAGGAGAAGATACAACCCCAAGAAGCAACTACCAGTCCTTCCCTCCAAGTAGAACAATCCTCTGTGCTCTTAATAGATTTACATGACTGTCCATCGAAAAACATCCCTGAAGAAAGTAGCACACAACAGGAAAAATCCCCTTCTACACATTCATTGATGCCTGACCTGGAACCTTCTTATAGCACTGACCAATCAAGAGAAGAGGCGCCTTTGTCAACCTTCCCAAATAGCTCTCTCGCCCAGCCTTATCCCTCTTTGCGGAGTATTATGGATTCAACAGCAAGACCAGTGACGGAACTGATTGAAGACCCAACAGGCCAAATAAATCATGTTGCCCAAAAGACCAGTAGCAAGCTACAGAGAGACCAAACTTCCGACGAGATAGCTGGTCCACCCCGGGTGGCCCACCAAACTCTTTTGGAAAAGGGGTCCGCCCCTGTTCAAGGTCCTACTCCTAGTAGTTTGAGTGGCCAAGCTCAACAGTCAGATGACCTTGTAAATCCCACTCAGCCTTTACGAGGGGTTTTACATCAGAGGAAGATAACTGATTTTTTTATTGGCTCCCCTCTTCCCGTATTAAAGTTGAGCCAATTTCCCGAATGACAGTCAATTGGAGGAACGGGGAAACCCCAGCCTACAATATTAAGTTGGAACATTGCTGGATGGAAAAGTAAAAAATTAGATCCAGAATTCCAAAAATATATTAATTCCTTTCTTATCATACTATTACAAGAAACTTGGGTGGAGGAGGAAATTGAGTTAAATGGCTTTGAGTTTATATGTCTGCCTGCTAGCCCGTCAACGAATGGTGGCCGCCCTAAAGGTGGCCTTACAATTGGTATCTCCCTCAAACTTTGGGCTAAACTTTCACTAGTGCATGCATTGCCGCCTTATGCTATTACCGGATTGATCTCTGGAGGAAACTTCTCTTTATTGGTTACAAATGTCTATTTCCCTCCGGGAGGGTTAGCAGCTGATCTTACTTCTAGATGGGAATCCTTAGAGGATTTTTTACTTTCTTGTTCTCTTAAATATCCCAATGTCCCCTCCATTACTGGAGGCGATTTTAACGCTCGGATAGCCTCAAATCGGGAGGCTCTTAAAAAGTCTAAGTGGTGGGTTGACCCCGGAGTTCAAACTTACGATCTAGCATACACCCCCACTAGAATATCAAAGGATGTAAAAGTCAATAAGGCGGGAGTGATGCTTTATCAGTTGACTCTACGCCTTAATTTAATTATATTAAATGGCAGGTGTCCTCCAGACATGCCAGGAGAGTTCACCCACCTGGGGTTAAAATCAAACAGTGTTCTCGACTATGTTTTGGTTTCCCGGGATTTATTTTTGAAAGTCACCTCTTTTAAAATTGATAATGCCCAATTTAGTGACCATCTTCCCCTGACAACCAAGTTATGTGTTGACTGGCAGTTGCTCGACCGCTCCCACCCAATCCCGGTGACTGTGGAGTCGTCCACTAAAATAAAGGGGACTAGATGGTCCCCTGCCCTTGCTCATAGATATATGGATTTTATCAGAGAAAAGTTTCCTGGTGACCAGCCGGATGTAGGAATAGCCCCGCGTGATCCTATTACCTGTATGCATTTTTTTTCTTGCCTGATAGAAGTTTTAACTCGCTTTTTTACTTCTCCAACCCATGGAGTTAAAAACGATTATTTTAAATTTGGCGCCCCTTGGTTCAACTCTGCTTGCAAGCTAGCCAGACTCCATCTACATACAATATATAATGACTATAAACTTTCCGGCGCTCCGGCCTTACCTCCATCTTATTCCCTGGCTAAAAAAGCATACAAACAGGCCCAGAAATCGGCCAAATGGGAATGGCATTTAAATCGTTGGCAGACTATAATTTCTGCCTCAAAATTTCATAACTCCCAGAAATTTTGGTCCTTAATAAAGGGAAGAAACACGAAATATCCCTTAACGGTGATCCCGGCCCCTACATGGGAGCAGTTCCTGAGAAAATATTTCTCTGTGGTAGAAGCTCCGGCCACTCATTGGAGACCTTCTAATCCCCTTCCCGTCTGGCCCAATACCGACCCTGCTGAAATCCTAGAATTGATAGCCGAGCTGAAAACTGGTAAGGCCCCTGGGCCAGATTTGGTCCCTGTTGAGGCTATAAAGCTTCATTCTGCATGGTGGGCAGGGATTTTAGCTAAAACGTTCGACGCAATAAATGCCACGGGCTTAATTCCAGGAATGTGGAAGGAGGCCATTATAATTCCTATCTACAAAAAAGGCCCTCCCAGTGACCCAGGGAATTATCGGAATATCAGTCTGCTATCGTCCATTGGGAAAATATATGCCCGTTTTTTGCTGGCAAGGTTGATGAAGTGGTCAGTTGAGGCTGACCTGATTGGACATGAGCAAGCTGGATTTAGATTAAACCGATCCACAACAGACCAGGCAATTATTCTTTATCACTTAGCCCGGAAATACTCAACACCTAGACGGGGCCAACTTTGCGCAGCTTTCATAGATTTGAAAGCTGCGTTTGATAGTATCCCGAGGAAATTACTATGGGATAAACTTGCCAGTTGGGGAATAGATAGAAGGCTCCTGTGGCTTATTTCCCAACTTCACGCCGGTTCCGTGGCCAGGGTGAGATTATCCCCTGCTGGAGACCTGACTAACCCAGTGCCAGTAAATAAGGGTGTACGCCAGGGTTGTATTTTAGCGCCGCTTCTTTTTAACTTATTTATCAGTGATATGAGGAACCCATTAGCCGTCTCACACAAATTTATCCACACCCCTCATATAGCAGATTACCGTTGTCCTTTACTTCTCTACGCAGATGATGCTGTACTACTCTCTTACTCCAGAGTGGGTTTAAGGAGGGCACTAAAGATTTTTGCGACATATTGCCATTCTAATCATCTGTCTATCAACCACACCAAGTCCAAAGTACTGATATTTTCAAGGAGTCGAAAACTTTATTCATGGAAACTGGAGGGCACGAAAATCGAACAAGTACACAAATTTAAATATTTAGGAATTTATTTTCAATATAATTTAGGGTGGAAAGCGCATGTTGAATATCTTCAAAACAAGACAAAAGCCCTATCACACTCCCTCCTTCGTTTTTTCTACTCTGAGGGGGCCTTATTCATCCCTGCGGCCCTGAAAGTGTATAGCATCAAAGTGATGGCCACAATGGCCTATGCTGCACCTTTATGGGCTGCCTTTGCAAACCTCTCACCTTTAGAGTCACTTCAAAGCCAATTCTTACGCCGACTTTTAAAATTACCAACATGCGTAAGTAATGCGGCTATTCGCTTAGAAATGAAGATCCCATCAGTGGAGTTAGTTATATGGAGGAGAGTTTTGATTTATTGGATATCCGTATGGCATAAACTCCCGAACCACTATCTCATTCAATGCATGTGGCGAGATGACTTCACAAATTTGTGGTCAGGAAAAATCCATGCCAAATTGCTGTCCTATGAGATCTCGCCCACTGAATTGCTCAAACTGGATCTAAATGTGGCAAAAAGGTGTATAAATCAAAGGCTGGATGATGCGGAGCTATACCAAAATTTCGTAGCTGGTGGTGGAGTCTGCTCGCCGTTAAATTTCGGCATAACCCCTATCTACCGCACTCCGTCCTACTTAACATCGCTTATGGCCGCGTCTCACCGATATGCCTTCATTAGAGCTAGGTTTAATGTCTTTCCAACAAACGTGCTGAGACATAGATTCACTAAGGGCCAAGTCCCTTCAATGTGTGCTTGTGAAATGAAAACATCTGAATCTCTACATCATGTTATGTTTATCTGCCCTTTGTACAGTTCAGCCCGTGCTAGCATACTAAACTACATAATCCAGCCTATGGCTGACAAACCAGTAGACCTACAGCTTGCCTGGGTTCTTCAAGATGTGGATCCTTATATTACCCTACAGGTTGCTAAATTCCTAACAGCCGTCCTCTCGTACAAGAGACGGAATGGAATGTTAGCTGATTATTGATAGTTATAAGAATTTTCTATAACGACATCAGATATTGATTTTAGTGTAGTGCAAATTTTTTTAAAATTTTAATCTTAATCTTAATCTTAAACTTTTCTTATGAATCGGCTAATATTTGTCCTTGTGAGTTGTGAACTGTGTTGTATTGCTTGTGGCTTGTACGAGTCCGCTGTTTTATTTGATTTGTTTTGTTGTGTTGTGTTTCATGATGGGCGTAAAGCCGAATAAACATTTGATTTGATTTGATTTGATACTCTGATCCCTAAACAGGGTCAGGATAGATCCAACGTTAAAAACTACAGACCAATCTCCCTACTCAATGTGGATTACAAAATTTTTGCAAATATACTGGCCAACAGGCTAAAGAAGGTTTTATCTGAGTATATTCATAAAGACCAGGCAGGATTTCTGCCTGGAAGACATATGAAAGATAATATTAGAAATGTTGTGGATATTTTGGAAAAGTTAGAAGCAAGAAAGAGCTGTAAAGCAATGTTAATGTTTATTGATGCAGAGAAAGCCTTTGACAATGTTGCTTGGAGTTTTATGTTACATAACTTAGAGAGTATGGGGATAGGTCAGGGTTTTTCAAATGGTATTAAAACGATCTATCTAGAACAAAAAGCTAAAATTATTGTAAATAATGTGGTTTCAGAGGAAATTAGAATTGAGAAGGGAACCAGGCAAGGGTGCCCACTTCCCCCTCTGCTGTTTATTTCAGTACTGGAGGTCTTGCTAAGTATGATTAGAAAAGATGAACAAGTTAAAGGTATTACAGTAGGTTTGAAACAATACAAATTAAAAGCCTTTGCTGGTGATTTAGTTCTGACATTACAAGATCCAGACTCCAGTGCAGTTAAAGCACTGGAGCTAATACATGAGTTTGGTCAGGTAGTGTAGCACCCTGCTTGTGGTTAACGCTTAGCTGGAATGAAATATTCAACGCAGCAATAGAGAAATTAAAATAGTAATTTATTTGTCAGACAAATAAATAAGAGGCACAGTGGTACATGGTTACCAAGCTCTGGCCTGGCCTCCTGCCATTCTGGCCAGCACTTATATTCCCTTAATCCAGCCCCCTTTGCTCCTCCTGTGGCTGCCTCTGTCCAATCAGCCTGGTTGAAATTCCTATTGGCTGTTTGCTAGAACCAAACACAAAAGATACACCCACAAAAGATACACCCACTTCCTTGCCCTTATAAGGGAGACAAAGAGCTATATATATGACATATAAGTAATAATATATCTTACATGGAATCTTAATTACCAGCTCACCTCTTGCCCTCCTTGCCCTATTGCCTTCTAAAACAAATGTTTAATCTTACATTTTTATGTTCAACAGATGTCAAGGATCTTGAGTTTCACATCAACATTGAAAGATTTCCTTCATTTAATGTTTCTAAACAAAATGCCTGACAACTATATATCAAGACTGCTTGGATGGCGTCTTCTGTCTGGCAGGGGGGGGGTTGGTGGCTGACTTAATTTCAGGATAAATACAACTCTTACAACCATATGAAATAAGAATCTAGCATTCCTTAAATCCTTTGCATAATTACATTTAAGCCAATATATTTAAGCTAATATATTTCATACATTTATCATAGGTAGCCTCTTAAAAGAATAAAGCTTTTCAAAGTAAAAAGGAAGAAACTCAGTAAAACACAGCTTTTAAAAGAAGCCTCTTCAGTGTACACCTCCCCCTTTCCAGCCTCAAAATAAAATAGGAAGAAGCTGCTTCTTCTGCCAAGCCAGTTGCCTTTCCAACATTTAACACATTTTAACCTTTTTTTAACTCTCTCAGTTTAAGAAACAGCTTTAGAAGAGACTTTTCAAAAATGTTCTCTTTTTCTGTCAGCTAAATGTTTTTTTTCCCATTTGCTCCTGGCCTTTCAACCTTAGAAAGAAGATCTGGCTCATTTTACTGGGAGGCACATTAGTATTATCTTACCCCATTCCTAATGGTGTTTTTTTCAGCCTTGGGGCAGCATATGTAATTCTCCCTTTTTATGACTTTGAGAATTGTTTTTCTACTATAAATCAATGGGGCCCTCTTGTCTTAGGAGAATGGCCAAGGTTTTCTCTGCCTGGCATGAAACATTTGAAAATCCTTTTTAAGCTCATTTTTAAATACAAGCCTTGATTGAAATATATAGAAGCTTTGATAAAAATGCAGGCTTATGGTTAGGTGCCTCATTCCCCCCTTTCAAGCTCAAGGACCTTCATCCCAAGTGTCCTTGATAGCTTGACCTTCATCATATTCCTGAGGTAAAGCTCTGTATAGGGCCATGATATGAGGTAGAGTTTCATTTGAAACCATCTTGCTAATTGTACTTCTAAAACATGAAATGATACATGGCATCATACATAAAACCAATACTACTACTGTCAAGAAAAACAAGCAAGACAATAGTATCCCTTTGAGTCCTGTGACATTAGGTAACCAATTGGTGAGCCATCCCATATCCCATCCTTCCCATGTTTGTACTGGGACATGTGCTATATTCTCCATCTTTGTGGCCAACACACGGATTGCCTCACCATTATCAGAAATGTTAAAGCAACAGGCATTCCCTGTCAAGTTCAAGACTCCACATAGGCCTCCTTGCCTGGCAAGTACATAATCCATTCCCATTTTCAGCTGCAAAATGGCGGCTCTACTTTCATCCAACTGTTGTGCAATAAGTCTCAAACTCTGGGCCGTTGCATTGGTTACAAGTTCCACTACTGCTTGCAATCGAATTATTCTGTTTAGATTATAAATAGGATCCCGTGCCCCTTGTATGAGCTCACCAGGATTCCAGGAGGCAGGATCATAATAGGCTATAATGCGCTCTGGTGGCCAATCATCAGTACCGCTCCAACTTTGGGTACTTCCTCCTGCTATATGAGAAATATCAGCATTCCTTCGTGTTCGCCTGGCCGAACTAGTGGGCATAATCCACATTGGTGGTAATACCCAACCCAAGAAACAAGTCCCACTCCATTTGGAAGGGAGTTTCTTGTATGCCCATTCTCCACATATCCACCACAACCATCGGGTCTGAGGTTTTTGGTACGGGGAATACAGAAGGCGAAATACCAAAAGGGGTAGAGAGTTCACAGTGCAGTATGTTAGATTGCCTTTTTCTGTCACAGTTATGTTCCACACCACTTTCCATGCGTGAATAAAAGGAGGTGCACAGGGCAAGGTATTCCGAGTTCGATAGGTAGTACCGTGTGCCCAGGTATGACTATTCTTCTTATAATCCCAAGTATAGTGACAATGAGAAGAGCCTATCATGGGAGAATCAGCTGCATCTGATGATTTATGTACACAGAATTCCCCTTGTACAGGTATAACTCGTAATGGTTTAGTTGAGTTCCATCCGGGGAAATTCTGTATTTCAGTTTGGTGTGGCATTTCGCTTACCATACCAATAGCATCTAATGGTATCGGTAATAAGGGCATACCTCCCTCTGAATCATCTGGCCCAAGAGAGCAAACAAGGCAATTGGTCCTATTTGCAACATTAGCTACCATTTCAGCTAAACCTACCCACATATTGTGGTCATGGCTGAATCCATATTTAGCCAATTTGGTCAGATTCAAGGACCCTTCCCCTTCCCAAGGGATCAGGATTAATAATAAAATCATGTTGATGTCTAATATATGCATTCCTTCCACAAAAGATTACCTTATTGTGATAGCAAATAATTATTAGCCCCAATATAATTCCCCCAGTGACAGAAATGGGGAACCACCAAGACCAAAACATATATCCCGAGGATCCCCAATGAGTAATATCTCTGATAATTGTTCCACAAAGGGGGCAGTCAATCAATTGTATTAGAGAATCTTTCCGTTCACAGTCGCTGGTTCAGACGCTCCTCAAGCTTCAGGCGTGCGCAGGTCAGCCAGCTTCCAGGTTGTGGCTGCAGCAGGCCGGTCGTCAAATGTTGCCCGTGACCTAGCCCGTTCCCGGTAGGGCTAGATACAGGGGTTTTTGGAGAGAGTTAGTTTTAAAGGATTAGAGGGGTCACCTTTGCACGTCCAACTGCCTTCAGACTTCTTCAAACGAGAGTGATGAATCCAGGGGGTCACCTCAGCTACCTTCACCGCTGTTGGAGTAGAGAGCAAGACGGTGTAAGGTCCACGCCACTTAGGTGCAAGTGGATCACGTTTCCACTCTTTCACCCATACGCTATCGCCAGCCTGGAACTGATGAATCGGCTCGGCAATGCTGCACGGCGTGCGCTCGAGGGCCCACCTGTTAAGAGAAACAAAAACACGGGAGAGAGATTGCACTTGTCCCTGTGTCACATGATCTCCTATTTGTTTAAGGTCAGCTGGAATATCCTGAACAAAGGAGGGCGGTCTCCCATACAGGAGCTCAAAAGGTGACAACTTAAGTCTTTTTGTGGGTGCACACCGAACACGAAACAGTGTTATGGGTAACACATCTACCCATCCCAATCCCGTTTCCTGGGTTAATTTTGCCAATTGGGTTTTCAGAGTCCGATTCATTCTTTCAGTTTTCCCTGAACTCTGAGGCCTATATGCTGTATGCAGTCTCCATTTTACTTGTAGGACTCGACATACATCTTGTACTACTTGATCAATGAACGCTGGCCCATTATCACTTCCAATGCATCTAGGTAATCCAAACCTTGGGATCAATTCAGTGAGGAGTCTTTTAGTTACCTCTCGTGCCTTTTCAGTTCGGGTGGGAAAAGCTTCAACCCATCCGGTAAGAGTATCTACAAACACAAGGAGATACTTGAATCCCTTAGAAGGGACCAGCTCTGTGAAGTCCACAATTAGGCTTTCCATGGGGACGTATCCCACATGCTGAATTCCAGGAGGTTGTACCGGTCCCTGCCTGGGATTGTTTTTAGCACAAAGAACACATTTCTGTGAAATGCAAGTTGCTAATTGTGATAGATTAATAATATACAACTTCCGACTGAGACTCTCTCTAGTTGCAGTACCGCCAAGGTGAGTAGATTCATGATAATTTCTTACAATTGTGCCTGCTAGATGATGAGGTACATAAATCCTATTGTCCGGCAGGATCATCCAACCGTCCTTCACAACTGCTCCTTCCTGTTCAGCCCACTTCCTCTCTTCTGGGGTATAGTGAGGTTTAACATCTTCTGGAACTACCTCTGGTATGAGGGCTGCTATAAATCCTCCCACAGGCTTTTGGGCTGCCTCTCGGGCTGCTTTGTCAGCAGCATGATTTCCTCTGGTTATTGGATCCCTTCCTCGTCCATGACCTTTGCAGTGCATTACAGCAATCTGTTCTGGAGCCCATACTGCTTCTAACAGGATTTCTACTTCAGGTCCATATTTCAAAGCCTTCCCGTGGGCTCCGATTAGACCTCTTTCTTTCCATAGAGCTCCATGTGCATGCAGGGTTAAGAAGGCATATTTTGAATCAGTATAGATGTTTGCCTTACATCCGGCTGCCAATTGCAGAGCTCTAGTTAAACCTATAAGTTCAGCCTTTTGTGCTGAGGTGCCAGCAGGCAAAGCCTCAGCTTCCACAACTTCCTCATTGGTGACCACAGCATATCCTGCTCGTCTGGCACCTTCATGCAGGTAACTGCTACCATCCGTATAATATACAACATCTGGATTTTTCAATGGCTCATCTTTCAGATCAGGTCTACTGGAATAAACTTCATCCATTACTTGGAGACAATCATGTGATTCCTCATCATCTACCTCTGGTAGGGGCAGCAAAGTCGCTGGATTGAGCATATTCACTACTCGTAGATGAATCCTGGGATTTTCACACAATAGGCCTTGGTATCTAGCCATCCTTGGGTTCGTTAGCCAATAACTACCCTTATATTCCATGAGTGTCAGAACAGCATGAGGTACATTCACATACATCGTCTGGCCAAAGGTAAATTTATCAGCTTCTTTGACAAGGCTTGCAGTGGCCGCTACTGCCCTTAGGCATGGAGGCCATCCTTTTGCTACTGAGTCCAATTGTTTAGACAAATAAGCTACTGGACGGTTCCAACTTCCTAATCTCTGGGTCAGGACTGCCGCTGCAATCCCATTCTGTTCATGTACATACAGCTGAAAGGGTTTTTCCGAATTAGGCAATCCAAGGGCTGGTGCCTCCATAAGTCGTTGTTTGATAACTAAAAAGGCTTGTTTCTGCTCAGGTCCCCATACGAATGGGTCCTTTTCTGCACCTCGAGTGCTTTCATGTAAGGGCTTGGCCAGACTACTGAAATCAGGTATCCATAGTCTACAAAACCCTGCTGTTCCCAGGAATCCCCTAAGTTGTTTTCTTGTGGTAGGTTCCTTGATAAGGCAAATAGCTTCTTTCCTCTCTGGTCTCAATGCTCGTTGTTGGTGTGAGATGTCAAAGCCCAAATATTTGACCTTTTCTAAACATAACTGTGCCTTTTTCTGGGAAACTCGGTAGCCAGCTTCCCAGAGCAAGTGGAGCAGTTCCTCTGTCCCTTCTTTACAGGTATCAAAATCCTTTGCAGCTAGTATAAGATCATCCACATATTGCAGAACCACCTTTTCTCCCGGTATTGAGGGGTAACTTGTTAGATCCCTCGCCAAGGCAGTGCCAAATAAAGTTGGGGAATTTTTGAATCCTTGGGGCAATCTTGTCCAGGTTAGCTGGCCTTTTGTTCCTGTCAAAGGGTCTTCCCACTGGAAGGCAAATATAGGTTGGCTCTATGGTGCCAGCCGGCAACAGAAGAATGCATCTTTCAAGTCCAATACAGTAAAAAATGTTGCTTCTGGTGGGATCAAACTCAGCAAGGTATATGGGTTTGGTACATTTGGGTGCAAGGTCTCGATAGCCTGATTTACGAGCCTCAAGTCCTGCACTGGCCTGTATTCATCTGTCCCAGGTTTTCGAACAGGCAAAAGGGGTGTGTTCCATTCTGATTGGCAAGGCTTAAGCAGACCATATTTTAATAGGCGGTCCAAATGTTTCTGGATGCCCTCTGCTGCTCGCCGGGGTAAGGGATATTGCTTTACAGATACAGGGGTAGCCATAGGTTTTAGGGTTACTACAATTGGAGCTATATTCTTAGCCATTCCTGGTGGGCTATTTTCGGCCCATACTCCTGGTGGCACCTGTAGAGTTCGGAGGAGCTTGTTTAATTCTGTATCCAATGTGGGTTGGACTTGCAAGGCTGACATTAGGCGCCATGATTGTTCCTTAGGTACTGAGAGGGTAATTATTCCTGCTGCTTTTGATGGCAGTTTCATTTCTGGACCTCGAGGAGTGAAAGTGATTTGGGCCTGCAATTTGGACAGCATATCTCTGCCTAAGAGAGGTATTGGACACTCAGGTATATACAAAAACTGATGGGTTAAACGATGTCCCCCAATCTGGCATTCCAAAGGTTGGAGGAAAGACCTCTTAGCTGACTGTCCAGTGGCACTTTTAATGACTACACTTTTGGATGCCTTTTTCTGCAATAGTTCTGGGAGTACTGAGTATTCAGCCCCAGTATCAATCATAAAATCTATTAAATGGCTTCCTAATTGAATCGTGACCGTGGGCTCCTGGAAGCCTAACTTTATGGAGTCCGGTCGTTCCTAGTCTTGAGTAAAATCCTCTTCTGCCAGTCCAATGAAATTGTCTCTACTCCGTCCCTGTCCTGGTCTCTGATATCTTCCATCTCGGATCATTCCCCGTCCCCGTCCCTGGTTTCTTGGGCCGGAGCCTGGACCTGGGCCTGGGCCTGGGCCTGGGCGTACTTCTTCCAACCTCAGGGGTTCAGGACACTCCCGCTTCCAGTGACCCTCCTTCTTGCAATTTGCACATTGATTCCTTCCCAGTGGTGGATTCCTTCCTCGCCCTCGCCCTCCATTTAAGGGGCGGTGGTCTTGCTTCACTGCTGTGGCTAGCATTACCATCTTTTCCTTCTGCCACTTCTTCTTCTCTTGCTTCTCAGCCTCATCCCTATTCCGATAAACTCGGCGTGCAATGGCCATAATTTGGCTCATCAGCATCCCTTCCCATCCTTCTGATTTCTGAATTTTCTTACGAATGTCAGAAGCGCACTGGGCCACAAATGTAGCAGTAATCATTCTACTGTTTTCAGGGGCTTCAGGGTCAAAAGGAGTCCATATACGATAGGCTTCTTGCAGCCTCTCTAAAAAGTCTCCCGGACTCTCATTTGGTTTTTGTTCTACTTCTGAGACTTTAGACATATTAGTGGGCTTCTGGCATGCCCTGCGGATACCTTGCACAAGTGTCTGGCGGTAGGTGGTGAGTCTGGCCAGGTGAATTGCATTGTTTGGATCCCAATTAGGATCTTCCAAGGGAAAGTTATCTTGGAGATGACGGTCAATATTATAAATATTTCCCACTCTGGCCTGCTCACGCAAATATATCTGTGCCTTTTCAATTATGTCTCTCCTTTCCTCAGTGGTGAACAGAGTATTCAGGAGCTGGCGGCAATCTGTCCAAGTAGGACTATGAGTATTTATTATTGAAGTCACCAAGTCCATCATAGCCTGAGGTTTTTCTGCAAAAGATGGGGTGTGTGTTTTCCAATTCATCAGATCTGTAGTTGTGAATGGAATATATTGCAGGGTCGAAGTTCGAGGTGGCCGTGGTCCGGGTTGCCCATTAACCAGCGCAGGCTCCTCAAGTGCATCAAATACTCTTCTAAGAGGGGCTACTACGTGATCTTTCTCTTCATTTTGCTCTAGGGGCCTCAAATCATAGGGGATGGTATCTGTCGCAAGGCGTTCTTTTAGCAGCTTTATACGCCTGGCTGTATTGCTTGCTGACCGAGCAAGGTCTCCCTGTAACTTCTGTAATATTTCTCTGGGACTTGGATGTACAGGGGTTTGGGGTGGGCAATCAGTTGTTCCACTAAAGGAGACTGTAGATGGAGGTCTATTAGGAGTCACAGGTGGAATAACCACTTCTGCTTGGGCTTTATTATAGGACTCCAATGCCTCCTGAAGATATTTATCATAATCTATCAAGGAATCAAACTCTGTGACTCCACTCCCATTATTCATTCCAGTTTCTTGCCTTGGGGTTACAACTGGTGGAGTGTTTGGATTAAGCTCCCTTCGATGTGGAGCATAGGGTGGAGGTGGAAGCACCTCTTCCTCTGGTCCCTCAAAAATGGGTTTGAGTTTATTTGGCAAGATTCCTTTCCTAGCTTCGGCTTTTACAGCCAATAATTTGCATCGTTTGACTTTGCATTCCCTTATCCATGGAGGATTTTTATTTAATGTGCTCAGCCAGGAATCTATATATGGAAATTGTTCTGGGCACCCTCCAGTTTCTTTGGCGATATCAGTCCAAAGTTTGCTCACTAAATTTATATCAAAGGTTCCCTGGGATGGCCATCCAGTAATTTGTTTTGGCCATTCTAGTTCACATAACGTTCTCAAGCGCTCTGGCGTCATTTTGACTCCATATGCCCCTGAGAAGGCTTTCTTAAAATTATTTAACATACACTCAAGAGGTGTATTTTCCCCCTTTGAACCCCCAACTCCCATTGTATGGCCCTGTGAAGTATCCACTCAGTCACTCACAGACGCGCTTTGTGGGTTTCCTTGCCTAGATGGAGTCGCCTCACTAGGAACCGAAGTACTGCCCACTCCACACTCAGGTCAGCTACAGATTGCTCTGTACTTTCTCACACATACAATGCGCTGGATACTTCACCACACTCTACCTCCCAATTTTTCCCTTTCCCTACACCAGATCACCATCTGATGTACCCAACCACCTAGCGTACTCAGTTTCCCCTTACTGAGACGCAGAAGTTTGATCAAGACTTCTCTTCCTCCTAATTAATTGGAGGGCCAAAAATCCCTTTGTGCACTTACCCTTGGTTGGTTCCCTGTTTCCCCCGGTCCGTCGCCGCCAGTGAGCAGGGTATCAGACAGACGAGTCTTCTGCGTTCCCCCTGGAAAAATTTACCAGTGCGCGCTTTGGGTAAGCAGTTGTCCTCTCTCTTGTACCCTGCCCAGTAGGGCGAAGGGGCTGCGTTCCAGCAGACCACTTATCCGAGTCACAGGGCACCATAAAATGTAGCACCCTGCTTGTGGTTAACGCTTAGCTGGAATGAAATATTCAACGCAGCAATAGAGAAATTAAAATAGTAATTTATTTGTCAGACAAATAAATAAGAGGCACAGTGGTACATGGTTACCAAGCTCTGGCCTGGCCTCCTGCCATTCTGGCCAGCACTTATATTCCCTTAATCCAGCCCCCTTTGCTCCTCCTGTGGCTGCCTCTGTCCAATCAGCCTGGTTGAAATTCCTATTGGCTGTTTGCTAGAACCAATCACAAAAGATACACCCACAAAAGATACACCCACTTCCTTGCCCTTATAAGGGAGACAAAGAGCTATATATATGACATATAAGTAATAATATATCTTACATGGAATCTTAATTACCAGCTCACCTCTTGCCCTCCTTGCCCTATTGCCTTCTAAAACAAATGTTTAATCTTACATTTTTATGTTCAACAGATGTCAAGGATCTTGAGTTTCACATCAACATTGAAAGATTTCCTTCATTTAATGTTTCTAAACAAAATGCCTGACAACTATATATCAAGACTGCTTGGATGGCGTCTTCTGTCTGGCAGGGGGGGGGGGTTGGTGGCTGACTTAATTTCAGGATAAATACAACTCTTACAACCATATGAAATAAGAATCTAGCATTCCTTAAATCCTTTGCATAATTACATTTAAGCCAATATATTTAAGCTAATATATTTCATACATTTATCATAGGTAGCCTCTTAAAAGAATAAAGCTTTTCAAAGTAAAAAGGAAGAAACTCAGTAAAACACAGCTTTTAAAAGAAGCCTCTTCAGTGTACACCTCCCCCTTTCCAGCCTCAAAATAAAATAGGAAGAAGCTGCTTCTTCTGCCAAGCCAGTTGCCTTTCCAACATTTAACACATTTTAACCTTTTTTTAACTCTCTCAGTTTAAGAAACAGCTTTAGAAGAGACTTTTCAAAAATGTTCTCTTTTTCTGTCAGCTAAATGTTTTTTTTCCCATTTGCTCCTGGCCTTTCAACCTTAGAAAGAAGATCTGGCTCATTTTACTGGGAGGCACATTAGTATTATCTTACCCCATTCCTAATGGTGTTTTTTCAGCCTTGGGGCAGCATATGTAATTCTCCCTTTTTATGACTTTGAGAATTGTTTTTCTACTATAAATCAATGGGGCCCTCTTGTCTTAGGAGAATGGCCAAGGTTTTCTCTGCCTGGCATGAAACATTTGAAAATCCTTTTTAAGCTCATTTTTAAATACAAGCCTTGATTGAAATATATAGAAGCTTTGATAAAAATGCAGGCTTATGGTTAGGTGCCTCAGTAGCAGGATTTAAATTAAACAAGAGCAAGACCAAAGTAATAGAGAAAAATCTGGATAATGAAGAAAGGAAAATATTACAAGAAAAAACGGGCCTAGAGTTTGTGAAAAAAAGTTAAATATTTGGGGGTGAACCTGTCTGGGAAAAATTAGAATTCGTATAAGGATAACTATGAGAAAATATGGAATGAAATTAAAAGAGATTTAGAGGTGTGGTCTAACTTAAAATTGTCATTAATGGGCTGGATTTCTGTGATTAAGATGAATGTGCTGCCAAAGATGCTTTTTTTGTTTCAAGCCCTCCCAATTATAGACAATGTGAAATGTTTTAAAGAATGGCAAAAAGCTCTTTCTAGATTTATCTGGCAGGGGAGGAAACCCAGAATTAAATACAAATTACTTATGGATTCCAAAGAAAGAGGGGGATTCTCTCTGCCAGACTTAAAAATCTATTTTGAAGCTGCCGCACTTTGTTGGTTTAAAGAATGTATGAAATTAGAAGATACAGATTTACTAGATTTGGAGGGATTTGATAATGTGTTTGGTTGGCATGCATATTTGTGGTATGATAAAGTAAAAGCCCATAAAGCATTTAAAAATCATATAATTAGGAAATCGTTGTATAATGTTTGGATAAAATACAAAGATCTTTTAGAAAGAAAGACACCCAGATGGCTCTCACCAATGGAGGCAAAGGCCCAGAAAAAAATAAATATGGATACCAAATGGTTGAGATATTATGATTTATTAATAGAGGAAGAGGAAGGTTACAAATTAAAACCATTTGAGCAAGTTAAAGATAAGCTAAATTGGCTACATTACCACCAGAGCAATGAATTGTATAAATTGGATAAGAAAAATGGTTTTGCTTTTGAAAAATCCAAGTTGGAGACGGAGTTGTTGGATACTAAAGATAAAAAATTATCTAAAATGCACAAACTTTTGTTGGAGTGGCATACAAAAGATGAACAAGTTAAATCTGTGATGATAGATTGGGCAAGAAATGTAGGACATAATATAATGTTTGAAGACTGGGAAAGATTGTGGAAGAAAGGGGTCAAGTTCACCACATGTACTTTGTTAAAGGAAAATATAATGAAGATGATGTATAGATGGTATTTGACTCCTGTAAAATTAGCAAAGATATATCATAATTGTGAGAATATATGTTGGAAATGTAAAGAAAAGGAAGGAACATTTTATTATATGTGGTGGACCTTCTGGGAAAAGATTTATAATGAATTGAAAAAAATGTTGAAATATACATTTATAAAGAAACCAGAGGCCTTTCTTCTTGGAATAACAGGAATTGCCAAAGAAAGATGTTAAATTATTTTTGTATGCCACAACTGCTGTTCGTATTTTGTTAGCTAAAAAGTGGAAAACCCAAGAACTACCAACAGTAGAAGAATGGCTGATAAAGATGATGGATTTTTTGAAGCTAGCCGACCTAACCGGAAGAGTCCGCGACCAGAAGGAGGAGGAATATCAGGAAGAATGGAATAAATTTAATGATTATTTAGTTAAATTTGTTAAGTTAAACTAACCGGAAATAGCTTGCAGATACTTAATGGGCTTAGGAATTTATTTATGTTAAGTGATAAATTAATATGTTTAAGGAGAAGATTTAAGGATGTTAATGTTTAAGTTAAATTTCATAAAAATTGGGATTTGGAAAACCGTTAAAAGGACATGCAATGAAATTCAACCAAGGGGAAGCGAGGCAGTCATTTAACGAAGTTAATAACTGTAATTTTCAATAAGGCTATGATGTATGTTTGTTATTTTTGTTTGTCTTGTGTGTTTGTTTGTTTGTTTGTTTGTTTGTTTGTTTATAATATTGTAAAAACCAATAAAATTTTTGAAGAAAAAAAAAGAACAGTGATGGATAATTAAAATAACATGAAGCAAAATGTTTAAGGAAAATAATATAACTAACAGTAGTGATAAATGAATACAGACAGACAACAAGAATTGTATGAACAGGAGGACTTATTTGTTTATGGATATACTATGGACAAATATGGAAAATGAATCACAATATATAAAATGGAAGAAAATAATGCGATCAAATTAGATGTGATAAAAAAAGCAGAAGAAGGAAGGAGGGAGCCACCATTTTTTCAATGCAAGGACTGGAGAGTGCCTGGACAGGAGGGAGAAGCAGAAAGCTCTCCCCACAGAGGACGGACGGAAAATGTTTCTGGGGGAACAGAGGCTAACTGTGATAAGGCACCTGGCTTTACTCCAGATGGGCCATAAGGGCAGTGGCAACTAAAAATGATCTAAACTCTATGTACACATCTACATGCACCCCATTATATTTCAAACTTAGAGAGGTCTATGAACATACATCTTATCTTAATGAATTGACTTTTGTACAACTTCGGAAAGCTTTTTACAGAGTCAAAGCTTTTTACAGAGATTAAATACAATAAACTCTACTTATAGAGATGGGAGACACAGAGGCATACCAACAAACGAACGTGTTTGTATTAGGGGGTTTCCTAAAGTAGAGGACCTTATGCATTATATCTTGCGTTGCCCCTTATATAATGAAGCAAGAGAAAGATTTTTAGCACCTATAATGACAGGGTCCCCCAGCCAGAACCCCTCTGACATGATTTTATATCTCCTCGCAGACACAGATAAGTATGTGACCTGGCGTGTAGCACTCTTTGCAACTGCCGCTAGGAAAATTAGAGCAAATTATGTAGCCAAGGTAGCCACCAACTATAAGGGAAATGAATTTATTTGACCCTATCTACATCAAGCTATAGTCCAAACTCTGAGCATAATTGCACATTGTATTAATTAACATTATTTTTTCATATATTCGTGGCCATGTGATAATTTTAGCTTATAAATATTATTGTGTAATGTCTTAACTTGTAGATTAAGGTACTTTTATAGCTCTGTTTAGAGTAGGTAATGTCTCAAGAATATAAATGTTTTAAGTTTTTTGTATCAATCCAGTATATTTTCTTTTAATTGTTGAATGATTCTGTGTACATTACGCAGCCTTTGGCTATGTGCAATAAAACGGACTGACTGACTGACTCCAGCTGGGATGGGGGGGGGGAGGTCCCACATTCCTCCCTGAAGGAAGTCTGGGATAAAATCTCTGCTGGGAGGTTTTTTTGTTTTGTTTTTAAGATAATCGTTATTGATTTTATGATTACATACTATACATATGATGGGGCCACTCCAGATCCAGGGCTGCACGCGTCCACGCAAAGGGCGCCCCCCGTTTTAAGTGGGGAGCGGTCATTACTTTACATTTACATTTACATTTACATTTACTCCTAAGAGTTGACTTCCCTCCTTCCTCCTTCTGGCAATTTTGTATATTGTTGTTGTTCTTTCAACTTTATCCATACAGTGTCTATATACAAATAAATCTTTCTGTATATACACGTCTTGTTGTTTGTCTATATTCATTTACAGATACAATTAGTTACCTTGATTGTATTTTACATTTTAATTCATATTGTCATTAACATCCAATAAAGTTTCTTTTAATTTCCCATTATGAGGTTTATTTCCATTCTACTGATTTCATCATTTCACCTTATCCTATGTATAACATACATTTTTTCCATTCTTTTTGAAATGTTTCATCACCCTGTTGTCAAATTTTCCCCGTTAATTTGGCTATTTCCTCATATTCCATGACCTTGTACTGCCACTCTTGTACTGTTGGCAATTGCTGCTGTTTCAATCTGTGCTGGGAGGTTGATGTGGGGCAGGAAAGAGGCAAGCCTCTCTGCAACCAAAAAGGAGGTGTTTGATATGAAGGCTGAGCAGCAGAAAGAGACGGTTGGGTCTGGTGCTGTGGCCACAGATGTTCCCACTCTGCCTAATCCCCCATGAAGGTTTCTGTGTTGAAACTGGAGCTGCGCCACCAGGGACGGGAATCTTGTGGCTTAGCCCTGCTCATACGATGTTGGACTCCCAACTCCCATCAGCCAACAGGAAGCGGGGATGGGAATTGGGAGACCAGGGCTGGTGAACCAGTGGATGTTCCTGGGTTCCAAATCTCACCACCCCGTCTTTTTCTGTGTTTGTTAAGAAATCAATCTTTTAGTGCAGTCACACCCACTTGGGAACTTCCTGACTCTTGGCGTCAGACAAACACCTTCCCTGCATCCTTTTTGGTATCTGCCAGAAAAACCTTTCTCATTCAGACAAACCCAACCAGATGTGCAGTGTGCTTACATGTGTTTTAATCTGTTTTTGCTGGTTTTATTGATTGTGTTTTAATCTGGTTTTAATTTATCATTGATATTCTATTTTTCCAAATGTTGTAAACGGTTGCTTTTAACATTTTTTTGGCACGTGATTTTATTGTTTCATTCTTTTTGTAAACCTCTTTGAGAGGTTTCTCCCCCCTTTTTTCAAATCCAGCAGTATATACATTTAAACCAACCTCTGACCAGCGAGCATGGTTATTTAAGGCTGATGGTCCCCCTCTACTGTTCTAAACAAGCAGCCTCTCAAAATTGTCTGCCCACATTTGTGAGCAAAGAAGTTTCCCTAGGGGGAGGAAAAACTCCCAAAAATTTTCTGCCGGGGGTGGAGTTCAACACATGTTTTCTCACCTGTTTGCGAGCCAGTAGGGTACAGTAGTTAAGAATGCTGGACTAGGAATTGGGTGACCAGCATTCATATCCCCCCCACTTGGCCATTATTATTATTATTATTATTATTATTATTATTATTATTATTTCTACACCCCTCCTTTTTCCCTAACAGGACTCAAGGTGGCTTACAGATAAAAATAAGAACCGCTAAAAACATAGAAAGAACAATCATTAAAAGCCAATTAAACATTGATAGAAATGTGTGTGTGTGTGTGTAGTCTATTAAAACTGTACCAATAATTGCAGCAAAACCAGCACAGCACCAGCCCTTTCCTTAAAAGCAGTCAGTTCCCCAAAGCCTGTTGGAACACGAAAGCCTTCACCTACCACGACGGAAAGACAACAAGGAGGGAGCCAGTCTGGCTTTTCTGGGGGGTGGGTCTCAGAGTCCGGCAGCAGTCACCCCTGAGAAGCAGCCCCTTGTCCCCACAGTATCCTGGATGCAAAGGCATTGCTGGGAATGATAATAGGAGGCATGAGCCCCATGTACACAACTGAGTGATATGCAAAGAAAATTCTGCAAATTGGCCTTCTCAAAGGAAAACCTCGGAAATTTCCTCAACAAAACATCTTCTGAGGAATCCCCCCCCAACTTCCCTCTAGTTTCAACAGAGGCCTTTGCTAGGCTCTCTTGGAAAGCAGGGCAGGAGGCTAGCAGTGGCTAACCATGTGGCTCAATGGCCACTGAGCAGATCAGTCTGCTTTCCCACCCCATGCGAAGTAATGACCTCAGCGCTGGGGAGAGGGAGAGGGAGAGAGCGCCAATAGTGGGGTGGGGCTCATGCAGACCTCCCCTGATAAGATTTGCCTGCCAGGCATATAATAATAATAATAATAATAATAATAATAATAATAATAATAATAATAATTTATACACCGCCCATCTGGCTGGGTTTCTCCAGCCACTCTGGGCAGCTTCCAACAAAGTATTAAAATACAGTGGTCTGTTAAACAGTAAAAACTTCCCTAAACAGGGCTGCCTTCAGATGTCTTCTAAAAGTCTGGTAGTTGTTCTTCTCTTTGACATCTGGTGGGAGGGTTTCCACAGGGTGGGTGTCACTACCGAGAAGGCCCTCTGCCTGGTTCCCTGTAACTTGGCTTCTCGCAGTGAGGGAACTGCCAGAAGGCCCTTGGTGCTGGATCTCAGTGTCCAGGCAGAACGATGGGGGTGGAGACGCTCCTTCAGATATACTGGACCGAGGCCATTTAGGGATTTAAAGGTCAGCACCAACACTTTGAATTGTGCTCGGAAACGTACTGGGAGCCAATGTAGATCTTTCAAGACCAATGTAGATCTTTCATGCATTTTCCAGGCACTATTAGACTCCAGGTCTCATGAGCCCCAGCCACCCAGGCCAGCGGTCAAGAGATGTTGGGAGATGGGAGCACCTGGGGCTCCACTTCACATGCTGGCTGGAGCTGAAGGGAGTTGGGAGCCCAAAAAGAGATTAAGAGACACAAGTCCCCCCCCTCCATCCCTCTTCTAAGTCAAGTTTCCACCACATTTTTAGTTATGGAAGGTATTATATCTGGGTTATGTTTAAAAACAGGTGAGAAAGCGTGAGGCAGAGCTGAATTGAAGTGTTTGCTTTCCAAATCCCACAAATATGATACTGCACTGTTTTGAGTTTCTTTTTCTTTCTTGCCAGATTTCAAGGCAGGAGGAAGAGTGCCATTACTTTTTTTTACTTTTTTTGTGTAACAGGACTTTTCTCGGAGCAAGATAGCCTGGTGGTGGAACAGTCTGCAAAACTTTTAGCTGGCCATATGGGCTGCTTTGAATCACGAACTGCTGAATATTTATCTGCTGGCTTGAATTATTGTTGTTTGGTGTATCCAGTGTGTAAGCTGCAATAGCTGGGCACTGATGCAAATAAACGACCACCTGTGACTGTCTGGTTCACACGCGATGCTAAGCCAAGCCAGCGCACAGGGAGGAGACTGTGACTGCTCTGCTCATCCTCTGATCTTGGTGGTTGAATCACTGCTACCATCCAGACAAGCCACAAGCTTTAATAAACCATGATCGAGGTTTGCTTAGTGTCATGAGCAAATTGTCCCCCCCTCCCTCTCTCTCGGGGGGGGGGGGGAGGCACGATCCTGATCACATTCCAAAGCAACAGCCCAGAAACCTTAGTTTCTTGCAGGATTCTTGTGGTTGTAATCAGAACCCCAAGATCCACCCACCAGAGCCTGATGTGAAGGGCACGCATTTACTATTAAAAACCCAGGAATCTGTTTTGAGTGACAGGAACACAGGAAGCAGCGTTATACCAAATCAGGGTAAAGGTAAAGGTCAAGGACCCCTGGACGGTTAAGTCCAGTCAAAGGCGACTATGGGGTTGCAGTGCTCATCTAGCTTTCAGGTCAAAGGAGCCGGCGTTTGTCTACAGACAGCTTTCTGGGTCATGTAGCCAGCAGGACTAAACCACTTCTGGCACAAGGAAGTGTCAGACTTGCACTCCGTTACAACCGAGCTACTCCTCCGCTTGAGTCCTTTGGAATCACCTCCGACAATAATTAACGACCTGAGCCTCTGATAAGGCCTCAGGCACGTTCCCCATTCAGCAGAGTATCAAAGCAGCAGAAGTGACGAGATTTATGAGCTACATCGCAAAAGAGTTTTATTTCTAACTACACAGACAGAAAACGCACCATCTCTCTGTGAAAGGCAGAGAGCAACTCAACAACAAAGGAACAGGAAACAGTAACTTCACATCTGTCTCCCATCCTCTGTGAGACTTCCAACAGTTTGGAATCTCTGGAATGTAAACAGAGTCTTGTGACTCCAAGCACTGCACAGTGGCACAAACAGAAACTAACATCCTCCCCCTTTCTGTGAACACCACTGGGCAGTGTGTCAGTACAATCTCAGTACAAACCCAGTTTCTGTACATAGGTACAGTGTTGATCCCTCGGAACAACCTTGGACAATAAATCAGCAGGAATTTCATTACCTGGCATATAGGACACTGTTATGAGTCCTTTCTGAACAATTTATCTAGCATGTTGGAGCTTCAACTGCAAGTGCTTTGTGCTTTGCTTACAACTTTCAGAAGTCAGCAAAGCCAAACATGCTTTGTTGTCCTGATAAACCTGGATTGGACACTTTACAGGAATTCTCATGTCTTTACACAATTGTAACAACCATTCACAATCCACAAGTGAATAAGACAGTGCATTCAGTTCAGCTTCACAAGAACTTAAGCTGACTGTTGTTTGCTTCTTGCACGACCAATCAAATAGACCCTGGTTGTACGTGTAGCAAACTCCAGCCATGCTTTTCCTGTCTGTAGTGTCACTTCCAAAACTCGCATCAGCAAATATCTCAAGACCTCCAGACTTCTGATTGTTAAATCTCAGTCTGTAGTGCATAGTGCCTTTCAAATAGCGTGCAATGCGTTTTAGAGATTTCCTTTTCATTTTTTTCAATTTTTTTAATTGATTTTCACAAAATTAAGAAACACACTAACAAATAAACAGACAAACATGAATCATAACCTTATTAAAACTAACCTTCTTAACATTGTTAAGTGACTTGCTCGTATCCCCCTAGTTGAATTTCAATGGATATCATTTTAACGGTTTTCCAAATCAAAGTTCTTAAAATCTTAACTTAAACACTTAACATCAGTCTTTCTTCCCAATTCTGCATGAAACATAATAATTCCTCACATTACTTATTTAAATCCTAAGCCTAACTGGTAATTGCAAGCTTTTTCCAATTAATTTAACTTAATGTATTTAACTAAATAGTCATTAAATTTCATCCATTCTTCCTGGTACTCCTCCTCATTCTGGTCTGGTCAGCTAGCTCCAAAAAGTCCATCATCTTCATCTGCCATTCTTCCACAGTTGGTAGTTCTTGCGTTTTCCACTTCTTAGCTAGTAATATTCGAGCAGCAGTTGTGGCATACAAAAACAATTTAACATCTTTCTTGGGCAATTCCAAACCTGTTATTCCAAGAAGAAAGGCCTCTGATTTCTTTATAAATGTATATTTCAACATTTTTTTCCCAATTCATTATAAATCTTTTCCCAGAAGTCTTTCAGCTTGGGGTAGGTCCACCACATGTGATAAAAAGTTCCTTCTTTTTCTTTACATTTCCAACATAGGTTATCACAGTCATGATAAATCTTTGCTAGTTTGACAGGGGTCAAATACCATCTATACATCATTTTCATTATATTTTCCTTTAACATTGTACATGCAGTGAACTTGACCCCTTTCTTCCACAATCTTTCCCAATCCTCAAACATTATGTTATGTCCTACATCTCTTGCCCAATCTATCATTACTGATTTAACTTGTTCATCCTTTGTATGCCACTCCAACAACAAATTATACATTTTAGATATATTCTTAACTTTGGTATCTAACAACTCCGTTTCCAATTTGGTTTTTTCTGTTGCAAAACCATTTCTCTTGTCATTCTTAAATAACTCATTGATTTGAGTGCTTGGAGTGTAAGGCCTCTCCCTCCTCAGGCCAACTCCATCTGGCCTAGGGGGCGGGGCCCAGGCTCACCTTCGCCACGGCTTTAAGAGGCCTCATTGAGGCCAGGGACATTGCTGCTGCTGCATCGTGAGTGCTTGGAGTGTAAGGCCTCTCCCTCTCCCTCCTTAGGCTAACTCCATCTGGCCTAGGGGGCGGGGCCCAGGCTCACCTTCGCCACGGCTTTAAGAGGCCTCATTGAGGCCAGGGACATTGCTGCTGCTGCATCGTGAGTGCTTGGAGTGTAAGGCCTCTCCCTCTCCCTCCTTAGGCTAACTCCATCTGGCCTAGGGGGCGGGGCCCAGGCTCATCTCCCTGATAGTTTTAAGGACGGTGCTGCTGCAGCAAATGCTAAAGATGTTTTATATATTTTAATGTGTTTTAAACGTGTTTTTATTGCTTATTTTGTTGTACCACCATGAATGGTGGTTTTTATCTATGTATTCTTGTTTTGCTCTATCTTGTTCTGTTTTGGGGTGGGATATTGAGTGGGGTGGGGATTGGTTTTTGTTTGGGCACAATTGTTTTTGGTTGTTTTGTTTTTCTATTTTGTAAATGGAGGTTACTATGAGGCTTGGGATTGCTACCGTGGAGGGGCGAGGGAGGTACGGCGGTGGGGGCAGATGTTATAAGCGAAGGGGATCGAGATACGGATATGCTCGTACCCCTTCCAATCTGCGCCCCATCCCGAGAGACGAGGGTAGGGTGAGCAAGGATTACTCACCTCCTTCACTGGTGTTGTGCAATGCCAGGTCTATAGGCAACAAAACCGCCACCCTGCGAGATTTCTTTACCTCGCAGGGGGTCGACCTGGCTTGTGTGACGGAGACCTGGGTGCGCGAAGGGGTAACTGTTACCTTACGAGAGATGGCGCCCCCAGGTTTCTCTGTCCTCCACCAGTCACGGACTGTGGGCCGGGGGGGAGGGGTGGCATTATTAATCCGGGAAGATTGTTCTTTCAGGGCTCTACCATCGCCATCGATCCCCGGCATTGAATGTGTTGGCCTAGTGTGGGGCTCCGAGGAGAGCTTGGCTGTCTGGCTGGTGTACCGGCCACCTAGCGCACCAGCAGCCACCCTGTCAGGCCTGCTGGAGGCGGTGGCCGGCTGGGCCTTGGAGTTCCCTAACCTATTGGTATTGGGAGACTTCAACTTCCATGCTGATGCCGCTCCCTCCTCACAGGCTCTGGACCTGGTGTCTTCCATGGCGACACTAGGGCTCTCCCAGTTTGTTTCGGGCCCCACACATCAAGCAGGCCACACGCTGGATTTGATCTTTGGTGCCGGTATAGATGTGATCATGTCTCCTTCGATGAAGGTGCCATGGTCTGATCACTACGCTCTGAAAGCCAGGATTGACTTTCCACCCCCACCCTGCTTAGGTGGCGAGCCGATTTGGGCTCGCCCGCAGAGGCTGATGGACCCTGATAGATTCCGTCAAGCCTTGCGGGACCTTGCTCTCCCTGGCGACTCATTGACTGAGCTTGTTGAGGGCTGGAATACCCAGCTCCTGGCAGCCATCGATGAGATCGCACCTAAGCGCCCTCTGCGACCCCGCAGAAACCGGGCTCCCTGGTTTACCGAGGAGCTTCGGAAAATGAAGCGGGACCTCAGACGGCTAGAGCGAGTATGGCGGGGTGCCCGTGACGGAGCTTCAAGAACATCTTATAGGGTTTTTATGAAAACCTACGAGATGGCTGTGAAGGCCGCTAAGAAGTCTTACTTCTCGGCCTCCATTGCATCCGCTAGCTCTCGCCCGGCGCAATTATTTAGTATAATTCGGTCTTTAACGTCCCTTGAAGGACAGCCAAATTTAAATAACAATCTGACACACAGCTGTGAGGCATTTGCGAGCTTTTTTGCGGAGAAGGTCCTGTTGCTCCGCCATGACCTCCCTGCCAATTTGGATACAATAAAGGAACTGGAGGCCCCTCGACTGTCCTCGGGTCCAGTATTGGACCATTTTGACCGGATATCTCCAGCCGATGTGGACAGACTCCTCCAAGCTGGAAAGCCCACCACCTGTCCTCTTGACCCGTGCCCGTCATGGCTGATTAGAGCGTGTCCAGACGAGGTGCGGGCCCCCCTGGGGGATATCATCAATTTGTCCCTTGGCACCGGGATATTCCCAGGGGAACTGAAGGAGGCAGTGGTGCGTCCGCTCTTAAAGAAAACATCATTAGATCCCTTAGATCTATCCAATTACCGCCCGGTCTCGAATCTTCCATTCCTGGGTAAGGTGATTGAGAGAGCGGTTGCTGAACAGCTTGGTAGGTTTCTGGATGAAACATCTGCTCTGGATCCATTCCAGTCCGGCTTCCGTGCTGGTCATGGGACCGAGACGGCTCTGGTCGCCCTAACAGATGATCTCCGTAGGCAGCTGGATCGAGGCGGGTCGGGGCTGCTGATTCTTCTAGATCTGTCAGCAGCCTTCGACATGGTCGATCACGAACTCCTGGACCACCGCCTTGCCGACGTGGGGATCCAGGGCACAGTCCTTCAATGGCTGCGCTCGTTTCTCTCTGGTCGGGGACAGAGGGTGGCGCTCGGGGGGGAATTGTCACCGCGCCACTCCTTGGTGTGTGGAGTGCCTCAGGGTGCGATTCTCTCCCCGATGCTTTTTAACATCTTTATGCGCCCCCTCGCCCAGCTTGTCCGGAGTTTTGGGCTGGGTTGCCATCAGTATGCCGATGACACCCAACTCTATCTGTTGATGGATGGCCATCCTGACTCGGCCCCCGATACACTGGCGAGATGTCTGGAAGCTGTGGCTGGATGGTTACGTGGGAGCCGGTTGAAGTTAAATCCTTCGAAGACAGAGGTCCTCTGGCTGGGGCGGGATGATATGGGATTGAGGGGGCAACTCCCATCTCTTGCGGGGGTGCAATTAGTGCCAGCACCGTCCGTTAAGAGTTTGGGTGTAATCTTCGATACCTCCCTCTCTATGGAGGCGCAGATTACAGCTATAACAAAGGCGGCATTTTTTCATCTCCGCCAAGCTAAGCAGTTGGCCCCTTATCTCTCTCGCCCTGACCTAGCCACTGTGATCCATGCGACGGTCACCTCCAGACTGGATTATTGTAACTCGCTCTACGTGGGGCTGCCCTTAAGACTGACCCAGAAACTCCAGCGGGTGCAGAATGCCGCGGCGAGACTCCTTATGGGGTCTTCGCTGCGAGATCACATTCAGCCGGTACTATACCAGCTGCACTGGCTCCCGGTGGAGTACAGGATCAGGTTTAAGGTGCTGGTTTTAACCTTTAAAGCCCTATACGGCCTAGGACCCTCGTACCTACGGGACCGCCTCTCCTGGTATGCCCCACAGAGAAACCTACGGTCTGCAAATAATAACATCCTCAAGGTCCCAGGCCTCAGAGAGGTTAGGCCGGCCTCAACTAGAGCCAGGGCCTTCTCGGCTGCGGCTCCAATCTGGTGGAACGCTCTGTCACAAGAGACTAGGGCCCTGCGGGACCTGACATCCTTCCGCAGGGCCTGCAAGACAGAGTTGTTCCACCAGGCCTTTGGTCAGGGCGCAGCCTGACTCCCTCCTCTGGCAACCTGCTTAGAATCTTGCTTAATTAGTTGCCATTAATTTGATTTTAATTGATTTTTATAATGTAATATTTTTAGAATGTGTGAATATCTGATTGTTTGATTGTTGATTGTTGTTAGCCGCCCTGAGCCCGGCTTCGGCTGGGGAGGGCGGGATATAAATAAAATTTATTATTATTATTATTATTGATAATATTGAAGCCAATTCACTTTATCTTTAATTTGTTCAAACGGTTTTAACTTAAAACCTTCATAGTCCTCTATCAATAAATCTGAATATCTCAACCATTTATTTTCCATATTCAGCTTTTTTGGGGCCTGTGCGTCCATTGGTGAGATCCATTTGGGTGTTTTTCGTACCAAGAGATCCTTATATCTAATCCATACATTATAATGCGCTTTTCTAATTATATTATTCTTAAAACCACTATGAGCATTTATCTTGTCATACCATAAATATGCATGCCATTCAAATCTATTGTCGAATCCCTCCAAATCTAAGACATCTTCATTGTCTAATTGAATCCAATCCTTAATCCAGCAGAAGGCAGCAGCTTCAAAATATATCTTCAAATCTGGCATGGAAAACCCCCCTCTTTCTTTTATATCTGTAAGTAATTTGTATTTAATTCTGGGTTTCCCCCCCGTCATATAAATTTAGACAGCGCTTTCTGCCATTCTTTAAAGCAATTAACATTATCAAAGATTGGTAAAGCTTGAAACAAAAACATCTTCGGCAATACATTCATCTTAATAACCGATATTCAACCCATAAGTGAAAATTTTAAATTTGACCATATCTCAAGATCTCTTTTAATCTCATTCCATAATTTTACATAATTATCTTTATATAAATTCAGATTCTTTGCCGATAAATTCACCCCCAAGTATTTAACTTTCTTCGTGAAAACCAGGCCTGTCTTTTCAATAAGGGTTTTTCTTTCATCATTGTCCAAATTTTTATCCAAAACTTTGGTTTTGCTCTTATTTAATTTAAATCCTGCTACCTGCCCAAACTCCTAAATCAAATCCAGTGCTTTTATTGCACTGGTTTCTGGATCCTGCAGTGTTAAAACCAAATCATCAGCAAAAGCTTTTAATTTATACTGCCTAGAGGCTACTACTATACCTTTAACCTCTTCCTCTTTCCTCAACATATTTAGCAATACCTCCAGAACCGAAATAAATAGTAGAGGGGAAAGTGGGCACCCTTGCCTGGTTCCTTTCTAAATTCTAATTTCCTCTGATACCACATTATTGACTATAATTTTAGCTTTTTGTTCAAAATAGATCGCATTAATACTATTTAGAAAACCTTGTCCAACCAAAATTCTTTCTAAAAAAATTTACATAAAAAGCCAAGAAACGTTGTCAAAGGCCTTCTCCACATCAATAAACATTAATATTGCTTTAAAAATTCTTTTCACTTCTAATCTTTCTAGTATATCAATTATATTCCTGATATTATCTTTCATATGTCTCCCAGGCAAAAATCCTGCCTGGTCCTTATGCATATAATCTGAAAAGACCTTTTTCAGTCTATTAGCCAAAATTTTTGCAAAAATTTTATAATCCACATTGAGTAATGAGATTGGTCTGTAATTCTTCACATCCGATCTATCTTGATCTGCTTTTGGTATCATAGTTATATAAGCATCTTTCCAGGTTTCAGGTGCTTTGTCCCCTCTTATAATCTTATTACAAACATCTGCCAATGGTTGAATTAACCATTCTTTCAATATTTTATAATATTTAGCAGACAAACCATCTGTGGAAAAATGGCAGATGAAGATGATGGACTTCATGGAGCTAGCTGACCTTACTGGAAGAATCCGTGACCAGAAAGAAGAGGAATATCAAGAAGACTGGAGGAAATTTAAGGACTATTTGAATAAATATTGTAATATTAAAAAATTAGAAGTTACTTGAAAGTACCTAACAGGCATAGGATTAAATCAGGTTTTATTTAAATAAATGGGATTTAGAACATTAACAAAAGTGAAGAAATTTGAGTATAACTGGAATATTGTTGTCAGGGGCTCAGGAGCAGAGGCACAGGGAAGAGAGGAAATGGAGAGCGAAGGGGAAGAATCTGAGGGCAGCGTAGGAGAAGATGACAGTGGCCCAAGAGATTCCATGAGCCTCTCCAGCGAATCAGAAGATTCACAGAAGGGGGCGCCGATGGCCAGGGCAAGGGGGGTCCCAAGGGGGACACTCCAGAAGCAAGGAGCCAGCGGGGACTCCCAGAGCAGCAGTTGGAGATCAGGACCAGCTTCCCCACCAGAGCGTAGTGGGGGGGAAGAGTCTCAGGTATCGGGGCCAGCGTCTCCCCCAGCAGGGAAAGAAGATGAGTCAGGGCTGACCACGCCTCCATCGGAGAGTCAGGGAACGGAGGGGAAGTCAGGTCCAGCTAGCCTCCCGGAAGAGGGAAGCAGTGACAGAAGCAGGGTCACGGTCAGGAGGAAGGTCACTGGGTGGGCGCGAGAGCCAAGTTCAAATGTACAGGCGCGCGGGACAGCAGAGAACCCGGATTGGGAACCAGGTCCTAAAGCCCGCCGGAGTCAGGGGGAGGAGTCAGGGGACTCAGCGTCAGAAGAGTCCAGAAAAGGGAATGCCCCAGCGGACAGGAGGACCCAGAGGAGGAGAGAGCAGAGGAAGAGGTGGAGCAGGGCTAGAGTCTTAAACTGGTGTCTGGGGGGAGGAGATTCAGACGGAGCTTCGGCGGTCTAGGGTTTAAGACGTAGAGCTGCGCGCCACGGCTTTGAAATAGAGACTGAACTTCAATAAAGACTTTTGTATATAACAACGACCTGGCGTTGGTCCTCTGTGAGCTGGGACCTTGGGCAGCTCTGACAATTGTGCTTTAATAATGATATTGGAAAACTTACATTCAGATACAAGGAAACTCAGAAGGGAGGGATTAGAGGAAGTCAAGTAATATGTTTATAAGGTTTGATTTTTAAATAATTAGAGAGGCCTATAAATTGGATAGGAAAATAGGCTTCCAGGTGGAAAAATCAAAATTGGAAACAGAACTGTTAGAACCGAAAACTAAGATATTGTCAAGAATGTATAACTTGCTGTTAAAATGGAATACACAAGATGAAACGGTCAAATCAGCTATGATTAAATGGGCGCAGGACATTGGTCATAACATTATGTTTGCTGACTGGGAACAATTGTGGACCACCGGTATGAAATTTACGGCATGTAATGCCCTAAGAGAGAATATTATGGAAATGATATACAGGTGGTACATGACCCCGGTCAAGCTTGCAAAAATTTATCACTCGCCTGATAATAAATGTTGGAAATGTAAAGAAACTG
The DNA here is from genome assembly GCF_964252035.2 of Podarcis erhardii. NCBI lineage: Eukaryota > Metazoa > Chordata > Lepidosauria > Squamata > Lacertidae > Podarcis > Podarcis erhardii. The sequence continues at coordinate 4,414,398 of NC_138506.1, read as the reverse complement.
AGGGAACATTCTTTCACCTTTGGTGGACGTGCCCAAAGTTTAAGGCTTTCTGGGAAATGATATATAATGAACTGAAAAAGGTATTTAAATATACCTTCCTTAAGAAACCAGAGGCCTTTCTCCTGGGCATAGTCGGCCAATTGGTGCTAAAGAAAGATAGAACATTTTTTATGTACGCAACAACAGCAGCAAGAATACTTATCGCAAAGCATTGGAAGACACAAGATTTGCCCACCTTGGAAGAATGGCAGATGCAAGTAATAGACTACATGGAGATGGCAGAAATGACTGGCAGAATCCGAGACCTGGGAGAAGAAACGGTGGAAGAGGACTGGAAGAAGTTTAAAGAATACCTACAAAAACATTGCAAAGTTTATGAATGTTAAAATGATGTTGGATACAAAAATAATATGGCATTAGTGATATAGGTTTAAAAAATATGTAAAAATGTAATAGAAAAAAGGTGAAAGACTAAAGTTATATTATGTCAAAAGTAAATAATATGTTAAAGGTCTTTAAATGTAATGGAGGAAAGTTTGGAGACATAATAGAATGATCTTAATAATTAGAAATGAGTTTTGAAAGAAGGTAAGGATTTGCTGTACACGATTGGGTAAAGAAGAACACAAAAAAGGGAGGCGTGAGGAAGTCAAGAAAGGAAGTTTCTGTAAGCATAAATTTAAAAGCTGGAATTTTTATTTTTAACTTTTTTATGTGTATTTGTGATTATTTTTGTTTCTCTTTATTTTTGTGGTTGTTATGTTTTTTCTTTCTCGTAAAAGCAAATAAATATTTTTTTTTTAAAAAAGATTTTTAAATAATTAAGTTTGTTTTGTGTTGTTTATTTGTTTCTTGTTAATCTTTATAGTTGCAATTCTTATCTTTATTTCTTTTTCTTTTTCTTGGTTTTTAGTTTCTGTTTCGGTTTATTTTCTGGCTATGCAACGTTTGTTGCAGTATGTGTCATAACTGTTTAAATCTAATAAAAATTATTGGGGGGAATTAAAAAAATAAAAATAAAAGCTGCATTATGATCAGAGCAAGTTTTAGGGCAAATTTCCATTTTTGTTACTTTAGGAACCAAGTCTCTGGATATCCATAAGTAGTCTATTCTCGAAAATACTTGGTTTGCATCTGAGAAAAAAGTGAAGACTTTTTCCATTGGATTTCTAATTCTCCATATATCTGACAAATCAAATTTATGAGTTAGGTCAAAAAAAGTCTTAGGTAATCTGCCAGAATTCGATACCTTTGATCTCTGAGTCCTATCCATCAAAGTAGATGCAACTCCATTCAAGTCCCCCATCAATATTAATTTGTAATCCATATATTCCAAAAGACGTGTTTCCAGGTTCTTAAAGAATTCTGCTTTGCCATCATTAGGTGCATAGATTCCTAGTAACAAATATTTTTCGCCTTGTGCTGTAATTTCAACTGCTATGTGTCTTCCTTCCTCATCTTTAAAAGTCAATTTTGGATTCCATTTTTCCTTAATATAGAAAATCACTCCTCTTTTTTTAACTTTGTCAGAAGAAATAAATTATTGTCCCAATCTTTTGTTTATTAGTATTTTTCTATGTAATCTTGTAATGTGGGTTTCCTGTAAACAAATTATATCCAAATTCTGTTTTTCCAAAACATGAGAAACTTGTCTCCTTTTCTGAGGAGAGTTCAAGCCATTTACGTTCCATGAATAAATTCTCAACGCCATAATGTCAGATTAAGAGGATGCTGCCTCTGCTCCCGACAGCTGTGAGCTTTGTAATCCAAGTTCCACCAAGTGCTTTTGCAGTAATCTGTCCTTGTCTCCAACAGTCTTTATCTTTTGCTTTCTTCCTTCAAATTTGAAGGATAGGCCCTCTGGAAATTCCCACCTAAAAAAGATGTTCTTCCTCCTCAAGATGTTTGTCAAATCCGTATATTGTGATCTCAGGTTCAAAAATTGATGTGGGATCTCTTTAAAGAGCACCACAGATGTATCCTGGATTTTTAGGCCTTTTTTGTAGTGATGTCCCAAAATAATATCTCTTTGCTCCTTGGTCTTAAAAACCACAATACAGCAATAAGTTACTTTAGTATCCTTTTTGGGACCGACTCTATAAGCTATTTCTATCCAAGCTTCCACTTCCTCTTTTTTCAGATCCCAACATTCCACAAAAAACCTATCAAAGACTCCCTGAGGTTTTCCTCTTCCAGAAAAGTAACCCCCCTCAATCTCAAATGTGATTCTTTCCCCTTCAACTGAAGAAAAGCAACTGCATTAGCATTTTCATATTGCAACCGTTCCAAATCTGGCACTCTAACAGTCTCCAGCTGTGCCAACATTGTATCATGCGTGGCTATCTCATCCTTCACTTCTTTCAAGTCAGTGCTTAAAAGTTCAATCTTTTTCTCCAATTTGTCTATACTTGCTGTATTATGATTTAAACCTTCTCTAATGTCATTCAATATTGTCATCACCGACTCCTCAAATTGTTGACTTTTAGAGCCACCTCTTGTTTTTTTCTGAACTCATAGTGGCTTAGGAATGCCAAGGTCACTCCCACAGTCTGGTACAGTGGAGGAGAAAAACAATTTCCCTCCACCAGTCCCACTGCAGCTGGCCCAGAGGCAGCATCCCTGTTCTTTCAAGCAAGCTAAATACCAAAAACCAGGGTGGCAGAGAGAGAATTCTCCAAAACTCCCCTTTGTTCTGAGGGAGGAGGACACTTTTTAGTCAATTAAAAGTGTAGCCAGGCAGCTCAGAAAAGTTTGTAACAGAGTCAGTGGAAACGGAGATTGAATGTTTCCTCTTCCATTGTGATGTCACAATGGAGATTAGTCTTCCCTCCCGGGTGGTCCGCTGCAGAATGGGGGAGTCTCTATCGTATTCACTGTCTTCCCAAATTAATATCCTAAACACAAACACCCCCTCTTCCCTCGAGGAGGGGGAGCAAGATTGCTTGCGAAGTTTCAAAAGTTTTTCACTTCTTTAAGGCTTCGGTCTTTGTGCATCGATTCTCACCTTCTCCAACAAAAGGGGACCGACCTCCTTTTTAAGTCTCCCTTTTCTTCCCAATCTTTTTTCAAATTAATTTTGTAGTTACTTACAGTTCCAGATTTTTAAATCATTTTTCATGAAGGACTTGGCCACTCACGATCACCAGTCTCGGAGCTTCGCTGCTTTGAAGGAAGCAATCGTTTCCGCTGTGCCGTGTATTCGACCCCGCTCGCTCTCGGGGCTCTTACGAACTTACCAGGGAGCGGGGGAGTCGCTAAAAGGCACCCGCCAGAGCACCAGGTCCTCAGAACGCCCAATCTGAGGTTTTTAATGGGGAACCACGACGCTCTCATGGTCTCCCCAACTTCAAAGGGCTCCCGACTGCCATTACCGGGCTTTCAGAGCTTTCCAATCCTTAACAGTAGGATTGTTGACATGTCTGCTTAACAAATTAGTGCTAAGTGCAATGTCAGGTCTCGAACATCTGGCAATGAAGTTTAGTTTGCCTAGCACACTTCTGTACAGTGTAGTGTCAGAAAATGCTTCTTCAGTATCATCTACCTGATAACCTGTTGTCATTGGTGTGTCTACAGGGTTAACATCCATCAGGTTTAGTTTAGTGAGGAGAACCTGAGCTTACAGGGTTAAACAGCTCAGAGTGTGCATCCTGCCTACTGTGGGGCGGAGAGACTCTGCATCACTTCCGAGAGTCTCAGTCCTTTGTTCTATTCTGCTTTCGGTTCCTGTCCGGGACAGACATGCTTGCATGATGTTCCGTGACTGTGGATAATTCTGCTGTAAATAAACTGCTTTTAGCTTTTAGTACCTCTGTGTGAGACTCTGTTTATGCACACTGATGCACAGGAGACAGAGGCTGCTTTTTCTGACCACTGCTAAACTCTGCTTTTGCTCAGAGCTTTGGAATGCAAGGCCTGGCGCAGCGATGGAAGCAGGCTGGACGCCAGACTTATCTATCTGAGCAATAAATGACCTAAGGGGTTATGGACGCAGCAAGACTCTGTCAGAGAAAGCCTGCTTTGATGTGCTGTCTGCTGGAAAGCTTTTGGCTGCTGAAGAAGGAAGCCCAGCTCTGAGGCCCTGCCTGGAGGAAAGCAGAGAGTCTCGCTGGCTGCAAGCTGTGTGCTGCAAAGAGTCACTGGAGGCCTCTCCTCGGAAGCCGGCTGGTATGTGTGAGTACTTCTGAGTCCCAAGGGAGGACCGGGGGAGGAGATGGCTGATCTCCAGGACTCTTATGATGTCCTGTTTGAGAAACTCACCAGCCAGAACTGGGAGATCTGGGTCAGAAGAGCAAGGGGGTGGTTTTTGGCCACAGGGCTCTGGAGTCCATTCCAGAAGGAGCCAGCCCCACCCATGCACGCTGCTGCTGGAGATGGTGCAGCAGACGTGGAGGCTGCTCTGCTGAGAGAGAGAGAGCAGCGAGAGCAGAGAGAGCTCTGCATGCTGAGAGCAAGTGTGGATGCTTTTCTGTTGCCCCGCCTGGAGGGTGTTAAGTCGGCTCAGGCTGCCTGGCAGGTGCTGAAGAGTCTGTGTGAAAGTTCAGCAGGAGCCAAGGGCCGGGAGGAAGCCGAGGGCCCGGTGGGGACTGATGGCCACGTTCCTGCAGTTACAGCTGGGAGTTGCTGCTTTGTCTCCGAGAGGCCACGTGATGTAGAGGCCCAAAACCAGAGTGCTGGGGAGCGTGCAGGCCCAGGCTGTGCACCCAAAGGCAGGGGTGCAGGGAACGCAGGAATGGCCGGAGGGGAAGCTGTGAGAGATTTTGCTACACACTGCTGTTATTGATGTGGCGCCCCCTCCCATCTCGTGAGAGACTGTCCAGTGGAGGTGCAGGAACAGCCCAAGGTCATCTCCCGTAGCAACCAGATAAAGAGCTCTTTGAAACGTGGGAAACCAAAGCCAGAGGCAGCTGGCAGAGACGGCCCTGAACATAAACATTTAGCAGCTTCTTTGGCAACATTCCAGAGCTGTAAACAGGACGCTGTGCTGACCTTTGTGATTGACAATGGTGCCTCCCATCATCTCGTGCCCTCTAGTTGTTTTCTGAGGAACTGCACCTCTGTAGTCTCTGGAAAATCTGTTTGTTTGGCAGATGGGACTAAGCGTGCTCTGACGAAGACTGGCTCACTGTTTTGTTCGTTCTTACAGGATTCAATACAGGCGTTTGTCGTTCCTGGACTGTCCTGCGCGTTGCTATCCATGGCTGCTCTTGTTGCTGATAATTATTGAGTCTGTTTTGAGGATAACGTGTTCTGTTTCCAGGGATGGGCAGCAACTAGTCAGTGTGGAATGTAAAGATAGGCTGTTTGTGCTAGAAGCTTCTCTTGCAGGTCCAGATGACACGGAGGCAGCTCAAGCACAGTGAGCCAATGTTCCAGTCCATTATGCGTGTCAGCATCAGTGGCACAGACGCCTGGCTCACGTGTCGTGGGGTTCCGTGAAGAAGATCCCAGAATGTACTGAGGGGTGCAAAATGAAATATTGTGCTAAGTTTCTTGAGTGCAGAGCATGTAAGCACGCAAAGGTGAAAACGTGCCCATACCCAAGGTCTGAAAGGGTGACCACTAAGCCTTTTCAGCTAGTACACGCAGATTTGTGTGGGTCCATGTCAGTTACCAGTCTGGGCGGGGCCAAATATGTGTTGGTGCTGATTGATGATTTTTCTCAGAATGGCTGGCTGTTCACACTTAAACACAAGAGTGAGGCTGCGCCGCTAATCAAAGACTGGATTGCGGCAGTGGAACTGCAGTTTTCCACGCGCGTGCGACTGCAGCGGAGAGTTCACTGGGTCTGTGCTGCAAAGTTTCTTCTGCCAGAAGGGAATTCAACACAGGTTGACAGTTCCACACAGTCCCCAACAGAATGGCGTTGCAGAACGTTGGAACAGAACGTTGCAGGAGATGTCCGCAGCATTGCTGTTTGATGCCGGGCTCCCACAGCGCTTTTGGGGGGAGTCTTGGCGAATGGCCAATTTTACCTTGAACAGGTCATTCAATTCAGTGGTAGGGGACACACCCTATTTTCTACTGCACGGCAAGATGCCCAAGGTGCATTACTTCCGTGTTTTTGGCTGTGAGGCTTTGGTCCTCATACCAAAGGCCAAACGCAAAAAGGGTGGCCCTAGGTCCCAAAATATGATTTTCTGTGGGTATGTGCCAGGGACCAAAGGGTGGAGGTTCGCTTATCCATCAGGGAATCAGTCCAGAATTCTGCTAAGCAACAGTGCTGAATTCTGTGAGCAGAGTGGGTGGACACGGATACATGGGAACCCTGATATGCTTTCAGAGAGCCTGCTAGACTCTGCTGATGAAGAAGAGGAAGAGGTTGAACCTGCTGCTGAGGCACAGAGTTCTGACCCAGAGCAGCTAGAGGGAAGAACTTCTCCTAAAGCTGTGAAACTTGAACACAGCAGTGCTCCTTCTTCTCCCACAGGTTCAGCTGAGAAGTCCAGAAGGCGCAGTAAGTCAGAGGGGGAACTCTCTGATGCCAAGGACGTTCTGGCTGGCCTTAGTGGGTCAGAGGGGGCACCTGAAGTTGTGTTGCACCGATCAACACAGGCAACGAAAGGGAAATCTCCTGACAGGTTTGCAGTCACTAATATGTGGGTTGGTGTGGCACAGTGTGAACCCGTGAGTTTTGAGGATGTTCAGAAACTGCCTCAGGAAGAAGCCAGGAAATTCCATGAGGTGATGCAGAAGGAGATGAGCTCAATGGAGTCTCTAGGTGTGTTCTCCCTCATGAAGTTGCCAGTGGGTAAGCAGGCCGTGAGTAGCCGCTGGGTTTACCGTCTTAAACCCACAGCAACTGGAGAATCACAGTACAAGGCTAGGCTGGTAGCCAGGGGGTTCACGCAGCGGAAGGGGCTGCATTATACAGAAGTTTATGCTCCTACTTCCAGAAGTGAAACACTGTGCATGCTCTTAGCCATTGCTGCACAAAGAGGTTTGCTGGTGCATCACTTTGATGTGGATGTAGCCTACTTGAACTCAGACCTCCAGGAGGATCTGTACATGCTTCCTCCTCCAGGGTTTGAGGGCAATGAGCAAGGTACTGTATGGAGACTTCACAAGTCGATTTACGGTTTGAAACAAACGGCTAGAAATTGGAACTTGTGCCTGAATGAAGCTTTAGAGAAGCTAGGTTTCAGGAAGAGTCTTGCTGACAGTTGCCTGTACCTTAAAGGGTCAGGAGAGTCACAGGAAATGGTGTTAATCTTCGTTGATGACATAATTTACACTGCAAGGGCAGACAAACAGGTACAGAAGTTTGCCAAAGAGCTTGGGAAGCGGTTTCAGCTCAAGAACTTGGGTGCAGTAAAGATCTACCTGGGTGTGGAGATAGCTGGAACTGAGGATGGTAGCTTCTTTCTCAGTAAGAAAGGCAAGATTGAGCAGTTGCTTGAGAAGTTCAGAATGTCTGATTGTGCAGGGGTTAGGACACCCATGGAGACGAGCTACGTGAAAGACAGTCAGCAAGCAGAACGTGCTGAGTTCGAGAAGGCTGAGCTCTTTCAGTCAGCTCTGGGTAGTCTGTTGTATCTGTCCCAGTGGAGCAGACCAGACATTGCTTTTGCTACCAATCTGCTCAGTAGGGAAGCTTCAAAGCCCAGTGTAAGTGCCTGGCACGGTATCAAGCGGGTACTGCGCTACCTGCAGAATACCAAAGACTTCAGTCTCAAACTGTCAGCTGCAGGTGAGATGAAGCTTACATGCTTTGCAGACAGCGACTGGGCGAATCTGAAGGACAGGAAGTCCGTATCCGGGTTGGTGATAAAGTTTGGGCAATCTCTTATTGGATGGAAGTCCAGAAAGCAAAGTCTCGTTGTGCTGTCCTCTACTGAGGCTGAGTTCAGCGCACTGTCAGATTTGTGCCGGGAACTAGAGTTCTATAGATGCTTGGTGCAAGAGATCTGTGGGGATTGTAGCTTGCCCATCACTGTTTGGGAAGACAATCAACCCTGCCAGAACCAAGCTTCTAGACATACGTTTCCAGAATGTGTGTCAAAGTGTTCAGTCAGGTTTGACACGGCTTAAATATTGTGCCAGTCACGATAACTTGGCTGGTGGTTTTACCAAACCATTGAGCTTCCAGCGTCATGGGGAGTTCTGTGGTGGTTTGGAGTTGGGGTAAGTGGTGATACTTGCTTGCCCCACAGTAGCGCAGGACGAGAGGGGGTGTGAGGAGAACCTGAGCTTACAGGGTTAAACAGCTCGGTGTGTGCGTCCTGCCTACTGTGGGGCGGAGAGACTCTGCATCACTTCCGAGAGTCTCAGTCCTTTGTTCCATTCTGCTTTTGGTCCTGTCTGGGACAGACATGCTTGCACGATGTTCTGTGACTGTGGATAATTCTGCTGTAAATAAACTGCTTTTAGCTTTTAGTACCTCTGTGTGAGACTCTGTTTATGCACACTGACGCACAGGAGACAGAGGCTGCTTTTTCTGACCGCTGCTAGACTCTGCTTTTGCTCAGAGCTTTGGAATGCGAGGCCTGGCGCAGCGATGGAAGCGGGCTGGACGCCAGACTTATCTATCTGAGCAATAAATCACCTAAGAAACACATCAGCAATTTTCTGTGACTGGTGTATTAAAATATTACCATCTTGGTCTCTCTCTATTTCCAGAGATAGGTAGTTGGTTACCTCACCAAGATCTTTCATGTCAAAGTGCTCCTTCAGCTGAGCTAGGGTGCTATTATACATTTTGACATCCTTCCAAAAGAAAAGAATATCATCAACATAAAATAAGCAATACAGCTTTTCCTGCCCTTCCTCTTTGACAAATACACATGGATCAGCTTTACCTTGCTGAAAACCCAGAGAAAACAACACTTCAGTGATTTTAGAGTGCCAGCATTGTGCACTTTGCTTGAGGCCATATAGGGTCTTCTTCAGAGAACAAACAAATCCCTGTTTTACCTGCACGCCATCAGGTGGAAGCATGTAAAGTGATTCACCTAAGGTTCTGTACAAAAATGCTGTATTCACATCGTGATGAGAAACGTATAGATTCTCTTCTGCAGCAAGTTTGAGCATAAGCCTAATGCTCTCATATCTCACGGTGGGTGAGTAGGTCTCGTTATAGTCTTCTCCTGGTACCTGTGAAAGACCTCTGCCAACCGGTCTGGCTTTGTGTCTGACTACCTTGCCATTTTGATCTGTCTTTGCTTTGAATACCCATTTGCAGTTTCAAGCAATTTCTTTTTTTATAATAATTTTTATTAAGTTTTCCATTTAACAATCCAATCATATCACATTAATTATTCCAAATTATACCAATACATATCATAAAGTCCAAATATTTTGCCAAATTATAAATTTTTGTTGGGGGTTCCCATGCTTCAAGTTCAGTAGGGTCCAATCATCTCATATTTCTGCTGTTTTTGGTGTTCACCAGTCCCATCTTTCAATCTTCTTCTTGTTATCCTTTTTCTTCTTAATAGCCTCTGAGTTGTTTCCACAGGCAAGTTAAAGTAAGCAATATTATGCTTCTGTGTGAACTTTGTAAGGCTCTGCCTTTTTTTAAAAGCTGGTAAGTCTTTTGGTTGCAATAAATCCTCACACGCTGTTATTTTTGCCAAATCCATCCAAAAGTCCTCCTCGGGTGGCAGATGCCATCTTTCTCAGTTCCGATGAAATAGAATCTAGGCGTTTGCTCATTAATTTTCCCAGACAAGTTGCACCATAAAATAGCTTTTCCAGGGAAGATTTGCCAAGTCGAAGTTAGAATACACACATGATAACAAAGTAATGGCTCGCCTCACCCTATGGCTATTAATCTCTGCAACATAGTCTGTCTCATAATGGTGGATCCCGATTAAAAACTGCATCACAGGAGAGCCTTTTATTCTCTTTCCAGATATTTCAAAAAACAAAGGCTTTAGTTGATATTTTTATTTCCACACAGTTTATTTTCCAATCTCACTTGTTGTATTGACGGTTCTTCTGAGGGGGGGGGGGGATTGTTAGGTAATATCATAATAAGAAAGGAAAAAGTTTTATCCCCCCCTTTCCGTTCCGTTTCAACATACCGTCTTAGATGTTGTTCTTTAATGTTATCTTCTTTCCAGTCCAATCCTTCACTCTTAAATTCTCAGTGGCAGGCTTAATTAGCAGCTAACATACCCTTTTCTTCGCTCAAAGCATGTGCAATAATTATTATATCCAATTTTTCATCTTAAGAAATGCAACTTGGGTCGCTCTCAGAGACAGCGTCCGGGAGATCCGAGGTTGCTCAAGGGCTTTTCGTCCAGTGCCCTTACCCCCTCCTTTTTTTGAACTCGGGGGTGGTTTATGGGCAACCGCGGACGAGGCTGCATCTTCCCTTCCACCAGGAAGAAAAATGGGAGGCTGGTTTACTCCCATCTCAGCCCCTTAATTACCTCGTGTGAGCTGGAGAGATGGTATTGTCGGCCATCTTCCAAGGCGCCCCTAGCGGAGCCCCCTGCTGTCAAGCAGTTTCATCCCTGGAACTGTTGGAACTAGCTCCCATGTTTTGTTCCTCTCTAAGGAATCAAGCTCAGCCTTCATGGCAGTTAACCATGGCTCAGCATCCTTCGAGTCCAAAGCCTGGACCTCTTGGAAGTTTGAAGGTTCAAATTCCTTCTCGGAGCTATTAACAGCAGTTACAGCTTTAGCTGCTTTAGCAAATTCATCAGTATATCTCTTTGGAGGTTTACATTTTGTGGCTCTTTCAGACCTGCGAATAGGACGTAAGCCTTCAGCGCTCTCCTCTTCTTTCTTAGGAGAAAAGTGGCCTATAGTGAACGGTGGTTCCTCCAATTCTTGATCAGAGCCTGCAGAGGGTCGCAGAGAGGCATTAGCACTCTTGAAATCCTCTGAATCACATGATTCAGTTTCAGATTCAGAACCTTTATCAGTGGGTGTGGAGTTTTGCTGCTGTTTATCCTCAGACTCTTCACTGTCATCAGGATAACATTGGAAAATTCCCACATTCTTCCCCCACTTGGCATTGTACTCAACACTTCTAGTGAGCCTAATTGTCCTAGAGTCAGTCAACATTACTCTGTAAGAGCCTTTCTGATATCCTAGAAAGATACCATGCAAACCACGTTTGCCTAACTTGGAGCTTTGTGGTTTGTGAACCCACATGTCAGATCCAAAAATTCTCATGTGCTTGATGAATGGTTTCTTGCCAAACATCTTTTCATAGGGGGTACAGCCAATCGGTGATGATAATCTGCAATTATGAGTATAAACAAAACAGCTGAGCGATTCTGCCCAATAACGCTCTGGAAGATTGTGATCATGCAGCAAGGTTTTCAAGCCTTGAAAAAAAGTTTGGCTTGCCCTTTCACAAAGTCCATTCATCCAAGGAGACCGTGGACTTGAAAGGTCATGTTGAATTCCTTTCTCAGTCAGAAAAGCTTCAAACTGCTGAGAAGTGAATTCTCCCCCTCGATCTGTAAACAAATATTTCACCTGTTTATCATGCACGTTTTTCAACCAAGCGCAGAATTCCTTGAACCTAGGAAACACTTCTGAATTCTGCTGGAGATTGAACACATGAATATACCTGGAATATGAATCAATGAGGACCATGAAGTATTTGGCTCCACCCAAATAGGGTGCTAGTGGACCAACGAGATCAGCATGCACTACCTGGTATGGTTCTGTAGCTTGTCTACTAGGTACCTTACCTTTTGCAGCCATTTTGACCTTGTTTGCTGCACATGCCTTGCACTTCATGTGGTACCTGCAGAGTTTAATAGTCATACCTTCAACTAAGGCAGGCATTTTGGAAACTGCCTCGAAGTTTAAATGACCAGGTTTCCTGTGATAATCATCAATACATCCTGCATGCAATACCTTGTTAGTATCTGCAATACAACAAGTTTCATCCTGCACAACATCATCAGAATCATCATAATGCAATACAAATAAATGATCAGCATGCAATACAAAGTCATCTTTCTTGGTGATGGTGCACTTCCTTTTCTTGAAGGAAATGTCTATGTCCTGTTCAGTCAGCTGCGAGGTGCTCAATAGGTTGTGTGCAGCATCTGGAACAAAAAGAACGTTGCGTATCGATGCATCCAAGCTGTGAAGAACAACCGTTCCATAGTGTTGACTGGAGATCATGTGGTCATCCGCTTGGTGAATCGCACCTTCCTGCAGAGTAAAGTACACGAACAGGTGTTTGTCTCGACACATGTGCCGGGTGGCTCCCGAGTCTATGATGAACGTCTTCTGGACCTTTGGAGTGTAGCGTGAGACCATAGCCTTGTGTTGCATTGTCCTGAACTTCTGACCTTTGCCTTTGCCTTTTCCACGCGTTGAGCTTTCGCTGCGCTGCTCTGTTGCTTTGGGATGTTTACAATCCCTTTTCACGTGACCTAGACGTCCACACGAGTAGCATTTCACTGCCTTCAAAGCTTTGGCGCCATCTAGTGGTTGCACTGCATTCTGGCATGACGTCTGTGAGGACTCCCCCTTAGTGATGCAGCTAGCACTACGCCGATCTGCTTCATTTAACACCACAGCAGTGACAAGCGCTATCGTAAGCTGAGCAGTAGGCAAAACAGCAAGTTGGCTGGCGATCGCTTCCCAACTTGAACCCAAAGAATGTAGAATCATAAAGGAATACACAGCCTCTGGAAAGGTGATTCCACGCTGTTGCAACTCATGCCTGAGATTCTGCATTTCCATGAGGTCTGCTCCATCAACAAGTGCCATATCATGCAGCTTGGCATAAAAGAACAAAGAAGCACCCACTTCTGTTCTCAAATGTGACTCTTGGAGCTTGTCCCACATCTGTCTGTCTGAGGTCTCATCGAGCAAAAGACATAACTCTTCAGGGGACACAATAAGTGTCAGAGTTCCCCTTGCTTTGGAATCCTTAGCCTCCCATTCTTGGGGCAACTGGAGCTGTGGGGCATCTGTTATCACATTAAACAGACCCTCTTTTCTTAGCAGGGCTTCTGCATACTGCACCCACTCCTGATATTTCCCCTTTGTGAGCTTAGGAATTGCCATCGCATTTTGAAGGGCCTCCTGTACTTCAGCATTAGCCATGTCTGTGTCTTTAAGGCAGGCTCTGTCTGTTTACAAGCAGCTGCATTTCAAACGGCACACTGCATGAAGCTTTTGCATTCTCCTGATCTTCTGCCACAGCCGATCAGTGCTTTGGCTAAAAGTTCAAAGTCCACCCTTATTGCCAATTAATTAGGGACTGGCAGGCTTCCCGGGGCAATGAGTACATACCTCTCATCCATCTTCTTGACACGCAGAGAAGATAAGCTGCATTCTGTTCTTCTGGGTCCGAAACCAAAAATGTCAGACTTGTGTTCCGTTACAACCGACCTACTCCTCCGCTCGAGTCCTTCGGAATCGCCTCTGATGATGATTAACGACCTGAGCCTCTGATGAGCCTCCAGGCACGTTCCCCATTCAGCAGAGTATCAAAGCAGCAGAAGTGATGAGATTTATGAGCTACATCGCAAAAGAGTTTTATTTCTAACTACGCAGACAGAAAACACATCCTCTCTCTGTGAAAGGCAGAGAGCAACTCAACAACAAAGGAACAGGAAACAGTAACTTCACATCCGTCTCCCATCTTCTGTGAGACTTCCAACAGTTTGGAATCTCTGGAATGTAAACAGAGTCTTGTGACTCCAAGCACTGCACAGTGGCACAAGCAGAAACTAACAGGAGGACCGTGACAGAAGCCAGAGAGCACGGAAACGCCGTTTATCTTCCCACCGCAGCGGTACCTATTTACCTACTTGCATTGGCATGCTTTTGAACTGCTAGGTTGGCAGGAGCTGGGACAAAGCAACGGGATGAACCAAGTCAGATCATTGGTCCATCTAGCTCAGTATTGTCTGTACAGACTGGCAGCAGCTCTCCAGGGTTTCAGGTGTCCCCCCCCCCCAGCCCTACCTGTAGAAGTCACTGGGGATTGAACCTGTGAACTTCTACATGCAAAGCAGGTCTCCACTATTGAGCTACAATCCTGATCTCACAGTCCTTTCACATTCTTGGTTACTCCAAAATTTATTCATTGAGCAGTATAATAAGTTAAGGCAGGGGAAAGAAATTTTGTTGCTGATATGGCTCAGCGAGTGAGAGTCGGACGTCTTTGCAAAATCAGTTCCAGATCTAACTTCTGCCTGACCTTAATTTCATGGCTATCCTTTTGGCTTACTGATGCTTTGCCATGTATTTTAAACAGGAGTGCTTAGACAGAAAGAAAGGTTGGGTGGAAGAGGTACAGAGAGAGAAAGGGGCAGAAATGCATGGGCAAAGACTGTGTGCTTCATGAGAGTGTGTACAAACACACACGGGGGGGGGGGGGGTTGCACACCCACAAGCAAGCCCTCACCCCCAACAAAATATTTGAACAAGGGCTCTCATCTCAAGATGTCTAGGTTTTGTTCAGACCTACAAGTAAAGAAAATAAGTCCCTATTTAGTGAGCTTAAAACAATTTGCAGGGAAATAGGGGCTTTGTTGATGGAGGGTCAGCGACCTCTGAGTGCTCACAGCACCTGTGGCTCACTCTTCTCTCGCTGCCGCTGGGTTCGTTGTTTTATTTTCCCCAGTGCTTTTTTTTTGGGGGGGGGTTACTCAAGGGTACTCAGTACTGCCACCTTCCCCCAACCCCGTTAAAAGTGCAGCACTTACTGTAACAACTTCATGGTGAGTACCAGCACCATTTTTCTAAAACAAAACACAAACAAAAAAGAACCACCATTGATTTCCCCCCATGAGAGCAATTGGGGGTTTGGTGCTACACTGCGCAGCCCACTGTCCAGGAACCAAGCCTCACTTCAGGTTCGCACATCCCCCCCCCCCCCGGTGAGATGAACCACACTTGGAACTATGTTAGGATATAGTTCCATTCCACCCTTAGAACAGGCATGTGGAGTTGTTGTATGTCACATGTCTGTTTACTTCCAGCACAGTCTGCTGGGAAGGTCCGTTGTATATAGCTTTTACCTATGCTGTTTGCTTGGACACGAAGGGAAGCAGACATGTTTTTTCCTTTGTCCTGATGCTGAATAAATGCTTGTAAATGTGCTTACATATGCCTCTGTCTGCTACTTCTGTTGCAAAGAGTTCTTATCTCTGCTGGCTTGCATGCTCAGTCTCTAAAGCTTTCTGAGGCTTGAGTCACAGTTTTGATGCTGTTCCGAGAACCGGAGTTCACCCGGCTGCCGGCCGGTGGGCTGGAGCCAGCTGGGGGCCTGCCAATTGCCCCCGTCTCCCCGGATGCATCCCAACAACAGGTTTTGGGCCCAGATCCATGGCGCTTACACGAGAGTAAGGCTGCTGATGGCTGCTGCGAGACGCGGCAGAGACAGAGGTATGTGAAGCAAGACTTTTTTGTGCCGCCGCAGAGAGTGTTTGAAGTCCAAGCCAAGCAATTAGGCTGGAGAGAAGCAAGCTGCACGTCTGATTTACGACGTGCTTAGAGATAAGGCAATTGTGAAGAGCATCCAGCTCCCGCCTGCAATAAAAAGCAGGAATGGATCTCTTACAAGCCTCAGATGGGACCCCATGTCCAAAGCTTAATGGCCACAATTATCAGCCCTGGGCAAGGTACTGTGAGGGTCAATTGAGAAGGCTTGGAGTGTGGCACACTGTGTCTGAAGTCCCTCCAGCTCCTCTGACAGATAGATGGCGGGCTGATGATTTAAAGGCCATAGACGTGATCGTCTTGTCCATCTCTCTGGAGGAACTCATAACGCTGGCTGGCAACACGACTGCACATCAGATGTGGTATGCTTTGAGAGATGCACACCTGGCAGCGTTTCCAGCACAGAGTTTGACTGCGTCAAAGGTCTTGGCTGTTTCCCAGATTGAATATGATCACAGGGATGCCAAGGGCGCCGGTTGCAAACTGCAGGGGGAGCTGGCTGTGACGTCATCCCAGACAGCATTGCAGCCACCAGGGGGAGCTAAGGCGTTGGCAGCTGTGAACTCTGTTTCCTGTGAAAACCAAGGTCACCTTTGCAGAGGTCCAAAGGCGAAAGGTAAACTGAGACAAAAGTCTGCAGATGGCAGGAAGAAGGGGGGCCAAATCCCCAAAATGGTGCAGAACAAGGCTTTATTTGCTAGCACTGCTGCTCCAAAGGCCAAAGGCAAATTTGTCGTCGATTCAGGAGCTTCGCAGCACATAGCGAAGGATCTACACCTGTTTATTTCCTTAATGCCACGGGATAGAGAAATCCAACAGGCTGATGGTAAGACTTTGAGGATCACAGGAGTTGGGACAGTGAAACTGGCCACACCACCATCAGTAAAGTACTGTTTGTTCCAGATTCTGTAGACAATTTGCTCAGCATCCCACAGCTGACTGAGCAAGGCTTTGAGATTTCCTTCAAGAAGGACATCTGCGTCATCACAAAGAAAAAAGAGAACATTTTGCATGCTAAGTTTGTAGATGGTTTGTTCTTGACAACTTATGATGACAATGCTGTTGCTGTGTCTAATGTTGAATCTTGTTGTGTTACACAAACTAACAAAGTTCTTCATTCAGGATGCATTCACGAACAGCACAGAAGATTTGATCACATGTCATGGCAAGCGCTGGCTAAGATGCCTGGGATGGTTCAGGGTTTGACCATTAAGCCCTGTAGGTATCACATGAATTTTCAGTTACTTTTACTCCTTTTTAAACGCAGAAGGAGACAATGGAAACAATGTATTTCTCTTATTTAACTAGCTGTCAACAACAATGAACTTTCCCAAAACATCGGTCTTGCTAGCAGCCCATTTCCAGGTTCAGAGCGGTGGTAATTTGACTTTCTTCCCTCTCTCCTGCAGGCTTACGCGATCCAAAATTTCCCCCCTCTTCTCCTGCTTCCAAGGGGGGTTTAATGATTTTAGCCGATGGAAGTTTAATCCTTTACAGAGGACTTTCCAAGACTTTAGCTTACAAGCTCTTTGCTTCAATCTATTTACAAAAGGGGAAGGCGGACTTCCTGTTTAGAGCCTCCCCGTTTCGGTGCCAAATTAAGACGTTTAAGAATCCAATTTTCCGTTCTACTCACGGGTAGTTGTTTAGAATCAAATTGTCCACAGGAAAAAGTCAGCGCAACAGCAACAGCAATGCGGCTTCACTCCGTGAAAAAAGCAATCAATTCGAAGCACCGCACCGCTCACCCCACGTCGCTCCGGATCCCCGAAACCGGGTCTCCCCGCGAGTAGGGGAGGCGCAAAAGGTGCCAGCCGAATCCCACGTTCACAGGCTTCTCCTGCCTGTGATTTTAGTGGGTCTCCGCCTTCGCCGTGGCGGCCAGACCCTAATTTCCACAGAGCGAATTCCTCCCGATCAGAGGAATTCCGCCATTGCCGGAGGCGCCAACCCAGAAGTCTCCAACATCACAGTCTCAGTCTCAGTCAGTTTTATTGCACATAGCCAAAGGCTGCCGCAACGTACACAGAATTATTTGACAAATAAAAGAAAATATACTGAATTGGTAAAAAAAGACTTAAAACATTTATATTATTAAAACATTATGTACTCCAAACAAAGCTATAAAAATACCCCAATGTACAAATAAAAACATTAAACAATAAAATTCATAAGCTAAAATCATCATATGGTCACTAATGTTAAAAACAATATCAATTAATACAGTGTGCAATTTATACTCAGAGTGTGGTGACAAAGATAGAGCATAGCCTGAGGTAGATAGATGGGATCAAATAAATTCATCACCTTTACAGTTAATGGCTACCTTGGCTATATAATTTGCTCTAATTTTCCTAGCAGCAGTTGCAAAAAGTGCTACCTGCCAGGTCACATACTTATCTGTGTCTGCAAGGAGATATAACATCATGTCAAGGGAGTTCTGGGCAGGGGACCCTGTCATTATAGGTACCAAAAATCTTTTCCTTGCATCATTATATAACGGACAGTGCAAGATATAATGCATAAGGTCCTCTACTTCAGAACATCCCCTAATGCAAACATGTTCGGTTTTTGGTATGTGTCAGGGGTTCAGGGAGAGAGGCGCAGATGAGGGAGGAGACAGAGAGTGAGGGGGAAGGATTCCAGAGTGACGAGGAAGAGGATGACAATGACCCAAGATTGTCCATGAGTCCGTCCAGTGAATCGGAGGACTCCCAAAAGGGAGCCCCTCTGGTCAAGCCAAGGGAAGCTAGAGGGGGAAGCAGTCAGGAGCAGGGAAACGAAGGGGGAACCCCCAGTGGGAGTTGGAGAGCGAGACCGGCTGCTCCGCTGGAACGGAGTGAGGGGGGAGGAGTGACCAGTGTGTCAGAAGGAGCAGAACAGGAAGCAGAGAGGGGAAGGAGATCAGGGCAAAACGTCCTGCCGGAAGGGGAGGAAAGTAGTATCGAGGGCAGTGTAACTGTCGAAGGCAAGGTCAGGAGCAACGTACGTGCGCCAAGTTCAAAATGGGAGGCGCGCGGAAATGAAGAGAGTCCTGGGGAGGAGCCTGGTCCCAAAGCCCGAAGGAGGGGGGGAGGAGGCGGCAGAGGACTCAGCCTCTGGAGAGTCCCGAAGGGAGAGAACACAGGTGGGCAGAAAGACCCTGCGGAAAAGGAAAGAGAGAAAGAGGTGGACCAGTACAAGCCTCTTAAACTGGTGTAGAGGGGGGACTGACTCAGAGGGTACTTCAGCGGTCTAAGCGTAACAGACGTAGAGTCACGGACCTCGGATGTAAAGCTAATAATGTTCTTCAATAAAAGCTTTTGTACATAAGCTGGAGTGGACTTTGGTCTCTTGTGAGCTGGGACCACGGGTGACTCAGACAGTAAGTACCCTCCCACAGAACGCAAAATTTTTTTTTGCAAAGCTCACGAACGGTAGCGGCCATGAGTGCGGAGGAGCAACTAGCAACGCTGCGCAACGCAGTTACAGAACTCACCGCTGCAGTCATTGCATCTCAGAAGAAGAGTGATGAAGCGGAGAAGCGCTGCCAGGACCTGCAAATAAGGTGGGAGCGTGCAAGCAAGGAAGGGTTCCCAGGGTCCGGATCAGAGGGAATTGGACTTGGAAGGCGGGGGGGGCAGTCTAGTCACCCACTTCGATGGGAACCTAAAGCACTACCCAAGTTTCAGAGCTGACGTCTTGTATGCACTGCATTTGCTTCGTAATGACTTTAAAGATGAAGAGGAGAAAGTGGGGTTTATTGTGTCTCATTTGCATGGGGAGGCAAGAGCTTGGTTGCGCAATTTGTGGCGCGAAGACGGCCCTGCCCGCCGCGATTCTGATGAATTTATTAAAGCGATGGACGCTTGTTTCCAGTCAACCGTGGATCTTGATCTTGCACGCAGGGAAATGCACGGGTTGCGGCAAGGCAGAGCCACTGTGCGTCAGTATCATTCGCGATTTTTCGCCTTACTGACTGTCTTAGGCTGGGAGAAGGACTGCAAACCAGTGAGAGATTTGTTCTGGGAGGGTCTCAGCGGCCCCATAAAAGATGAACTTGCCAGGGGAGACAGACCTCAGACCCTGGAGGACGTCGTGCAGAGGGCTCTTGCAATAGGGGTACGGCACGAAGAACGTCCTTGGCACAATGAGGAGGGACGCCAGGCGCGTGCACTGGCAAGGACGCCTCCTTTTCTCCCCAGAGACTTCAGCCAGGCACATCCCTCGCCTCTGGCGCGGCAGGGGGAGGAACCGATGGAAATTGGTGGTGCTAAGGCTCAAGCAACAGCCAGAGTCCCAGCATCCGGGGCAGTAAAGGCGAAGCCTCCTAGAGGGAACAGGAAATGTTACATCTGTGTCAGTGCACAGCACATGGCGAAAGAGTGCCCCCAGAGGCCCCAGAAGCACACTGCAGCCTTAGCAACAGTGGCAGCAGAAGTGATGCAAGAGGAGCAGCCTCAGGGAAACGACAGTGCCTGGCTGGAAGCAGAGCTGCTGGGGCTCAGCCAGGCGAATCTGTAGAGCAGTCCCCAGTGCCCTTGCAACGTACAGACCCTTTACCACCCAAGCCAACGGTGCAGCTCACTGCAACACTCCAGTTGCCGAACGGAAACACCTTGGAAGTCCCCATCACGATCGATTCTGGGAGCAACGCGGACTTTGTGGGGGTGCATTTCGTCAAGCAGCATTGCATAGCGCTTCTGCCCGCGACAACGCCTCTCAACGTAGTCACGGTTGATGGCAGGAAATTGCTGGGAGGACAAGTTGTGCAACAGACGCCTCCCATGGAGATGCGGATTGGACATCATAGAGAAGTCATCAGCTTCAATGTCACCCGCCTGTCGGACACGCCTATAGTACTAGGCATGAGTTGGCTGGAGAGACACAGTCCTGCGATAGCGTGGTACCAACGGCAGATCACCTTTTGCTCATCGTACTGTGCTCAACATTGTATCCAGTCCAGCCAGGAGGAGGGGGCGGAGCAGCAGCTGCAACTTGGCATGGCGCAGGCAGTTCCTCGCAAGTACGAGAGTTTCCTGGAGGTTTTCTGCGAGAAGGAAGCTGACCAGCTGCCGCCCCACAGACCTTACGATTGCGCGATCGACCTGTTGCCGGGGGCGCAGCTGCCGACTGCGAAGCTGTATTCCATGTCTGAGGACGAGATGCAAGAACTCAGGGAGTTCATAGAGCATAATTTGAAGCGTGGATTCATCCGGGAGTCCAAAGCAGTGGGGGGCAGTCCTGTGTTTTTTGTAAAGAAGAAGGACACGCCCCAGAAGAGACTCATTGTGGATTACAGGGCCGTAAATTCCATGACCAAGCCCAAGGCCTTCCCCATGCCCAAGATTGATGACCTCCTAGCGACCGTGCGGAAGGGGAAGATCTTCACCAAGTTGGATCTGCGTGGAGCGTATAACCTCATCCGTATCCGGGAGGGCGATGAGTGGAAGACGGCCATGTTCACGCCTCTGGGCACGTATGAATACAGAGTTATGCCGTTTGGTCTCCAAAATGGATCTCACGTCTTCCAAGCCTTTATGCATCACGTGCTGGCGGGGCTCCTCTACAAGAAGTGTGTGTGTTTCCTCGACGACATCCTGATCTTTTCGGAATCGCAGGAGGCTCATGAAAGGGACGTGAGGGAGGTCCTGCAGAGACTGCGAGAACACAGGCTCTACGCCAAGTTGGAGAAATGCCAGTTTGATGTGACGGAGGTGGATTTCCTCGGCTACAAGCTGTCTGACAAGGGGCTGGCCATGGACAGCGTCAAGGTCCGCGCCGTGTTAGACTGGAAGAGCCCACGCAATCGGAAGGAGGTCCAGAGATTTGTCGGGTTCGCCAATTTCTACCGCAAATTCATCAGGGGTTTTGCAAAGGAGACGGCAGCAATCACGGACACCCTCAGTTCCAAGAAGAAGAAGTTCGCTTGGACGGAACAGGCGGAGCGCTCTTTTAGGAAGCTTAAAAGCCTCTTCGCTTCCGAGGAGCAGCTGATGCACGTGAATCCGGGCAGACCCATGCGAGTAGAGACCGACGCCTCAGACAGAGCGGTGGGAGCCGTGCTCCTGCAAGAAGATTCCCAAGGAAATTGGAGACCCTGTGCCTTTTACTCCCGAAAGCTCAGCAAGGCGGAGCAAAACTACACCATATGGGACAGAGAGCTGTTGGCCATCCACGCTGCCTTCAAAGCGTGGCGACACTTCCTCATAGGTGCCAAGCACACAGTGCAGGTCCGCACAGATCACAAGAACTTAGAGTATTGACGCACGGCGAAGCTCCAGAGCCAAAGACACATGCGCTGGGCGGAATTCTTCGCGGATTTCGACTTCAGGATAGAATACATCCCGGGAGATTCCAACGTTATAGCCGACGCGCTCTCCAGGAAACCGCAATATCTCGAGGAAGCAGCGCCAGTGGCAGCCAAGCACATTTTCGCACCGCAGGCGTGGACGTGCGCTACCATCGCAGTCGACCTGGACGCGGTGCGACGTGCGTTGCAAGTAGATCGATTTGCACAATCCAAGATGGAGGCGCTGCGCAGGGGATCGCAGAGAGACGATGAGTTCCAATTACGCGACGGGCTGTTGACTCACAAAGGTGCCCTCTACGTACCGGGCGAAGAGCTCCGCGCGAGGGTTCTGCAGCAGTTGCACGACGCCCCCAGTGCGGGCCACTTCGGCAAGGAGAAGACAATAGAACTGGTGGCCAGGGACTTTTGGTGGCCCCAGATGCGGGGAGAGATAGCGGATTACGTCGCCAGGTGTGACACTTGTCAGAGGTCCAAGCCAGTGCACCAGAAGCCAGCGGGGTTACTGGAACCGCTGGAGACGCCACAGCAACCGTGGGAGAGGGTGGCGCTGGACTTCGTCACTGACCTGCCCAGCTCCAGAGGCAAGACGGCGGTGCTGGTGGTGGTGGACCTGTTCACCAAGATGGCGCACTTCATTCCTTGCGCGAAGGTGGCGACGGCGGAACAGACCGCCAAACTCTTCATCGATCACGTGTTCAAGGTGCATGGGCTGCCACAATCCATCCTGTCCGACAGGGGGCGCCAATTTGTTTCTACTTTTTGGCGGAAGCTTCTAGGTATCCTGCATGTCAAGATCAACCTAACGTCGGCAAGGCATCCGCAGACCAACGGCCAAGCAGAGAGAGTCAACGCGATCATGCAGCAGTACCTGAGATGTTACGCCAATCAGCGCCCGGCGGCGTGGGTGGACTACCTGCCGATGGCGGAGTTTGCCTACAACAACACGAAGCACGCGTCGACGGGGGTGACGCCGTTCTTCGCGAACAATGGTCGTCATCCCAGAACCTTCCTGGGGTTCGTAACACCGGGAGAGGGGGTGACGCAAGAAGCCGACCAGTTCGCAGCAGAACTGCAAGAGGTGCACGAGGAGCTGCGGAGACATTTGGAGCTAGCCAAACAAGCATATAAGGTGCAGGCAGACAAAAACAGGAGAGTGGGAGAGGACATCCAGGTGGGGGACTGGGTATGGTTAGCAGCCCAAGCGATGCCAGCCAGGTCGTTGGCTAAGAAGAAGCTGGGACACAGGCAGCTAGGGCCATACCAGGTGGAGGCTAGGATCAACCCTGTAGCTTTTCGACTGGCCCTCCCCGAAGGTTCCAGAGTGCACCCGGTCTTTCATAGGTCGGTGCTCACTCCCTACAAGACCCCGCACAGGTTTCAGGAGTCTGAAACAGTACCGCACGCACGCACTCAGTCACCCGAGAGGGAGGGGGCGCCCAGGGCCGAACCGCTCAACGAGGTCACTGAGATCCTGGACTCGAGATGGGGGGTAGAGGGAGTAGAATACCTTCTAGCCAGAGAGGGTACCCCGACCAGTGCCAATATTTGGGTGCCGGACTACGCTTTAGACGAACCTCTTCTGAAAGACGAGTTCCATGCACTTTTCCCGCATAGACCCATGCCAGCCGAGTATTTTGATGACTGGCTCTTTACGCCCACACTTTCAGACAGTACTTTCAGGGGCTTTTCTTCCGCCGAGGAGAGAACGCCAGACTCAAGCCCACCCAGGGGATCGTGTTCGGGGGTAGACACAGAACCCTCTTACTGGTGGGACGAGCAACCAGAGGACGACTGGCGCAAGAAATGGCTGACGGGGCCTTGGCAGGCAGCACCAGACGAAGTAGCAATGGAAGAGGGAGCCAAGAACACCTTGGGTGAAGAACCCGCATTCGAACACACATACACCGAGCTGCTAGCAGAGGACATTGAAGCAAACGAACTGTATCCTGCATCTACCTCCGAGGAGCTGCGGCTCCCACGACCTGCCTCCGAGGGCCGGGAGGGGGGAAGGGGGGCTTCGAGGGGGGGATGGATGTCAGGGGTTCAGGGAGAGAGGCGCAGATGAGGGAGGAGACAGAGAGTGAGGGGGAAGGATTCCAGAGTGACGAGGAAGAGGATGACAATGACCCAAGATTGTCCATGAGTCCGTCCAGTGAATCGGAGGACTCCCAAAAGGGAGCCCCTCTGGTCAAGCCAAGGGAAGCTAGAGGGGGAAGCAGTCAGGAGCAGGGAAACGAAGGGGGAACCCCCAGTGGGAGTTGGAGAGCGAGACCGGCTGCTCCGCTGGAACGGAGTGAGGGGGGAGGAGTGACCAGTGTGTCAGAAGGAGCAGAACAGGAAGCAGAGAGGGGAAGGAGATCAGGGCAAAACGTCCTGCCGGAAGGGGAGGAAAGTAGTATCGAGGGCAGTGTAACTGTCGAAGGCAAGGTCAGGAGCAACGTACGCGCGCCAAGTTCAAAATGGGAGGCGCGCGGAAATGAAGAGAGTCCTGGGGAGGAGCCTGGTCCCAAAGCCCGAAGGAGGGGGGAGGAGGCGGCAGAGGACTCAGCCTCTGGAGAGTCCCGAAGGGAGAGAACACAGGGGGGCAGAAAGACCCTGCGGAAAAGGAAAGAGAGAAAGAGGTGGACCAGTACAAGCCTCTTAAACTGGTGTAGAGGGGGGACCGACTCAGAGGGTACTTCAGCGGTCTAAGCGTAACAGACGTAGAGTCACGGACCTCGGATGTAAAGCTAATAATGTTCTTCAATAAAAGCTTTTGTACATAAGCTGGAGTGGACTTTGGTCTCTTGTGAGCTGGGACCACGGGTGACTCTGACAGTATGCCTCTGTGTCTCCCATCTCTATAAGCAGAGCTTATTGTATTTAGTCGTAGCTCTGTAAAAGCTTTTCGAAGTTGTGCAAAAGTCAATTCATTAAAATAAGATATGTGTTCATTGACCTCTCTAAGTTTAAAATACAATGGGGCGCATGTAGATGTGCACATAGAATTTAGATCGTTTTTAGTTGCCACTGCCCTTATGGTTCATTTAAAAATATTTTTCTGTGAATATGAGGGGAGTTCTTTAATCTCAGTCACTGAGAGGTCATATTTGCCCATCAGTTGGGCAGCATGATGTACCCAGTTTTTAAGGGGTAATCCATTTGAGAGCTCAATCAGGCATTTTTTTGGTAGCCTAGTGTTGTCCATCTGTTGAACTCTAAACCAGTAACAGAGAATTCTTTTATCTATTTGGCTCTCTATGCTCAACATGCAAGTTTCCAACCTGACCATGGCAGATTGCACGTCTTTGGGTAAACCTAAAAGAACTCTTAAAAAATAATTCTGTGGGGGTTCCAGACCGGAGACCTTTGAGGTACCCCAAACCTCTGCACCATATAAAATCTGGGCCATTGTTTTTGCTTTATACACAGATAGAGCTGGGTTGACCAGATTTCCACCTTTACAGGCAGCGAATTTCAGAATGGCTTCATTATTAGATGTTAGGATATAATCTATGGTGCTAGTAAATCCTCTGGGGGAGATAAAAGTAAAATAACCCTCTTGATCCCCTTGACCATGCCCATTGCATAACAAAAGGTTATGCTTTACTATAAGTTCACAAAGATATTTCTGGCTCATAAGATCAAGCCTCTGGATAACTGTTTGTTGCTCTTCCTGAGGGAGATTCCTAAAGGACCTGAGAAAATCCTCTTCCAAAGGATTTACAGAGTGCTCAGATTCCTGAAGATGATTGTCTAGAGGAATCGGCTGTTCCTTTTGGCTCACCTGGTTATTTTGATGTTGGGCATGATCCTGCGAATTCAACTCAGGCATGTCTGTTTCCTCCCCACCTGTCAAGTTTTTTTGTGATGTCATTACTTCCATTGGGGATCCAGGCTTTGGTTTTGTGAGCCCCTCTGAAGCACCAGTCCTCATCTTACATAAGGGTGCAACAATAGAATTGTGAAATACCCGGGTTGGAAAAACTCCTCTGCTTGACAATCTGAATTTCAGCTTGTGAATCAGTGAGGGCAGTCTAGTAGAGGAAAAAGTTAACATAATTTTTTGGCTTTGATTTGTGGTATTCAAGAGTTCAGTCCTAACGAGATCGATCTCTGTAAGTCCAATGCCAAGTAAGTCTGATAAATGTTGTTTGGAACGCTGGGCACCTTTCCAGCTAGGAGTTTGATCTGGCCTTCCACAAATTGTCATGCAGATCATTTTTGGTTGGAAGATTAAATAAGAAGAGTTTGTTTTAAGAGCCTCTGCATGTTCTATGTTGAGCTTAGGGGTCTGCTCTTGTTGTCGCCAATTTCCTTTGGTACTATGGTGTTCTGTTGATGCCTGCTTGTTATTAACTGATAAACTGTGGACCTCTTTGGATAATTGGGTTATTTGAGAGGCAATACCTCTAATTTGCTGGAAGATATGCTCAACAGTTCTTGCAATTAGAGTTAATTGGGGGCTCTCCCTACTTGTTATTCCTTCCTCTCTGAGGAACACAGGATCAACTTGCCCCATTGCTGGATCCAGTTCCACGCTCTCACCTTGAATACTCTCCCCACACTCACAATCATCTTCAAGAGGAGAAAATCGGTTTTTTGTTGGAACTATAAAAGCAGATTTGTTAAAAAAGTCCTCTATTTTAGATTGTTTGGGAACCGGTGAGAGAGCTACATCCTCTGGGTCCCTGTGGCGTTTACTAGCAGGCATAGCGTCACCGTGGGGAGTAAACAAGGAGAGGTTTCACCAACCAAAAAAGAGAGAAAAAATAGAAAGTGCTCAGTTTGTTCAATTTAAGAGCTTCTCTGTGTGGAGACTGCCAGGAGTTTCAGGAACAAAGTATAGAAGGGAGTTGGCGGTTAATAGCTAGCAGCTGGCGGCCTGCCCAGGATGCTTCACAGAACTGATGTTTCTCATAGCATAGACAAGAAGGTGCTGTTAGAATCTCAGTAAGTTAAAAAGTAGAGAAGTAAAAAAGGAAAAATTACTTCCCTGGGTGGCAGTCAATGCTAATTACAGTCCTGTTATCTGCGGAGCTCCGAAGCCTGCTTGCTAAGCCGTCACCATCTTGGACCGCCTCCCCCCAACATCACAGGATGCAAGAGATGTAAACACTGAAAGGGCCGCTCTGAAAATGGAGAATTGGGACTGCACTCATAATATTTCCTTTCCAGAGGAAGAACCCTGAACTTTCTTTTACAAGCTGCCAGGTTCAATCCTGAAACACCTAGTGTCATTCAGCCATTCATTTATTTATTTTACATTTACAGTATATATCATCTTTTCCTTCAGGGAGCTCAATGTGCTGCACATGGGTCTCCTCCTCCCCCATTTAATACCCACAACCAGTCTGCGCAGCTGGTTAGGCTGAGAGGCAGCAACTGCCCCAAGGTCATACATACCCAGTGAGCTTTATTGCAGAGTGGGGATTTGAACCCTGGTCTCCCAGGTCCTAATCCAACGCTCTCTCCATTATACCACACTGGCTTTCACTATGATGCTAGGCAATTGACTGGTGGGTGGCTCCTCCTTCCTACCAAAATGACCCACAGAGGGAGGGAGAGTCCTGGGTCTAGGCTGCTGGCTTGATTCAGTTCCACACCCATGGCATATGCAAACCAGGGTCAGAAGCAGCACACTTTGAACATCAATTGCTGGGGTGCAGTGGCGGAAGGCGGAAATTTCCTCATGCCCTGCTTGGGGGCTTCCCAGAGGCATCAGATTGTGAGAAGCAGGAACTGGGCTTTTTCCCTCCTGGACTGTCTCTGACCCTCCATGTCATCCACAAACATAGGATTGGGGTATGTGCACAAAAACATATTACTCTTTTTTTTAAAAAGTCATATGGTAATTCTTGACTAGGGCCAGCCCTGTCATTAGCCAGAGTGAGGTGGCAGCCTCTTGCAGCTGCAGTGACAGCCTCCAGCCCTGTTTAGTGAAACTTTTAATGTTTAACAGACTATTGTATTTTAATATTCTGTTGAAAGCCGCCCAGAGTGGCTGGGGAAACCCAACCAGATGGGTGGGGTATGCACAGTGGCGTAGCGTGGGTTGTCAGCACCCGGGGCAAGGCAAGTAATTTGCGCCCCCTAACCCGTGGATTTGCGCCCCCTAACCCGTGGATTTGCCCTAACCCCAGATGTTGCGCCCGGTGCGGCCGGCCCCCCCTGCACCCCCCACGCTACGCCACTGGGTATGCATGTATGTATGTATGTATGTATGTATGTATGAATGAATGAATGAATGAATAAATAAATAAATAAATAATATCCAGCAATTCTTCCTGAAACCACCGGCTGTGCTTCACAGCCTGGCCTGGCCTGGCCTTGGCCACCCTCAGCTAGCCTGCTTCTCTGAAGCGTGAGGTCGGACTCTGTTCTCATTGTTTCATCTGCTGGTCCACTCACCTTCTGGGTGAGGAATGTGAGGAGGGCACAATCTTACCCTTTGCCTCAGGCAGCAAAACATCTTGGGCAGCCCTGGTCTGCACCAGTGTCCCTTCACAGGAACATAGCAAGTTACCAGACCTTTGTTCCATCTATCTAGCTCAGAGGTTCCCAAAGTGGGCAGTAGCGCCCCTGGGGGGCAGTGGAATTACCTGGGGGGCACTGAGAGGTAAGGGGGCAGCAGGGGGGCATTGGAAGTGTAAGTGACTATCAGGCTCTGAAGCGCTGGTATCACTGGATCAATTCAAGTTCATCCGTTTTGCTGAGTTAATGAAACTTACTAGTTTCAACTGCATTTTGAACAAATGGGAAATCAACACTGTTTGACGGTGTTGTGATCTTTTTTTAGTGGGTCGTGCAAACTGCTAATCTGAATAATGCATTTTATAGGGTAGAGTAAAGTCACTGGGGATGAGTTGATGAAACCAAGGGGGCAGTGGCCCCCCAAAGTGGGGGAGCCACTTCTCCACACCAATGGACAGAGTTTCAAGCAGAAATCTCTTCCAGCCGTACCTTGATCTGTGGCTCGGGATCGAACCCAGGACCTTCTGCTCTGTCAATGAGCTATGGTTCTTCCACATACTCCATGCCCTTCCACAACCATTGCCTTCTTCTCCCCTGCTCCACATGTTTATCCACAAAGATGCCCATTTGCAGCAGGATTGGACTGCAAAGTCTCACCTGGACCCGGTGCCAGAGGCGGTAATGCACGGTGGTGCTGATTTCCTCGTAGTCGCTGACCAGAGAGGAGGAGATGATGGAGGAGCCTGCCTGGGTGCTCAAGTACCTGGGGCAGAAATTGAAAAAGTTTGTTTGTTTATTTATTTACTAGACACTTTTGTTTTTTGCCAAAGCAACTCAACCACTCACCAACAAACAAACCCACATATACACATTAAAATATGGCAGGGATGGGCATACATTAATACATCCCACTTACTCTAAAAGGCATAGATAAGTAAAAGCCAAAGGCCATGTTTAAAAGGAATGTTTTCGCCTGGTCTGCAGATATGTAACAATGGCACCACGGGAGCCTCCCCGGGGAGAGCGTTCCACAAGCAGCAGAGGTGCCATGATGACCCTCACTTTTAGACTCCAGGGCCAAATTCATTCTGCTCACTTGAGCTTTAGTAGTCATTAATTTGTATTAGTAGGTGTGCTGCATCCACAGTTCTGCTTAATTCATGAATGCTCATTGCTGTCCTGAGGATTCTTGTAGCAAACTTTTGTTATTTCCTGTTGTGATTTTATAGTGAATTTTGTAAAGTGCCACCTTGTGTCCACCCCCCAAAAAAACCACACAAGGGTGGTCCACAATCTATTGCTTATCACACACAAATACTGTACCTGAGCTATAATAATACAAGAAGAGTTTTTCTGGATCAGGCCAATGGCTCATCTAGCCCAGCCTCCTGTTCTCACAGTGGCCTATTACGGGAAGCCCACAAGCAGGATTCAAGCACAAGAGCCCCCCCCCCCCCAGCAATTGGTGTTTGCACATGTTGCTGCCTTTGATCGTGAAGGCGGAGCATAGCAATTGTGGCCAGGAGCTATTGATAGCCCTCTCCTCCTCTGTGAATTTGTCTAATCCTCTTGCAAAGCCATGTAAGTTGGTGGCTCTCACTGCCTTTTATGGGAGCGAGTTCCATAGTTTAGTGATGCACTGCAGGAAGAAGACCTTTCCCAGAAAGACCATTCAATTCTGCGGTTTTCACCTCAAGGCAACAACTTTTGTGTCAGGATTTTCACTTTTTGAAACATGGCAACCCTAATATACATCCTTCTTTCCATCATGGAAACACACATCTGGTTCCCAGGTGGTCACCCACCTATAAAGTGACCAGACCTGGACCTGCTTAGCTTTGGCTAAATGGTGCCATTATTTGCTTTAGGAAGCTGTTCTATACCAAGAAAAATCATTGGTCCACCTAACTCAGGTGAGTTTACATTGCCTTGGTCAGACCACACCTGGAATACTGTGTCCAGTTCTGGGCGCCACAAATTAAGAAGGATATTGACAAGCTGGAAGGTGTGCAAAGGAGGGCAACCAAGATGATTCAGGGTCTGCAAACCAAGTCTCATGAGGAACAGTTGAAGGAGCTGGGTATGTTTAGCCTGGAAAAGAGGAGGCTGAGAGGAGATGTTAGAGCCAACTTCAAATATCTCAAGGGCTGTCACATGGAAGAGGGAGCAAGCTTGTTTTCTCCTACTCTGAAGGTGAGGACTCAAACCAGTGCCTTCAAGTTACAAGAAAGGAGAAATTCTGACTAAGCATCAGGAAGAACTTTCTGATGGTAAAGTGCTGTTTAACAGTGGAACGGTCTCCCTCAGGAGGTTGTGGGCTCTTCTTCCTTGGAGGTTTTAAAGCAGAGGTTGGGTGGCCATCTGTCATGGATGTTTAGTCGGAATCTCCTTTCTTGTAACTTGAAGCCATTAGTTTGAGTCTTGCCCTCCAGAGCAGGAGAAAAGAAGCTTGTTCTCTCTCCCATGTGACAGCCCTTAAGATATTTGAAGATAGCTATAATATCTTCTCTCAGTCTCCTCTTTTCCAGGCTAAACATACCCAGCTCCTTCAAGCACTCCTTGTAAGGCTTAGTTTCCAGACCCTTAATCATCTTGGTCGCCCTCCTCTGCACATGTTCAGAGGAGAGGAGAGATATAGTGGTCATGGAAGACTTCAACTTCTCCAATATCTGTTGAAACTCAGACGCTGCCAAGAATGTAAGGTCCAACAAATTCCTCCATTGCCTCACTGACAATTTCATCCCAGAAGGTGGAAGAAGCAAGAAGGGGATCATCTATCTTGGACCTGGTCCTCACCAACAGGGAGGAGATGATTGATGAAGTGGAAGTGCTCGGAAACTTGGGAGGAAATGATCATGTCCTCTTGGGTTTCATGATACAGAGGCAAGGGAAAGCTGAGTGTAGTCAGACATGCACTCTGAACTTTAAGGCGGCCAATTTTAAAAAGCTTAAGCAGCTACTGGGTGAGATCCCATGGTCAGAAATACTCAAAGAGAAGGGAGTCCAAGATGGATGGGAGTTTCCAAAAGGAGAAATATTGAAGACCCCCAATTACAGACAATTCCAACAAGAAAGAAAAGTGGGAGGCATCTAAGGAAACCACTGTGGCTGCATAAGGAGCTTACAGATGAGCTGAGAGTCAAGAAATGGCAAAAGGGGGAAATCACTAAGGAGGAGTATGCACGAGTAGCCAACAGTTGCAGGGGGAAAGTCAGGCTGGCTAAAGCTCAGAATGAGCTCAGGCTTGCAAGAGAGGTTAGAAATAATAAAAAAGGGGTTGGGGGCTATGTCCGAAGTAAGAGGAAGAACAAGCAAGTGGAGGGTCCTCTGCATGGAGAAGAAGGGGAAAGGCTATTGGGTGACAGACAGAAGGCGGAACTACTAAACACCTGCTTTGCCTCTGTCTTCACCCAAAAGGAAAGTGATGCCCAACCTGGTGATAACCAAATCAATGATGTATGGAGGGAGCTGCAGTCTAGGACAGGAAAAGAGATGGTAAGGGAACCCCCAGCTACTTTAAATGAATTCAAATCTCCAGGGCCTGATGAGCTGCAGCGTACTAAAGGAGCTAGGTGAAAAATAAATCAGGAGGTTGGGGCAGGTAGGAAAGGCCTGAGCAATGACCTGATTCACCTATCTCCTGCCTCCGTCTGACACTGCTGCATCCTTGAGCACAGCATTGCCACTGGTGAGATGGCGCTGGAGGGAACTGTAGCCATACCAGGTGTTGGTCATGGTGATCTGGTGCAGACCTGGGCGGGAAGTAACAGAAGCTCCGTGGCCTGGTTGTGGCAGGGACCAGGCTGTCCGTCATTTATTTGCATCATGTATATTGATTATTGATTATTTAATTTCTACACCACTTAATATATTAAAAATATCTCTGAGTGATGTACAAAAACCAGGTAACTCAAACAAAATATTACTAAAATACTCAGTTGTTATATTAATACAAAGTTACAAAGATATATAAAGCAATATCAAATCATTTCCCTTATGACATACCCTGTTTGGTGGGATTTCATCTTACATGCAACAAACACAAAACAAAACAAATTCCTTCCAGTAGCACCTTAAAGACCAACTAAGTCAGTTCTTGGTATGAGCTTTCGTGTGCATGCACACTTCTTCAGGTGTATCTGAAGAAGTATGCATGCACACGAAAGCTCATACCAAGAACTGACTTAGTTGGTCTTTAAGGTGCTACTGGAAGGAATTTGTTTTGTTTTGACTATGGCAGACCAACACGGCTACCTATCTGTAACTGCAACAAACACAGACACACAGGGCGCACCTCTCCATTGTACAACGTGAAATTTGGCTTTCCTGACGGTCTTAAGTGCCTCACCAACCAAATATTGAGTCTCACTCAAATATACTGTGCTGCCTTTTTGCACTTCTAGGGTTTTTTTGTTGGGATACTGCCAGGGAGACAAAGTCCATCATGGCTCCCAAGCCGTCTCCGGACGTCCATCGACCTCCCGTAGAAACGCAGTATCAGCAATTAGCGACACGAGCTCCAGAAAATAGCTTGTGACATTCCAGAGCAGATGCACGCTCTATCAGCAGATAATGCACAGCGAAAGATGCATGCAGAAGAGCATTATTTAGAAGTTTATTCAGCGTTGGTCAGAACAAAGAAAAAAACATGACTGCCTGCTTCGGTCTGCTCAGGCACACAGAGAAATGAAAGCATAGACACAACAGAAACATCCTGTGAACAGGAAATACGCAGACTCTGTGACTCACAAAGCCTACTCTCTTTTAAGGTGGAACGGAAATATCCTAACATCCTCCCCCTTTCCGTGTAACCTGTAGTACCTGTGGTTGAACCCAATTGCAACCTCTGTACATAAACCTTAAGTTGTTCTCTGTTAACAACCTTAGACAACAGATCAGCAGGAATTTCATTTCCTGCCATGTAGGACACCTGAATGACATGTTGGACAACTGAATGAGTCCTTTCTGAATACACTCTCTTGCACGATGTAGCTTAATCTGCAAGTACTTGGTTCTTTGCTTGCAACTCTCTGAGTTCAGCAAAGCCAAACAGGATCTATTGTCTTGATACACTTGTATAGGACATTTCACAGAAACTCCGATGTCCTTAAACAGTTGCATCAACCATTCACAATCCATGAGTGAAAATGACAGAGCATTGAGTTCTGCTTCACAGGAACTTAGGCTAACTGTCGTTCGCTTCTTGCACAGCCAGTCAAACAGACAGTGGTTGTACATGTAGCACACTCCAGAAGTGCTTGTACCATCCGTGGTGTCACTTCCAAAACTAGCATCTGCAAAGATTTCAAGACCTCCAGTCTTCTGACTGGTGAACCTCAGCCTGTAGTGCATAGTCCCTTTCAAATAGCGGGCTATGCGCTTCAGAGCTTTCCAATCCTGAACAGTAGGATTGTTAGCATGTCTGCTAAGCAGGTTAGTGCTTACAGCAATGTCAGGTCTTGAACATCTAGCAATGAAATTCAACTTGCCTAGAATGCATCTGTACAGCGTAGTGTCAGAAAACGCTTCAGCAGTACTATCTACCTGGTAACCTGTCACCATCGGTGTGTCTGCTGGGTTTGCATCAACCAAATTCAACCTGGTTAATACATCAGCAATTTTCTGTGTTTGGTGTACCAGAAAATTACCTGCTTGGTCCCTCTCCACCTGCAGAGAAAGATAGCTGGATACCTCACCAAGATCCTTCATGTCAAAGTGCTCCTTCAGCTGAGCTAGGGTGCTTTGGTAAAAAGCCTGATTCTTCCAAAACATCAGAAGATCATCAACAAAACATAAACAATACAGTTTGTTTTGCCCCTCCTCCTTGACAAACACACACAAATCAGCTTTGCCCTGGTGAAAACATAGAGAAAGCAATGTCTCAGTGAGTTTTGTGTTCCAACACCTGGCACTCTGCTTGAGACCATATAAGGATTTCCGCAGTTTACAGACCATTCCCTTCTGTATCTGCATTCCATCAGGTGGAAGTATGTACAGCTCCTCCCCCAAAACCCCGTACAAAAAAAGCTGTATTAATGTCGTGATGGGAAACATGCAATTTCTCCTCTGCAGCAATCTTGAGCATCAGCCGAATGCTCTCATATTTGATGGTGGGTGAGTAGGTCTCGTGGTAATCCTGTCCTGGTACCTGTGAAAAACCTCTGGCAACCAATCTGGCTTTGTGTCTGACAACCTTGCCATTCTGGTCTGTCTTGGCCTTGAAGACCCATTTGCTGCCAACCAGTCTCATTCCTGGGACAACCGGTACCAGCTCCCAAGTTTGGTTCCTATTCAAGGAATCAACTTCAGCCTTCATGGCATTTAGCCAAGGCTCAGCATCTTTAGAGGTTAACTCCTGAACCTCTTTGAAGCTTGAAGGTTCCCATACCTTCTCTGAGCTACTAAGAACAGCAGTTGCTGTCTTAGCAAACTCATCAGCAAATCTCTTTGGAGGTCTGCCTTTGGTCGCCCTTTCAGACCTGCGTACCAGATGCAAGTCTTCTGGACTCACCTCCTCCTTCTTAGGAGAAAAGTGACCAATGGTGAACAGTGGTTCTTCCAGTTCATTGTCAGAAGCATCAGATGGTCTGACTGAGGCCTTTGCGCTCTTGTAATCTGCTGTGTCATCACTGTCGCTGACACCAGCAGCAGCGCCGCCCACTGAGCTGGAATCCGAACTCTGATCATCATCATCATCCTCAGCTTCCTCAACATTATCTGGTTTTTTCACATCACCTTCATCTTCCTCTGGGTAACTCCGGAAAATTCCCAGATTTTCCCCCCACTTAGGATTGTACTCAACACTCTTTGTGAACTTAATGGACTTAGAGTCAGTCATCCATACCCTGTATGTACCTTTTTCGTACCCCATGAACAAACCATGTGCCCCACGCTTCCCAAGCTTGATGCTCTGTGGGGTGTGTACCCACATGTCAGAACCAAAGATTCTCATGTGCTTGACGTTAGGTTTCTTACCAAACATCTTCTCATAGGGAGTACAACCAATAGGTGATGACAGTCTGCGATTTAAGGTATAAACAACCGTTGACAGAGCCTCCCCCCAAAACTTCTCAGAGAGATTGGCATCATGCAACAAGGTTTTCAGGCCTTGAAGCAAAGTTTGGTTTGCTCGCTCCGCAAGTCCATTCATCCATGGAGATCTAGGCGTTGACAAGTCATGCTGGATTCCCTTCTCAGTCAGGAAAGCTTCAAACTGCTGAGAAGTGAATTCCCCGCCCCGATCAGTAAAGAGACAGCCGATACGTTTACCATGAACATTCTCCAACCAAGCACAGAATGCCTTGAACCCAGGAAACGCTTGCGATTTCTGCTCGAGCATAAACACATGAATGTACCTAGACAAAGAATCAATTAGAACCATGAAGTACCTTGCTCCACCCAAAGAGGGCGCAAGTGGACCAACCAGGTCTGCATGGACTAGCTGGTAGGGTTTGGAAGCCTGCCTGCTAGACTCCTTGCCTTTTGGAGCAACCTTCACCTTGTTCTCTGCACAAGATACACATTTCATGTGAAACTTACAGGGTTTGATGTTCAAACCTTCAACCAACTCAGGCATCTTGGCCAGCGCCTGCCAATAATAATAATAATAATAATAATAATAATAATAATAATAATAATAATAAATTTTATTTATATGCCGCCCTCCCCAGCCGAAGCCGGGTTCAGGGCGGCTAACAACACTAAAACAGTACAACATTATAAAAACATTATAAAAATTAATTAAAATCAAAATTGATGGCAACCATAAACTAAAGTTTTATAAAGATTGCCAAAGGAGGGAGTCAGGCTGCGCCCTGACCAAAGGCCAGGTGGAACAGCTCTGTCTTGCAGGCCCTGCGGAAAGATGTCAAGTCCTGCAGGGCCCTTGTCTCTTGTGACAGAGCGTTCCACCAGGTTGGAGCCGCAGCCGAAAAAGCTCTGGCTCTAGTTGAGGCCAGCCTAACCTCTCTGTGGCCTGGGACCTTCAAGGTGTTTTTATTTGAAGACCGTAAGTTCCTCTGTGGGGCATACCAGGAGAGGCGGTCCCGTAGGTACGAGGGTCCTAGGCCGTATAGGGCTTTGAAGGTTAAAACCAGCACCTTAAACCTGATCCTGTACTCCACCAGGAGCCAGTGCAGCTGGTATAGCACCGGATGAATGTGATCTCGCAGCGAAGACCCCATAAGGAGTCTCGCTGCGGCATTCTGCACCCGCTGGAGTTTCTGGGTCAGTCTCAAGGGCAGCCCCACGTAGAGCGAGTTACAATAATCCAGTCTGGAGGTGACCGTCGCGTGGATCACAGTGGCTAGGTCAGGGCGAGAGAGGTAAGGAGCCAACTGCTTAGCTTGGCGGAGATGAAAAAATGCCGCCTTTGTTATAGCTGCAATCTGCGCCTCCATGGAGAGGGAGGTATCGAAGATTACACCCAAACTCTTAATGGACGGTGCTGGCACTAATTGCACCCCCGCAAGAGATGGGAGTTGCCCCCTCAGTCCCATGTCGTCCCGTCCCAGCCAGAGGACCTCTGTCTTCGAAGGATTTAACTTCAACCGGCTGCCACGTAACCATCCAGCCACAGCCTCCAAGCATCTGATCAGTGTGTCTGGGGCCGAGTCAGGGTGGCCGTCCATCAACAGATAGAGTTGGGTGTCATCAGCATACTGATGGCAGCCCAGCCCAAAACTCCAGACAAGCTGGGCGAGGGGGGGCGCATAAAGATGTTAAAAAGCATCGGGGAGAGTATTGCACCCTGGGGCACTCCACACACCAAGGAGTGGCGGGATTACAATTCCACCCCAAGCACCACCCTCTGTCCCCGACCAGAGAGAAACGAGCGCAGCCATTGAAGGACTGTGCCCTGGATCCCCACGTCGGCAAGGCGGTGGTCCAGGAGTTTGTGATCGACCATGTCGAAGGCTGCTGACAGGTCTAGAAGAATCAGCAGCCCCGACCCGCCTCGATCCAGCTGCCTGCGGAGGTCATCTGTTAGGGCGACCAGAGCTGTCTCGGTCCCATGACCAGCGCAGAAGCCGGACTGGAATGGATCCAGAGCCGATGTTTCATCCAGAAACCTACCAAGCTGTTCAGCAACCGCTCTCTCAATCACCTTACCCAGGAATGGAAGATTCGAAACCGGGCGGTAATTGGATAGATCTAAGGGATCTAATGATGTTTTCTTTAAAAGCGGGCGCACCACTGCCTCTTTCAGTTCCCCTGGGAATGTCCCGGTGCCAAGGGACAGATTGATGATATCCCCCAGGGGGGCCCGCACCTCGTCTGGACACGCTCTAATCAGCCAGGACGGGCACGGGTCGAGAGGACAAGTGGTGGGCTTTCCAGCTCGGAGGAGTCTGTCCACATCGGCTGCGGATATCCGGTCAAAGTGGTCCAATACTGAACCCGAGGACAGTCGAGGGGCCTCCAGTTCCTTTATTGTATCCAAATTGGCAGGGAGGTCATGGCGGAGCAACAGGACCTTCTCCGCAAAAAAGCTCGCAAATGCCTCACAGCTGTGTGTCAAATTATTATTTAAATTTGGCTGTCCTTCGAGGGACGTTAAAGACCGAATTATACTAAATAATTGCGCCGGGCGAGAGCTAGCGGATGCAATGGAGGCTGAGAAGTAGGACTTCTTAGCAGCCTTCACTGCCATCTCGTAGGTTTTCATAAAAACCCTATAAGATGTTCTTGAGGCTCCGTCACGGGCACCCCGCCATACTCGCTCTAGCCGTCTGAGGTCCCGCTTCATTTTCCGGAGCTCCTCGGTAAACCAGGGAGCCCGGTTTCTGTGGGGTCGCAGAGGGCGCTTAGGTGCGATCTCATTGATGGCTGCCAGGAGCTGGGTATTCCAGGCCTCAACAAGCTCAGTCAATGAGTCGCCAGGGGGAGCAAGGTCCCGCAAGGCTTGACGGAATCTATCAGGGTCCATCAGCCTCTACGGGCGAGCCCAAATCGGCTCGCCACCTAAGCAGGGTGGGGGTGGAACGTCAATCCTGGCTTTCAGAGCATAGTGATCAGACCATGGCACCTTCATTGAAGGAAACATGATCACATCTATACCGACGCCAAAGATCAGATCCAGCGTGTGGCCTGCTTGATGTGTGGGGCTCGAAACAAACTGGGAGAGCCCTAGTGCCGCCATGGAAGACACCAGGTCCAGAGCCTGTGAGGAGGGAGTGGCATCAGCATGGATGTTGAAGTCCCCCAATACCAATAGGTTAGGGAACTCCAAGGCCCAGCCGGCCACCGCCTCCAGCAGGCCTGACAGGGTGGCTGCTGGTGCGCTAGGTGGCCGGTACACCAGCCAGACAGCCAAGCTCACCTCGGAGCCCCACACTAGGCCAACACATTCAATGCAGGGGATCGATGGCGATGGTAGAGCCCTGAAAGAACAATCTTCCCGGATTAATAACGCCACCCCTCCCCCCCGGCCCACAGTCCGCGACTGGTGGAGGACGGAGAAACCCGGGGGCGCCATCTCTCGTAAGGTAACAGTATCCCCTTCGCGCACCCAGGTCTCAGTCACACATGCCAGGTCAACCCCCTGCGAGGTGAAGAAATCTCGCAGGGTGGCGGTTTTGTTGCCTATAGACCTGGCATTGCACAACACCAGTGACGGAGGTGAGTAATCCTTGCTCACCCTACCCTCGTCTCTCGGGATGGGGCGCAGATTGGAAGGGGTACGAGCATATCCGTATCTCGATCCCCTTCGCCTATGACATCTGCCCCCACCGCCATACCTCCCTCGCCCCTCCACAGTAGGAATCCCAAGCCTCATACTCGCCTCCATTTACAGAATATAAAAGCAAACAAACAAAAAACAATTGCACCAAAACAAAACCAATCCCCACCCCACTCAACAACCACCCCACCCCAACCCAAAATAAACCAAAACAAAATAAAAATACATGGATAAAAACCACCGTTTATGGTGGTACAACAAAGTAAAAATAAAAACACTTTAAAATATATATATATATTTTTTAAAATTATTTTTATTGAGTTTACAGAATACAGAAAAAAAGAAAAAAAGACAGATAAAAGAGAAAAAATATAAAGGTTACAAATTTCCATAATCCTTTTTTAACAAACCTACTGAACTTCCCCACAACCTCCAGACCCTGCATTCTTTGTACTACAAACATCAGCAATTTGTTATCTTGTTTCGTAACTTATTGTATCTTTCAATTTATCATGTTACTGAATTCAAAATGTTATGTCCCAGTTCTTATATATTTAAATTTAAACATAATAAAGTTATTTCATAATTCCACCTCTGACTTCTTGTGCCTTGGTTTTCATTTCACCTATTACAATTGCTGAAGCTAAAATTTCTTAAATAGTGCATTTTCTTAACATTCATACAACTTATAATGTTTTTGCAAATAGTCCTTAAATTTTTTCCAGTCCTCTTCCATTGCTTCTTCTCCCAAGTCTCGGATTCTGCCGGTCATTTCGGCCAGTTCCATATAGTCCATCAACTGCGTCTGCCATTCCTCCAGCGTGGGTAAATCTTTTGTCTTCCAATACTTTGCTATGAGAATTCTTGCTGCTGTGGTAGCATACATGAAAAAAGTTCTATCCTTCTTTAACACTTTCTGGTCCACAATGCCCAGAAGAAAGGCCTCCGGTTTCTTAGGAAAGGTATATCTAAATACCCTTTTTAACTCATTGTAAATCATCTCCCAGAAGGCCTTCACTTTTGGACAAGTCCACCAGAGGTGAAAGAATGTCCCTTCCGCCTCCTTACATTTCCAACATTTATTATCAGACAGGTGATATATCTTTGCAAGCTTGACTGGGGTCATGTACCACCGGTATACCATTTTCATAATATTTTCCTTCAAGGCACTACATGCCGTGAATTTCATTCCGGTGTTCCATAACCTTTCCCAGTCCTCAAACATGATGTTATGCCCAATATCCTGCGCCCACTTTATCATGGCGGATTTGACTGTCTCATCCTGTGTATTCCATTTAAGCAGCAAGTTATACATTCTCAAGAGTAATTTGTTTTTTGGTTCTAGCAATTCTGTCTCTAGTTTCGATTTTTCCACCTGGAACCCAACCTTTTTGTCCACTTTAAAAACCTCTTGAATTTGAGCGTAATGCAACCAATCTCGCACCTTATTTTTAAGTTTTTCCAAGCTCTGCAACCTCCAATTGTCTCCAATTTTTTCAATTATTTCCCAATATTTTGGCCAATAGGCCTCCATGTTAAGTCTCTTACGGGCCTTGGCCTCCACCGGTGATAGCCACCTCGGGGTCTTGCCCTCCAATAAGTCTTTGTATTTTGTCCAGACCGTAAAATTGCTCTTCTGACAATATGGTTTTTAAACAATCTATGAACTTTAACCTTGTCGTACCACAAATATGCATGCCACCCAAAAGCATTATCAAACCCTTCCAGATCCAGGACATCAGTGTTCTCCAGCAAAAACCAATCTTTCAACCAGCAGAAGGCTGCAGATTCATAATATAGCCTCAAGTCCGGCAGGGCAAACCCCCCTCTTTCTTTCGCATCAGTTAGTATTTTAAACTTTATTCGGGGCTTTTTGCCCTGCCAGACAAACTTAGAAATATCCTTCTGCCATTTTCCAAAACATTCCACTTTGTCCACGATCTGTAGGGCCTGGAACAAGAATAACATTTTCGGCAATACATTCATTTTTATAGCTGCAATTCGACCCAACAAGGAAAGTTTCAATCTTGACCAAATTTCCAAATCTCTTTTAATTTCTGACCAACATTTTTCATAATTATCTTTAAACAAATTCAAGTTTTTGGAGGTCAAATACACCCCTAGGTATTTCACTTTTTTAACCACATTTAGTTCCGTCTCTTTCTGGAACTCATCTGTTTCTGTAGATGTCAAATTTTTTGCTAAAACCTTAGTTTTTTGCTTGTTCAACTTAAATCCCACCACCCGACCAAATTCAACGATCCGTTCTAAAACTCTTTTTGTACTAGATACTGGCTCCTGTAATGTTAATACCAAGTCATCTGCAAATGCTTTCAATTTATATTGTTTCACTCCGACCTCAATTCCTTGTACCAACCGGTCCTCCCTAATCATGTTCAAAAGCACCTCCAGGACTGAAATAAATAATAGAGGGGATAGGGGGCACCCCTGCCGTGTCCCTTTTTCAATTTTGAACTCCTCTGTCACCACATTATTTACTATCAATTTGGCTTTTTGCTCTGAATAAATTGCTTCTATCCCATTTTCAAACCCCCGCCACACTCCCATCCCTTCCAAGTTTTTCTTCATAAACATCCAAGAAATGTTGTCAAAGGCTTTCTCCGCATCAATAAAAATTAACACCGCTCTCGTATTAATATTTGTTTGTAAAAATTCCAGAATGTCAATGATGTTTCTTGTGTTGTCAAACAGATGCCTACCAGGGAGAAAGCCTGCCTGGTCTTTATGGATCACTCCATTAAGCACTTTTTTAAACCTACTTGCCAAAATATCCGCAAAAATTTTGTAATCCACATTTAGGAGTGAGATGGGGCAGTAGTTTTTAAGTTGGGTCTTTTCAGTTTCTAGTTTAGGTATCAATGTGATGAAGGCTTCTTTCCACGTTTCCGGTGCCTTCCTCCCCTCCATAATCTGGTTACAAACCTCCGTCAAGGGTTGCATCAAATAGTCCTTCAAAACCTTGTAGTATTTGGAGGTAAGTCCATCGGGCCCTGGAGATTTGCCTAGTTGAAGGTTCTGTGTGGCACCTTCAATTTCCTGCTG
Organism: Podarcis erhardii; assembly: GCF_964252035.2. Lineage (NCBI taxonomy): Eukaryota > Metazoa > Chordata > Lepidosauria > Squamata > Lacertidae > Podarcis > Podarcis erhardii. The sequence continues at coordinate 4,372,537 of NC_138506.1, read as the reverse complement.
TGTAATTTTACCATTCAGGATTGTTCTCATTTCCTGGGTTATCTTTTGTAATCCATTGGTTTTTACGAATTGATCCACCTCAGGTTCTTTCTGCGGCCCTTGTGCATAAAGTTCTTTGAAATATCTCTGGAAACACTTTCTAATTTCTTCTGGTTTCTGAACAATTCTCCCTTCAATCTCTAGATTTGTAACTGTATTTAGTTTTTGTCTCTTTTTTAACTGCCACGCTAGCAGTTTCCCACACTTATTTGCTGATTCAAAAGATCTTTGCTTGATTTGTTTAATTTTCCATTCCACCTCTTGATTTATCAGTTTCGAATATTGTGCCTGGAAAAATTTCACTTCTCTCAGCACCTCCTTCGACTTGGGCCTAGATCTTAATTTTTTCTCTCCTTCTCTTATTTTCTCCAATACTTTCTCCTTTTTTTCATTCCAGAGTCTTTTCTTAATCGTATTTTGTTGTATCAGAAACCCTCTCATAACTGCTTTGCTTGCGTCCCAGATTGTTCTTTTTTCCACTGTAGTATTTAAGTTTATCTCGAAATAGTCCTTTAGAGTTTTTTGGGCCTTCTTAACAATCTCCTGATCTCTTAGTAAGGTGTCGTTCATTTTCCATCTGAAGGATCAGGTTGAATTAAGTCTCAATTCCACTTTCAGAGCATTATGGTCGGAGCAGGTTCTTTTTTTTATATATATAATATTTTTATTAAGTTTATGAAATACAGAAAAAAAGAATAAAAGACAGATATAAAAAATAAAATAGAAAAGTTGCGAATTTCCATGATCCTTTTTTTCAGCAAATCTAATGGACTTCCCCGCATCTTCCTAACCCTGTGTTCTCTGTGATACAAAACATCAGCAATTTGTTAACTTATTTCAAAACTTATTGTATCTTTCATTTTATCATGTTACCTAGTTTCCAAAGTGTTGTAACCCAAATCTTATACGTTTTGGCTTAAACATAATAAAGTTATTTCATTATTCCACCTCTGACTTCTTGTACCTTAATTTCCAATTCATTAATTTACAATTGCTGAAGCTAGAGTTTCCTAAAAAGTGCATTTTTTAACATTCATACAACTTATAATGTTTTTTCAAATAGTCTTTAAATTTTTCCCAGTCTTCCTCGATTGTTTCTTCTCCCAAGTCTCGGATTCTGCCAGTCATTTCGGCCAGTTCCATATAGTCCATCAACTGCGTCTGCCATTCCTCCAGCGTGGGTAAATCTTGTGTCTTCCAATGCTTAGCAATCAGGATCCTTGCTGCTGTGGTAGCATACATAAAAAAAGTTCTATCTTTCTTAAGTACTCTCTGGTCCACAATGCCCAGAAGAAAGGCCTCCGGTTTCTTAGGTAAGGTAAATCTAAGTACCTTTTTTAGTTCATTATGAATCATCTCCCAAAAGGCCTTCACTTTCGGGCAAGTCCACCAGAGGTGAAAGAATGTCCCTTCCGCCTCTTTACATTTCCAACATTTATTGTCAGACAGGTGATATATCTTTGCAAGCTTGACTGGGGTCATGTACCACCGGTATACCATTTTCATAATATTTTCCTTCAAGGCACTACATGCCGTGAATTTCATTCCGGTGTTCCATAACCTTTCCCAGTCTTCAAACATAATGTTGTGCCCCAAGTCCTGCGCCCATTTTATCATGGCGGATTTGACGGTCTCTTCCTGTGTATTCCATTTAAGCAGCAAGTTATACATTCTCGAAAGTAGTTTATTTTTTGGCTCTAACAATTCTGTCTCTAATTTCGATTTTTCCACCTGGAATCCAGCCTTTTTGTCCATTTTAAAAACCTCCTGAATTTGAGCATAGTGGAACCAATCTCGCACCTTGTTTTTTAGTTTTTCCAAGCTCAGCAACCTCCAATTGTCTCCAATTTTTTCAATTATTTCCCAATATTTAGGCCAGTAGGCTTCCATGTTAAGTCTCTTACGTGCCTTGGCCTCCACCGGTGAGAGCCACCTCGGAGTTTTACTCTCCAATAAGTTCTTATATTTTGTCCAGACCATCAAAATATGGTCGGAGCAGGTTCTTGGGCAGATTTCCACTTTTCTGGTCTTAGGTGCCAGTCCTCTAGTTATCCATATTTGGTCTATTCGTGTCCATGACAGATGAGCTTCAGAGAAGAAGGTTCCTTCTTTTCCTAGGGGGTTCTTTGTCCTCCATATGTCAATCAAATCCATGTTGTCAGTCATCTCAAAAAAGGTTTTAGGTAGCCTGCCATCTTTCGTTATGTTTAGACTTTGTGACTTATCCATGTTTACAGACACGACCCCATTCATATCTCCCAACATAATGATGTTGTTGTAATCTAAATAGTCCAGCATAATCTCGTGCAGCTTCCTAAAAAATTCTGATTTCCCGTCGTTTGGTGCATATATTCCTAATATCAGAAATTTTTCTCCTTGTGTCTGAATTTCAATCGCCAAAATTCTGCCTAATTCATCCTTAAATAAGAATTTCGGTGACAGGCTCTCCTTTGCATATATCACCACTCCTCTTTTCTTAACTCTGTCCGATGAGATAAATTCCTGTCCTAATCTTTTGTTAATTAGCACTTTTCTGTGGAGCCTTGTCACATGAGTTTCTTGCAAGCAAATAATGTCCAATTGTTCTTTTTTCAAAATATGAAATACTTTTCTTCTTTTTTCCGGGGAATTTCCGCCATTTATGTTCCAACTAAGCAGCTGCAGAGACATCCTGGATTAATTCGTAGATCTTACAATGGGGTATCTTGATTTCCCTCCGATCCCGGAGGTGGTAACACTGGTCCAGCTCCCGGCGGTGCAGGTTCCAGTGGTGGTGGTGGCCAAGATGCTGCTGCTCCTTTTTGGAGGTCTTCACCGTGGTCGTGTAGGAACTTCTGCTGGTCCTCTAGTGTTTTGATTCTTACTTTCCTTCCTTTGTATGTAAATGATAGTCCTTGCGGAAACTCCCACCTATAGGGGATTGCGTTGTATCTCAGCAATTTGGTCAGTTCTGTATACGTGGCTCTAAGATCCAATAGCTGTTTAGGTATGTCTCTGTAAATTTCAGCCTTTTTACCTTGTGTCTCCAAAGATTTTTTAAAATGTAGGCCTAGTATCTTGTCTCTTTCTTCCCTTGATCTCAGAATAACCAAACAGTCTCTGGACTTGTCTTTCTTTACCAATCTTCCCAGTCTGAATGCCGTTACAATTTTAAAATCCTTGTCTTCTTCTATTCCCCAGAATTTAGAAAATAGCGATGTCAAATATCCACTCAAATCTTCTTGTTCCAATTCTGGGATGGCCCTCAGCCTGAGATTATTTTCCCTATTTTTCAATTCAACCATTGACAGGTAGGCTTGTTGTTCCCCTACCTGTCTTTGCAGAGGCCTTACTTCCCCCTTGATCTCATCAACCTTCTTGTTGGCTTGCTCTGCTTTTTGGTTGGCTTCCTCAGCTAATTTATGATTTTCAGCCGTTGCTCCTTGCAGATTTTCAATTGCCTGAGTATGCTGGGAAACCTGATCAGATAGTTTACTAATTGAGGATGTAGCTTGGTCAATTTTTGTTGATTGGTTATCCACCTTTTGATTTAAAATTGCCAATTGTTCCAAAATTTGTTTCAAAACTGCTTCAGATCCTCCTGTTGCCATATCTTCTGCAGCAGGCTGTTCAATTTCCTCCCCCTGTGCTGTCAGCACAGTTGGGACAGATGATCTACGTTGATGAGTCAAAGTTGTTTGAACAAGTTGCACAGTTTGTTTTGCCTTAGCTTTAGCTGCTCTTGTTTTCCCTGAGCCACTCATTCCACACCTGCCTCTGTTCAAGGTCAAATTGTCTATTATTCCATGAGAAAGACAAAACCAGAGTAAAAACAATTAAACCTCAGAAAGTCCAAATAAACTGTAGTTCCCAGGCCTCTGTATCTCCACAATCCTCTAGGGGGAGTATCACAAAAGTTCAAGGAGGGAAAGAACTTTTTTCCGCCATTAAAGTTCCTAAACTCCCCGTGTTAAGTCTTTACAGTTCCAATACAAAAGGAATGTTCCCAGAGCTTTCTATTTCTCAAAGAAAAGTCACAAGGTGTCAAGGAAGGTGCCAGCAACAAATGTTAAAGTGTTAAAACCTCAATGTGTGTAACAGTTTAGACTCTAGTAACAGTATCTGCAGTTTGACAGTTCTCTTGCGCGCCGGCAGCCCGACGTCTTGGTTGTTCCTTTTAAATCCTTATGATCCAGAAATAAGAGGAAAGTTCCAAGAGCAAATCCAACAGTTTTAAAGAAAGTTTCCCCTTTATCCTTTAAATGCGAAATCTGCAAATGCACATTAATTCCCACTTTTACGATCTCCTTTCAAAGCGCCTCAGCACTACTCAGAGTCCTTGCTTTAATCTGGTAAGCAAGATCGGGAGACGGACTTCCTGTTACTCGCCTCCCGTTTTCGGCCGAATTCAGAGTTTTAGTCCAAGATTTAATACCCCTTACTCACGGGTATGTTACTTGCCAATCCGATGTTTCAAGAAGAAAGGTCGGCGCTCATCGGCAGCAGCTGCGTGGCTTTGCTTCCGCAGAAAGAGTGATGAACTCACAGTGCCGCTCCCCCTTTCACGTTCCGGAGCCCCTTACGAGGTCCCTTCTGCGCTTCTGGGGGGGCTTTAGGCACCCGCCGAGTCCCACGGCCACAGGCTCGCTCTGCCTGTGGTTTTTCTTGATGGGTCTCCGCTTTGCCGCAGCGGACAACCCTTTTCCGCGGAGCCCCTCTTCACAACGTAAAGAGGACCGCCATTGCCGTTTCGCGCCGCCTCCGGAAGTCCACTTTAAAATATATAAAAGCATTTTAAACAGTTGCTGCAGCATGTGACATGCACATGCTGCAGCATGTGACAAAATCTTCGATGTGCTTCATGAATACATCCTGCATGAAGAACTTTGTTAGTTTGTGCAACACAACAAGAATCAACATTAGACACAACAGCATCATTGTCATCATAAGTTATACAGAACAAACCATCTATAAACTTTGCATGCAAAATGTCCTCTTTGCCTTTCCTGATGACACAGACGCTCCTCTTGAAGGAAATCTCAAAGCCATGCCCAGTCAGCTGTGGGACACTGAGCAAATTGTCTGCAGCACCTGGAACATAAAGTACATCTTTGATGGTAGTGTGCAGACTTGCCAGTTTCACAGTCCCAACTCCTGCGATTCGCAACGTCTTTCCATCAGCCAGGTGGATCTCACCATCTTGAGGTGTGAAGGAGATAAAAAGATGCCGATCCTTTGTTAGATGGCAGGTGCATCCAGAATCTACGATAAATCTGGCCTTGGCCTTTGGAGCAGCTTTTCCAGCAAGCAAAACCTTGTTTTCCACCGGCGTGGGCTTTTGCTGCTTGCCCCCCTGCTCCTGGCCATCAAACTTGCCTTTAGCCTTTGGTGAAGCTGTGCCAGCAAACAAAGCCTTGTTTTTCCCTGGCGTGGGCTTTTCACCCCCCTTCTGCTTCGGGCCATCTGCAGGCATCTGTCTCTGTTTACCTCTGGCCTTCCGGCCTCTGCAAAGTTGACCTTGGCTCCCATGAGAAACAGAGCTTTCAGCTGCCGACTCCTTGGCTCCCCCTGGAGACTGGAATGCTGCCTGGGATGACATCACAGTCAGCTCCCCCTGCAGCTTGCAACCAGTGCCCTCGGCATCCCTGCAAACACTCTCATTCTGGGAAACAGCCAGGACCTCCGATGCAGTCAAATTCTGGGCTGGGATGACCGGCAGATGAGCTTCTTTCAAAGCATTCCACATCTGACGTGCAGTCATGTTGCCAGCTAGCGTAGCAATTTCCTCCAGAGAGATGGACAAGACTATTACGTCCATGGCCCTTGAATGTTGGGCCTTCAATCTATCTGTCAGAAGAACTGGAGGGGCTTCACACACAGTATGCCACACTCCAAACTGTCGCAGCAAGCTCTCACACCACACAGCCCAGGTCTCATAATTGTGCCGGTTTAACTTTGGGCACTCAGCAGCTTCAGAAGCTTGGAAAAACTCCATTCCAGCTCTTTACTTGAGCCGTGAGTTTTTCACTTCAGAGACTCCTTATCTTGGCTCCCATTAATCACAAATCCTGCTTGGCTCGGCTCCCAGGCCAATTAGGCCAGCCGGACATCAGAGTCTCTTGCCACGGCAAACAGAAAAGCCTTTGCTTTCGCTTTTCCCACACATACCTCAGCAGTCTGTCACAGTCTTACTCTCCTGTAAGTGCCGTGAATCTGGGCCCGAAACCTGTTGTTGGGATACTGCCAGGGAGACAAAGTCCATCATGGCTCCCAAGCCATCTCCGGATGTCCATCGACCTCCCGTAGAAACGCAGTATCAGCAATTAGCGACACGAGCTCCAGAAAATAGCTTGTGACATTCCAGAGCAGATGCACGCTCTATCAGCAGATAATGCACAGCGAAAGATGAACGCAGAAGAGCATTATTTAGAAGTTTATTCAGCGTTGGTCAGAACAAAGAAAAAAACATGACTGCCTGCTTCGGTCTGCTCAGGCACACAGAGAAACGAAAGCATAGACACAACAGAAACATCCTGTGAACAGGAAATATGCAGACTCTGTGACTCACAAAGCCTACTCTCTTTTAAGGTGGAACGGAAATATCCTAACATTTTTTATTGTATTGATCTGGTTGATTTACTTCATTAAAAATCTTTAGAGAAGAAAATCTCTAAGCAATGAAAAACATCCTAAAAACAAACACCACAGATAATTATCGAATAAAAATTATATGCTTCAGAGAAGAACAGAAAACAATCAGATCACCAACTCTCTCAGCCATCTGTACAAGGCAGGGGTGTGGAAACATTTTCAATCCCTTCTGGATAACTTTCAGGCACGGTTGCTGGACGAGCCCAGAGGCAAAAGTAGGCAGCACAATTGCAGATACAACAAAAACCACATGAAACCATATTTTAAAAGTTAAAACCAGATAGCTACTGTGGGAAGACATATTCTTAATTGCCTGCATAAGCAATAGAAGATAGAAAAGCTTTCAGCAGGTGTTGAAAAGGCTGGCACAGAAGGCGCCCGCTGAATCCCTAGTGGCAGAGTGTTCCACAGAACCAGCCCTTGACACTAAATGGCTGGTTTCTTCTTGTTGTCAAATGAGCCTCCCCATCTTATGAAATGACCAGCAATGTGCCTGCAGATTATCTTAATGACTGAACTGGAATATAAGAGTTCAGGCGATCCCTGAGGTTCGCTGGACCTAAGTTGATCAGGGCTTTGTAAATTTTTTCAAGGACATTGAACCTGGCTTGGTAGCAGATGGGCAGCCAGTGCAGCTGTTCTAACAAGGGGGTCACCTATTGTTGGCCAGGTGACCCCATCAGCAATCTGGATGCCACATCCTGCACCATCTGCAGCTTTCACACTGGGCCCAAGGGCAGCCCCACACAGAGTCCATGGCAGTAGCCCAGCCCCAAGGTTACCAGCACATGGACTACGGTGGTCAGGCTATCCTTGTCCTATGCCTCTTTTAATTTTAAGTGTGATTCAGTTTCACCTTCCAGTCCAAGCTGACCCCACCAGGCCTCACCAAAGCAGCACAGGGGAAACCAGGATGGGGGTGGAGTCATGGCATTTATTGGCAATGACATTTGGGCAGAAGAAAGGGGACTAAGCCACCACATACATGACCCAGCATTACCAGAGACCCAGTGTGGTGTAGGGCAGGGGTTGGCAAGGCGTACCAGGCATGGGCCGGATCACTCCTGTGGAGATCCTCCGTGGGCCAGACCAGCACAGCGCGAAGCCAGAAATTGCATCTGCGCATGTCTGTGGCGCCGAAAATTGCTTCTGCGCATGCCCAGATGCTGAAAATCTCACCTGCACAGAAGCGATTTCCAGCATCTGGGCATGCATAGATGCAATTTCTGGACCTGCGGAAGAAAGTCCCCACGCCACACTGCGCTGGTTTAGCGCAGCACGCGGGGACTTGCTGAGTGGGCGGCTTGGTTTGGGGGTGGCTTGTGGGCTGGTTAAACGGCCTTCATGGGCCGCTTCCAGCCCATGGGCCTTAAGTTGCCGACATTGGATGTAGGGGTTAGAGTGTTGGACTAGGACTTGGAAGAGACCAGGGTTCGAATTCCTGCTCAGCCATGATGCTCTCTGGGTGACCTTGGGGGCCAGTCACTGCCTCTCAGCTTAACCCACCTCACAGGGACGAAATGAGGAGGGGGAGAATCAAGAAAAGTGGCATATAGATGCAACACATTAAAAATAAATAAATCCCCTCTCCACCTCTCACTCTCAGCCTCTCCACTTCTTCCATTGGGACTTCAATCAGGTCTGGAGTGTCTTGGTTCATCATCAAGTACGCAGTCTTGGGTTAGAGTGACGTCCAGCACACTTCCCTGTGCCCCTGAGTCTTAAGACTTCTTCCTGGCCCCAAGCAGAGTTTCGCAGCCTTGTGCCTTGTGTAGGTGCAATAAATCATAGTCCATGCACAAACTTCTTTCTAATCTAAGAAACCTTTAATCATGTACAGCATAGCATAATAAAATCAGCCTAGAGATCGAGCAGCCACCCTCCCCGGCTCATCAGCAAACAGTGAAAGTAACTCACACACAAAGAAAGATTCCCGTATGTGAAATAAACCACGCCTCAGAATGTGAGACGTCACACAGAACTGTTTAACCCTGTGAGTTCTGATTCTCCTCACACCCCCTCTCGTCTCGCATACTGAGGGAAACTGTAAGTACAACCACTTACCCCAAACACAACCCTTCACAGAACTCCCCATGACGCTGGAAGCTCAAAGGTTTAGTAAACCCATCTGCCAGGTTCTCTTGGCTCATACAGTACTTCAGCCGTATCAAACCTGCCTGGACACTGACACACATTCTGGAAACGTATGTCCAAATGTTTGGTTCTGGACTTAAACTGTCCAGACTCTGCCAACTTAAGACAAGGTTGATTGTCTTCCCAAACAGTGATGGGCAAACAATAATCCCCACAGATCTCTGAACTCAGCCTCAGTAGAGGAAAGTGCAATAAGACTTTGCTTCTGGGACTTCCACCCAACCAGAGAGTCTCCAGACTTCACTACTAATCCATGTTGGGATCAAGCCTCTATCGGGAGAAGCTGCCAACTCTCCCAGGCACCCGGCTTGATCTCCGGTGACCTCCCTGGCTGCATTCCCCAGCAAACACAGGCTAGGTCTCTATAGGCGACCCTTCCCAGCGTGGGAAGAGCACACCCACTCTTTCCTGCTCCCCCGGCAGGGAAAAGAGAAAGTCAGAAACGTGTATTTACATGGCTTTATTTCTGACTCTTCAGCATTACAGAAAACATGTCTGCTCTCTTCAAACATTGGCAAACAAGTGACAAGGACTTCCTGTACAATCACAAGAGGAAGGTCTCATATTACACTCTGAGCAAGTTCCGGTGAACTGCCCTGTGAACTGACTGGAACGCTGTTTCCCACAGTCAGCCAAAACACATGATGTCAACAAGCTGGATGTCTGCAGCTGCGATGAGCTCATATTCTGACAATCCATACACAGATTTCCTGTCTCCATGATTTGCCCAATCGCTGTCAGTCCAGCACGTGAGCCGTGCGTCACCTTCAGCTGACAACGTGAGGTGAAAATCTTTCGTACCCTGCAAATACCTCAACACTCTCTTGATGCCTAGCCAGGCACTCACACTAGGCTTTGTAGCTTCCCGGCTGAGCAGATTCACAGCAAACGCTATGTCCAGTCTGCTCCACTGAGAGAGATACAACAGACTCCCTAGTGCTGACTGAAACACCTCAGGGTTTTGGAACTCAGAATGCTCCCCAAGCTGACTGTCCTTCACGTAGCTTGTCTCCATGGGCGTTCTGACCCCTGCACAGTCAGACATCCTGAACTTCTCAAGCAACTGCTCAATCTTGCCTATGTGACTGAACAAAAAGCTTCCGTTCTCAGACCTGTCTATCTTAACTCCTAGGTAATCAACTTCTGGTCGAGCCACAGACCCGACGCAAGCGGGGTTTTCTCGGAGAGGGAAAATACGGGCTCTTGGGGGCAAACGGGGGTGCTACAGGGCATGGTAGCCCCCCAAAACCCCTCTGGAGGGAAACCAGAGGGTCAGGATCCCAGCGGAGCCATTTGCAGATTGCCTGGCCGTCAGATAACTCCGTAACAGGAGCGAAGAGAACGGCGGGCGGAGAAGCAGGCACCGGGAAACCATTGTCTTCCCCCCAAGAGCGCAGCCCCAGGCTTGCAGGGCGAGTGACCGATTCTCACACGTAAGAAATTTGAGCCAAATTTGGATTTATAATTGGATTTTATAAAAAGGAAGGTTTCGGGGGGGGGGAGGAGAGAAAAGAGAGGTCAGTTTCGTCTGAGATCGGACAAGAACGCAAGGCTAAGAGCGGAGAGTGGATGAGAGGTTGGTGATACTGCAAGCGGTTGGAACTTTCTCTAAGAAAGTTTGCTAAAAGTAGCACATTTTGTTGCAAAAAGTTGCAAAAAGTGGGCAACTAAAAGAGGAAGCAGAGGTTGGTTATTTTGTGACTTTGGAGGGTCTTAGATGTAACGATTGGTTTGACGGAAGCAAAGAAAGAAAGACGCTTCTCTGTACTTTCGGTTTAAAAAAAGAACTGCGCAATAAAATAGAACTTTTGCATCTCCATTTTAGCCGGAGCTTAAAGTAATCCAGCAACAAAGAAAGCAGAAGAAAAGAGATAAAAAGTCAGATTGAACGATTTGTTGAATATATATGGTAACGTATTTCCTCTATTGGTGTTTTTTTACCTCTGCTTTCAGCTTAGTTTTAATACTATAAAGGGAAAATGACTGAGTTTGAGTGAAGGATTTATGCGCTAATCCCATCTTTTCAAATCTAAGTCCGCGAAGGAAACTGAGAAGGAACTGCTTATTCGGCTGCATTGTGGCAAATTGTCACTTGAGTATATTTGGATTTAATTTAAATTTGGATTCATTTTTTTCATTTTTATATTACCAGGTCTTGGATTACCTCGTCAATCTCTTGTTCTATATTTGGTGTCTTCTTCTTACTTTCTATAATTTGAATGTACTGTTGCCAGTTGGATTTTACATATGGATGTACTGTGACATTTAGATATTTGGAAAATGTTTTATACTTGAATCCAAATTTTTGAGTTATAACTTGCATTTATAATTTAACTGAGTTACAAACTAATTTTCAACATTTGTATTTGCTATTAGGTGTATGAGTATTTCTAGGAGGTGTAAGAATATTTATGTTTATCCCTCTGCTTTTTGAAAAAGTGTTTTTTGATTGTATATTTTGCATTAAGATTGGTGGAGGAAATTGAATATAATGTCTCATACACAGAAAAAAGCGAGGGAAGGCGGAACACCGGCAGATAGGAGAGGATCTAAACAAGAAGCGGACTTTAAAGGAGAGATCTTGAAAATGTTTGCAGAAATTAATTCTAATATTAAGCAGAGTGAAAAGAATTTAGAAACAAAACTAGAACAAATGGATAAAAGAATGGGCCAGATGGATAAAAAAATTGATGCCACAGTTAATGAGCTGAAAGGGCAACTAAAGGAGGTGAGCAGGAGGACACAGACTTTGGAGGAGGGGATGAAAAGGACAAGATTGGAGATGAAGGAGGTGAAGAAAGAAGAAGAGAAAATAAAAACAGGGATGTCAGAAATTAACAAATCACAGGAGGAGGTCTGGGATGCGATTGCCATGAACGAACTCAGGCAACAAGAAGTGAACCTAAGATTTAGACTTGTCCCAGAGGTGCAAGGAGAAAACATCAAAGAGAAATTAATAAAAGAGATAGCACAATGGATGGAGTTGCAGACAGATGAGGTTGCAAAATCAGTGCAAAATGCATTCCGAATGAAGACAAGATCAGCCAAGGCAAGGAAGTTTCCAGGAGACTGTTTGATTACATTTAAGGATAGAGAGATGAGAAACCTGATACTTCAGAAGAACAGAGAAAAGAGATTGAATATTGAAGGAAATTATATAATTATTTTTAAAGATATCCCAATTAGGTTGTTAAAACGGAGAGACCCATATAAATCAACCATACAAATTCTTAAGAAAAACAAGATAGAATTCAGATGGGAATACCCAGAAGGGATCTCCTTCGTTTATAAAAGTAAAAGACATAGACTTACAAGTCCGGAGGAAACAAGTAAATTTTTGAGAAGGTACAAAGAGCTACGAAGTGAAGACAAAGAAGCAAGAGGTGTAGAACCAGGAATGGAGGCTGCAGGAGGAGTAGAGTTGGATGAGATAGAAGAAGAAGAAGAAAGGAAGAAGAAAGAAGAAGAGGAAGAGGAAGAAGAGGTAGATAGATTATAAAATTTGTAATAAAATTTTTCAATATGGCTAAAATGGCGCTGAAATTATGGACTTGGAATATTAATGGGATTAACAATAAAAAACGGAATAAAATCGAACAACATTTAAAAAAGAAAAATTTGGACATTATTTGTTTACAAGAAACCCATGTGGCAAGAAGACATAAAAAAGTCTTAATCAATAAAAGATTAGGAAATGAATTTATATCCTCGGACAAGATTAAAAAGAGAGGGGTAGTTTTATATATCAGGAAAAAAATTGAAACTCAGCAAATTTTCAAGGTTGAGGAAGGTAGAGTTATTGCAGTTCAAATTAAGTGGCAAGGAGAAAAAATAATAATCATCGAGATTTATGCACCTAATGGTAATAAGACAGACTTTTACAAAAATTTAGAAGAAAAACTATTTGAATATATGGATCAGAAGATTATAATAATGGGAGACCTGAACGGAGTGGTGTCATGGAAATGGACAGATTAAGAACAACAGGGGTGAGTAAAGATGGAAAATTACCTAAGACCTTTTTTTCAATGATAAAGAACTGTAATTTGATTGATATTTGGAGACTTAGACACCCGCTGGAGAAACAATTCACATTTTATTCAGAGCCAAATCAATCCATGTCAAGAATTGATCAAGTGTGGGTCTCAAATGAATTAATTCCAAGAATCTCGGACATTGAAATTCAACCAAGAGTAATTTCGGATCATAGTGCAATAAAATTTGAATTAAAAGGCTACGAAGAAAAAACCTTTAGATGGTGAATTAATGACTACCTTCTAGATGATCAGAAAGTTGTAGATAGTGCACAAAAGTATCTGTCTGACTATTTTGTAAACAACTGTAATAAGGGAACAAAAACGAATATGGTATGGGACGCCAGCAAAGCTGTGATGAGAGGTTTTTTCATTCAGCAAAACGCATTGAAAAATAAAAAATAGAAGGACTTCCGGGTTAGCGCCATTGGTAATGGCAGAATTCCTCTGACTAGGAGGAATTTACTCCGTGAAAATCGGGTCTTGCCATCACGACGAAGGCGGAGACCCTTCAGAAATCACAGGCAGGTGAAGCCTGTGAACGTGGGATTCGGCGGGCACTTGCGGGGAAACCCTTTTTCGGGTCTCCGGAGCAAAGTGGGGTGAGCAGCACGGTGCTGTGAATCGACTGCTTCTTCCACGGAGTGAAGCCGCGTAGCCGTTGCCAGAGAGTGCTGACTTTTTCCTGTGAACAATTGGATTCTAAAAGACACTACCCGTGAGTAGAACAAATTGGAAACTTTTAAAAGAAGAAAGACTTAATTCCGAATTGTAGCGGGGAGGCATAAACAGGAAGTCCGCCTTCCGCTTTTGTAAATAGAACAAAGCAAAGAGGCTGCAAGCTAGAGTCTTGGAAAGTCGACTGGAAAGGATAAACTTCAACCTCCAAAAATAGTAACCCCCCCCCCCCTGGAAGCAGGAGAAGAGGGGGGGGAGTTTTGGACTATTTATACCTGCAAGAGAGAGGGAAGGAAGCTAAAATTCCATTGCTCAGAACCTGGGAACGGACTGCAAATAGAACAATAAGGCTGCTGTGTCTGAAGCGCGCTCTGACTGTTAGCTGTCAAAGAGATTGTATTTAACTGTTTCTAACTGTCCCCCTCTGACTCTAAAGGGAGAAAGAAAGTAACTAAAAATTGAAACTAAATTTCCTGCTTAAGTTATGCTTTAAAAGGAGTTATTTTGGATCAATATAAGTACGGATTGTAACGGTTTCCCCCTAGAGGAAGTTTTGGAAACTGTTGGCAGGGTGCTTGCTGCTGGCAGGGTGGCTTTTTGCGGTCGCCCCAATTTGGGGCGCAAATACCCGGCGGCTTCGCCCCCCAACCCCCGCGAAGATGCGGCTTGGGGGACTCGCGCGTGTTTCCACCTGACTCTCTCCCGCGCCCCCTCTCCGGAGCGTTGCAGTGAGAAAGGGAGAGTCTCCCGCTCGGCAACCGCTGTTTCTCCCGACATGTCCGCCACCAGAGGCAGCAGCATCGGCGGCGGGTGGCCGTGCCTGTGCGAGCAAGTCTGGTGCCCTGGCGGTGGTGCCTCCCGGCGCGCTCTGCCTGGGCGCGGCGCTCAGCGGGCTCTTCAGCTTCGGCTTCTTGGCCGCGGCCCTGGTGCTACAGCCAGTGCCCGAGGCTCTTCGGAGACTCCGGAGGCGGCGAGCGCCCCCCCAGATGTTGCGCCCGGTGCGGCCGGCCCCCCCTGCACCCCCCACGCTACGCCACTGGACAACACGAGGAACATAATTAACATTTTAGAAAAGTTACAAGTGAACATACACACTAAAGCAGTTTTGATATTTGTGGACGCGGAGAAAGCCTTTGACAATATTTCTTGGAGTTTTATGAAGAAAAACTTACAGGGGATGGGGGTCGGTCAAGGGTTCGAAAATGGTATAGGTGCAATTTATTCAGAACAAAAGGCTAAATTAATTGTGAACAATGTGGTGGCGTGTTATGGGTTAAGGGGGGCTGCTTGTGCGTAAATGGTTGAGCTCTAAACTCATGCAATCAGTTTCTAAACTCTCCCAGTCAGCGGAGCCCTGGGTGCATGGCTACCTCAGTCGCTGGCAGAATCCGTCAGTGGGCGTTTCCGGAATTTGTGCCAACATAAGAGTTCTTTGACGGAAACTCTCCTTCGGGATTCTCGGCGTGACAGTTTCCTGCGCGGAGTAGGTGTCCCCAGCGGAGGTCCTGAGCCTTCCGCGCTGTTCTCACTGGAAGCATCTTGGAGCCATCCCTCCGATTGAGTTTCTGCAGGAACTCTCCCTCTCCCCCTGCTGGTTCCTTCCTCTGCATCCGAGGGTCTCTTAGCCTCTGTGAGCCCTTCCACCACTTGACTCTCCGATGGCAGTTCCCTGACATCCACCTCCCCTCCAGGACCCCCCTCACCCCCCGTTTCCCCCTCATCTCTGGGTGGTGAGACTGGGAAACCCCGGAAAGAATCCTCCTCATCTTCGGATGACTCGAAAACTGCTCCCCACCTACTATTGTCCCTTCTTCCCGAATACTCTTCCCCATCTGAGTCTTCGTCCTCTTCCTGTACTGATTCTGGAAACCCCTCGAACTCCTCTTCCTCGTCAGTGGTGCCGAATTGTTCTTCCCAGAACCTAGCCATGGGCTGAGGCTTCCGTGGGAACCGGCGATGAAACGTTCCCACTAAAACCTCATCTCTGACTGTTTCTGCTGGTACCCAGGTATTTTCGGACTCCGGTTCTCCTTCCCATGCCACTAGATACTCCACCTGTTTGCCCTTCCACCGAGAGTCGAGTATTTCTGCTACATGACTGCTGCGCTCCCTCTCTTCTACTTGCGGTGCCGCGGGAACCTCACCTTCACGTCCCCAAAATTCCCGCCCCTCCCGGTATGGTGATAGTAATGACCTATGGAATATGTTGTATGACCTCAAAGGGTCCCAATCGTTTCGGTCTCAATTTCTTGCACCCTCCCTTGAATGGTAACCCTTGGGTTGACAACCACACCCGGTCCCCCACCCTTATGGTTTCTCCTTCCCTTCTGCTCCTATCTGCCTGCTTCTTGTATTCTTCCTTGGCCCTATCCAAATTCATTTTGAGCTGTTGATGTATAGCTTCCATTTCTTCCACAAAATGTTCTGCTGCCGGTACGCTCCATCTTTCCCCTCCTTCCCCTGGGAAGGCCCTGGGGTGGCACCCATAATTGGCCATAAATGGACTCATGCCCGTGGACACATTCTCCGCGTTATTGTAGGCGAATTTGGCCAGGGCTAGTTTCTCTACCCAATCATTCTCTCTGTCATTCACATAACACCTCAGATATTGCTGCAGAATACTGTTTGCTCTTTCCGCCTGCCCATTGGTTTCTGGGTGTCTGGCGGTCGAGAAATTGACCTCCACGTGCAGTAAGCTCATGAGCTTTCTCCAGAACCTGGAAGTAAATTGTTTCCCTCTGTCTGAGACCACCCTCAAGGGGGCGCCATGCAACCTAAAGATATGTTTTATGAACAACCTGGCGGTTTCTTCGGCCGTTACCGCATGTGAGCAAGCTATAAAGTGGCACATCTTGGTTAACAGGTCTACCACTACCATTACCACAGTTTTCCCCTTGGATCTTGGTAAATCCGTCATAAAATCTATGGACACTGCCTCCCATGGCCGTTCGGGTGTGGGTAATGGTTCTAGCAACCCCGCCGGTGCCGCCCTCTCCCCCTTTGCTCGTTGGCAGCGGTCGCACCCCCTTACATACTCTCGTACATCTTCCCTCACCTTGGGCCACCAGAACTGTCTGGTAACTAACCGCATTGTTTTGTGTTGCCCAAAGTGCCCCGCGGTGGGGCTGTCGTGCAGTTGTTTGAGTACTCTACCCCTCAACTCCCCTTCTGGTATGTACAAGGCCCCTTTGTAATACAACGCCCTGTTCCTTTCCTCGAACCCCCCGGTGTTCTCCCCGGCCCTCCTGAGCCCTCTGAGCTTATCTTGGGCGTATTCATCGTTCTCTGTCCCTTCCAATAGTTCTCGTTGCCCCACCAATGCTGCCCCACACACCCAGTGGTCCTCGGGTATGACATGTCTTTCTTCGGGCGCTCCCTCCCCCTCCATATACTCTGGCTTATGAGAGAGGGCGTCCGCCCTTACGTTCTCTGCCCCCGGTACGTAGCAAATCTCAAAATGGAATTTGGAGAACTCCTGTGCCCATCTCACTTGTCTCTGGTTCAGTACTCGGGCTGTTCTCCAATATTCCAGGTTTTTGTGGTCCGTGCACACCTGGACCTTGTGCTGCGCTCCAATCAGCAGGTGTCGCCACCGCCGAAACGCTTCATGAATGGCGAGCAGCTCCCGGTCGTACACTGTGTAGTTCCTTTCGGATTTATTCAACTTCCGCGAGAAGAAGGCACACGGTCTCCAGTCCGACGCATCCTTTCCCGGTTGGAGAAGCACCGCCCCTACCGCTCGATCCGATGCGTCCGTTTCTACCCTCATCGGTTTTTGTAGATCTACATGCAAGAGCTGTTCCTCCGACGCGAACGCTTTCTTTAGCTGTTCAAACGCTCGCTGCGCCTCTTCCGTCCAGGCGAATTTCTTCTTACTACTGAGGCAATCGGTGATGGGAGCCGTTAAATGGGCAAAGTTTTTGATGAACTTCCAATAGAACTTTCCAAACCCCAGGAATCTCTGCACGTCCTTCCTGGTTCTGGGTGTCTTCCATTCCAGTACCGCTTGGACTTTGCTGGGATCCATGGCCAATCCCTTGTCTGACAAACGGTACCCCAGGAATTCCACCTCTCTGGTATGGAACTGGCATTTCTCCAGTTTTACCCACAGCTGGTTTGCTTGCAGCCTGCTTAGGACCTTCCGGACATCTCAGACATGCTGCTCCTCGTCCTCTGAGTAGACCAACACGTCATCTAAGAAGGCCACACAGTTCTTATAAAGCAAAGGTCCCAGGACGTGATTCTTGAAGGATTGGAAGCATGCTGAGCCCCCCTGTAAACCGAAGGGCATAACGAGATACTCAAAGGCCCCCAAGGGGGTGAACATGGTGGTTTTCCATTCATCCCCTTTCCTCATCCGTATCAGGTTATACGCCCCCCTCAGGTAAAAATCTTTCCCTTCCTCACCCTGGTCAAAATGTCATCAATTCTGGGCATGGGAAAGGCCACTGGTTCTGACACCGAATTTACGGCCCGGAAGTCCACGACCAGCCTGGGTTTAGTAGTGTCTTTTTTGTCCACAAAAAACACTGGGCTACCCCCCACCGCTCTTGACTCCCTGATGAAACCTCGTTTCAGGTTCTTGTCTATGAACTCCCTTAACTCCTGCATCTCCCTGTCCGACATGGCGTACAGTTTGCCCACTGGTAGCTGGGCTCCTGGGAGTAGGTTAATTTGACAGTCAAAGGGTCTATGCGGGGGCAGTCTATCTGCTTCCTTTTCGCTGAAGACGTCACTCAGGTCGGCGTATTGTGGTGGTATTTCTCCCTTTTCCCCCACCACCATCCCTGCCAGACTTGCCCTGGCCAACCCCTGAGTTTCTCTTCCCTTGCAGTGTTCTAGGCAATGAGCTGACCCAAAAGAGACTGTCCACTGGTGCCATCCCACTAGTGGGTCATGTAGCGCCAGCCAGCTCATTCCTAATATGATGGGCGGCCCCGCCAGGGTGGCTACATGAAATGCAATGACTTCCGTGTGCCTTGCCACCCTCATTGTCATGGGGACCGTTTGTTGGTTCACTTCCCCTCGCAGCAGTTCCCTCCCATCAATCGTTGTCACCTGCAAGGAATTACTTAAGGGCAGCGTCTGTATCTGGTGCTCTGATGCAAACTCCTTACTCATGAAATTGCAGGAGCTGCCTGAATCTAACAGGGCTTTTATCGTGAGTGGATGTCCATTGGGTAGCTCTAGCAGCACCTCTACGACTAGAGCCGCTCTTGGGGGTTCAGGCTTGGGCACGTTCACTGATCCTTGGCCTGGCTGCTGTGCCCTGTCGCTGGCAGCCAGGCGTTGGCTTTTACCTGCTCCTTAACCCCCTCCTCCTCACTCCCAACAGCCCCCACCATTCCTTGCCATCCCTTCCTTTGCGGGCAGACCCTGGCAAAATGTCCTGGCTGTTGACAGAGGAAGCATTTTTTGGCGCTCTTCCCCTCCTTCTTCTGCCCTTCGTGGACGTTTGAAATTCCGCGCGCGCGCGCAGTCCCAATCTCCATCGGTTCCACTGGCGGGGAAGGTTGCTCCGGCATCTCAGGAATGCGGAAATCACTCCAATGCTCTCCTCTCCCTTCCCGCTTCTCCAGAGCCCTTGCCTCCTGGCGTGCTCCAATCGCAAGTGCCGCCTTGGTCAGCTGATCCATGGACTCCGGACGGGGCGCGCGGGAAAGTTCATCTTTCACCGCTGGGGCTAGCCCTTCTTCAAACAGCATTTGTATCGGGTCCGAAGACAGGTCCCACCCCAATTTATGTATAAGCATGGTAAACTGTGTCCAATACTCTCTGACGGACTGATTCCCCTGTTTGCACGCCATTAACTGTCTGCGTACCACTCCCTGTTCAATCTGGCTGGAAAACATCAAGTCCATGGCGATAAAGAATTTCCTCAAGTCTTTTAAGGCATCATTATTCGATGCCATCAGGGGCCTCACCCATTCTCTAGCTCCCCCCTCGAGGTGCCCAATCACGAAAGCCACTCTCGATTCCTCATCGGCAAAGTCATCAAACTGCAGGTTCAGTGCGTACTGCATTTCTGTCTTAAAGGCTTGGTAGCTTCTTGGGTCACCCCCGAATTTCTGTACCAACCCCGGTACCTTCCTTGCGATGGGGGTGGGCTTCCCCTGTGCATCCTGAGCCCTCCTCTCCTCGAGACGCGCCGTTAGCAGTGCCAGCTGGTGCTCCAACGCTCTGTTTCTCTCCTCCAGAGTTGGTCCCGCTCCAGCTCCTCCCGCTGCTCCGTCTCCGGTTGGGTTGCTCATGATGCCTCTCTTTCGCACAGGCAGCGTCGAAGACTGACGGATTGCTGTTATGGGTTAAGGGGGCTGCTTGTGCGTAAATGGTTGAGCTCTAAACTCATGCAATCAGTTGCTAAACTCTCCCAGTCAGCGGAGCCCTGGGTGCATGGCTACCTCAATCGCTGGCAGAATCCGTCAGTGGGCGTTTCCGGAATTTGCGCCAACATAAGAGTTCCTTCCTCCACATCCGAGGGTCTCTTAGCCTCTGTGAGCCCTTCCACCACCTGACTCTCCGATGGCAGTTCCCTGACATGACGGAAGAATTTAAGATACTCATCGCTAAGAGTTGGAAAACTCAAGATCTACCCACACTGGAAGAGTGGCAGATGCAGCTGATGGACTATATGCAACTGGCCGAGATGACTGGCAGAATCCGAGACCTGGGAGAAGAGAGGGTTGAAGAAGACTGGAAGAAATTTAAGATTTATTTACAAAAATATTGTAATTTGGTTGAATGTTAAGAAGGATGCTAGATCACAAATAATTGTCCACCACTGAATTAGATCTGAATTTGATGATAAGTGAGATTAAGGAAAATATAATTTTTTTTTTGAGAACTGCTAGATTTTACTTAAATGAGCGGATATAAGATTGTAAACAAGATGGTAATTTGCTTGGAATTTTTTTTTTTTTTTAACGATGTAAGTGGGAGCGGGAGACGTGAGGGAGTCCAAAGAAGTGATAATATTATGTTATGATATAAGTAATGTTGTTTATTATTTATGCATTTGTATTCAAAAAACTTTAATAAATATTTATTAAAAAAAATTAGAAATGATGAGTGTGAAAAAGATTAGCATGAGAGGGGGATAGATAACATATGGAGAACTGATAGTAAGAGGGGGGGATGGAAAATGAAATCTTATGAAGATGTGAAAGAATCTGTTTATGATTGGTTGCATTACTACCAGGTTAATGAAATGTTTAAAAAAGACTGTAAAGAGTGTGGATATGGAGAAAAAGATTCAAAATTTCAAACAGAGGTATTGAATAATGAGTATAAAAAATTGTCAAAAATGTATAAAATGTTGCTGGAGTGGCATACAAAAGATGAAGAGGTCAAATCGGTAATAATACATTGGGCCAGAGATTTTTGGTATAATATACAATATGACGATTGGTCAAAATTATGGAATGAAAAGTTAAAATTTACAGCTTGTACCGCTTTGAAGGAAAATATAATGAAAATGGTATATAGATGGTATATAACGCCAGTAAAACTGGCAAAAATGTATAAAACATGTAATAAGTGTTGGAAATGTAAAGAAAAGGAAGGAACATTCTATCATATGTGGTGGGAGTGTAAAAAGGTGAAAGGCTTCTGGGAGATGATATATAATGAATTGAAAAAGATGTTGAAATATATGTTTGTTAAGAAACCGGAGGCCTTTCTACTAGGATTGGTAGGAAATGAAATAAATAAGAAAGACTGTAAACTTTTCCAATACGCAGTAACAGCAGCAAGAATACTTCTGGCCCAAAAATGGAAACAGGAAGAAATTCCAACGGTGGAAGAATGGAGAATGAAATTGACTGAGTAGCCAGAACTGGATAAACTAACAGGGAAGATTCGATACCAGCGAGACCAAAAATTCATCAAGGACTGGGGGAGATTTCCAGATTATCTGAAAAGCATATGTGACGAACAGATAACGCTTGTTGGTTTTCAAGAGACTCCGTGAAAAAATTGAGGAATATTGTAAAAAAGAGAGTAAGAGGGGGGAGGTGATTTTTAAAGGCAATATTAAGTTTAGAAATGTGTTAATAATATAAATAATATAATAATATAATATAATATAATAAATAATATAAATAATAATATAAACGAAAGATTGGCAGAGAAACTGAGGGAAGTCAAAAAATAGATGAATGTGTGACAAAATGTGAACTGATTGTATAAAATTGTTTTTGAAAATATCTTAACTCCTAGGTAAACCTGTACTGGACCAAGTTTTTTGAGCTTAAAATGCTTTCCAAGCTCTTTGGCAAAACCTTGCACCTGTTTACCGGTCTGTGACGTGTATAAGACGTCATCTACAAACACCAGGATCAACTCCTGTGTCTCTCCTGACCCCTTCAGGTATAGGCAGCTGTCTGCAAGACTCCTTTGGAAAGCCATGCTTTCCAAAACATCATTCAGGCACATGTTCCAATTTCTGGCCAATTGTCTCAAGCCATAAATGGACTGGTGCAGTTTCCACACAACACCTGGCTCATTGCCCTCAAGACCTGGAGCAGGTAGCATGTACAGATCCTCCTTCAGATCTGAGTTCAAATAAGCCACATCTACATCAAAGTGGTGCACTTGGTGCCCTCTTTGTGCAGCTACCGCTAAGAGCATGTGCAGAGTTTCACTCCGGGAAGTAGGAGCATACACTTTGGTGTAATGCAGCCCCTTCTGCTGTGTGAACCCTATGGCTACTAGCCTAGCCTTGTACTGTGGTTCTCCAGCCGCTGTGGGCTTAATCCTGTAAACCCAGCGACAGCTCATGGCCTGCTTGCCTGCTGGCAGCTTCATGATGGAGAACGCACCTAAAGACCTCATTGAGTTCAACTCCTCTCCCATTGCCTCTTGCCATTTCCTGGCTTCTGCTTCAGGCAACTGTTGAACTTCCTCAAAACTCTCTGGTTCGCACTGCGCTAAACCAACCCACACGTTAGTGACCTCGAACCTCTCAGGTGGTACCCCCTTTGTAGTGTGTATGGAACGCCTGAGCACTGTCTCAGGTGCCCCCTCTGACCCACTGGGGCCAGCTAGTGTGTCCTTGTCATCAGAAGACTCCCCCTCTGACTTACTGCATCTTTTTGCCTTCTGCACTTGACTGATGGGAGATGAAGGCTCACTTTTTGGCTCTCTCTTGATAGCCTGTGGATACGCCCTTCCCTGTTCCTGCTCCTGGTCAGAGACCTGATCCTCAGCATCAGGTTCAGCGTCTAGCTCTTCCTCCTCAGCAGAATCAGATAGACTCTCTGAGAGAATGTCAGGATTCCCATGGATCTGTGTCCACCCACTCTGCTCACAGAACTCAGCACTCCTGCTGACTAGAATCCTGGACTGATCGCCTTCTGGATAGGCAAATCTCCACCCCTTTGTCCCAGGCTCATACCCACAAAAGATCATTTTCCGAGACCTTGGGTCACCCTTCTTGCGTTGGGCCTTTGGCACAAGAACCCAAGCCTCGCAACCAAACACACGGAAGAAATGCACCTTGGACTTCTTACCGTGCAGCAGGAAATAGGTCGTGTTCCCTACAACAGAGCTATATGAGCGATTAATCGTGAAGTTGGCCTATTTCCAAGCTTCCCCCCAAAAGTGGGGGCAGGCCAGCATCAAACAGTAGAGCTTCAGCTGCCTCTTGTAGCATTCTGTTCCTGAGTTCCGCAATGCCATTCTCCTGGGGAGAATAAGCGACCGTCAACCTGTGACGTATCCCTTTCTGCTGCCGCTCTGCTGTGAGTTTGTGGGGAGGACCGCTCCCCCTGCAAGCCCATTCTCCACCTTGGGCCTGGGGGCGAGCCCCATACTCCACCTCAGCATATAAGGCTCCAAGGAGGCCTCGGGACATTGCTACTGCCGCTTTGCCGGTGAGTCTTGGGGAGGACCACTCCCCCTGCAAGCCCATTCTCCACCAGGCCCGGGGGGCGGGGCCCACACTCACCACCACCACAACTTTAAGGACACTGGTGCTGCAGCAGCAAATGTTTAAAATGTTTTTATATATTTTAAAGTGTTTTAAAAGTGTTTTTATTTTTACTTTGTTGTACCACCGTGAATGGTGGTTTTTATCCATGTGTTTTTATTTTGTTTTGTTTTATTTTGGGTTGGGGTGGGATAGTTGTTGAGTGGAGTGGGGATTGGTTTTGTTTTGGTGTAATTGTTTTTTGTTTGTTTGTTTTTATATTTTGTAAATGGAGGCGAGTATGAGGCTTGGGATTCCTACTGTGGAGGGGCGAGGGAGGTATGGCGGTGGGGGCAGATGTCATAGGCGAAGGGGATCGAGATACGGATATGCTCGTACCCCTTCCAATCTGTGCCCCATCCCAAGAGACGATGGTAGGGTGAGCAAGGATTACTCACCTCCGTCACTGGTGTTGTGCAATGCCAGGTCTATAGGCAACAAAACCGCCACCCTGCGAGATTTCTTCATCTCGCAGGGGGTCGACCTGGCTTGTGTGACGGAGACCTGGGTGAGCGAAGGGGATACTGTTACCTTACGAGAGATGGCGCCCCCGGGTTTCTCCGTCCTCCACCAGTCGCGGACTGTGGGCCGGGGGGGAGGGGTGGCATTATTAATCCGGGAAGATTGTTCTTTCAGGGCTCTACCATCGCCATCGATCCCCGGCATTGAATGTGTTGGCCTACTGTGGGGCTCCGAGGTGAGCTTGACTGTCTGGCTGGTGTACCGGCCACCTAGCGCACCAGCAGCCACCCTGTCAGGCCTGCTGGAGGCGGTGGCCGGCTGGGCCTTGGAGTTCCCTAACCTAT
This sequence comes from Podarcis erhardii, assembly GCF_964252035.2. Classification (NCBI taxonomy): domain Eukaryota; kingdom Metazoa; phylum Chordata; class Lepidosauria; order Squamata; family Lacertidae; genus Podarcis; species Podarcis erhardii. The sequence continues at coordinate 4,348,229 of NC_138506.1, read as the reverse complement.
TGGTATTGGGGGAATTCAACATCCATGCTGATACCACTCCCTCCTCACAGGCTCTGGACCTGGTGTCTTCCATGGCGACACTAGGGCTCTCCCAGTTTGTTTCGGGCCCCACACATCAAGCAGGCCACACGCTGGATTTGATCTTTGGCGTCGGTATAGATGTGATCATGTTTCCTTCGATGAAGGTGCCATGGTCTGATCACTACGCTCTGAAAGCCAGGATTGACGTTCCACCCCCACCCTGCTTAGGTGGCGAGCCGATTTGGGCTCGCCCGTAGAGGCTGATGGACCCTGAAGGATTCCGTCAGGCCTTGCGGGACCTTGCTCCCCCTGGCGACTCATTGACTGAGCTTGTTGAGGGCTGGAATACCCAGCTCCTGGCAGCCATCAATGAGATCGCACCTAAGCGCCCTCTGCGACCCCGCAGAAACCGGGCTCCCTGGTTTACCGAGGAGCTCCGGAAAATGAAGCGGGACCTCAGACGGCTAGAGCGAGTATGGCGGGGTGCCCGTGATGGAGCTTCAAGAACATCTTATAGGGTTTTTATGAAAACCTACGAGATGGCAGTGAAGGCCGCTAAGAAGTCCTACTTCTCGGCCTCCATTGCATCCGTTAGCTCTTGCCCGGTGCAATTATTTAGTATAATTCGGTCTTTAACGTCCCTCGAAGGACAGTCAAATTTAAATAACAATTTGACACACAGCTGTGAGGCATTTGCGAGCTTTTTTGCGGAGAAGGTCCTGTTGCTCCGCCATGACCTCCCTGCCAATTTGGATACAATAAAGGAACTGGAGGCCCCTCGACTGTCCTCGGGTTCAGTATTGGACCACTTTGACCGGATATCCGCAGCCGATGTGGACAGACTCCTCCGAGCTGAAAAGCCCACCACTTGTCCTCTCGACCCGTGCCCGTCCTGGCTGATTAGAGCGTGTCCAGATGAGGTGCAGGCCCCCCTGGGGGATATCATCAATTTGTCCCTTGGCACCGGGACATTCCCAGGGGAACTGAAGGAGGCAGTGGTGCGCCCGCTCTTAAAGAAAACATCATTAGATCCCTTAGATCTATCCAATTACCGCCCGGTTTCGAATCTTCCATTCCTGGGTAAGGTGGTTGAGAGAGCGGTTGCTGAACAGCTTGGTAGGTTTCTGGATGAAACATCGGCTCTGGATCCATTCCAGTCCGGCTTCCGCGCTGGTCATGGGACTGAGGCGGCTCTGGTCGCCCTAACAGATGATCTCCGCAGGCAGCTGAATCGAGGTGGGTCGGGGCTGCTGATTCTTCTAGACCTGTCAGCAGCCTTCGACATGGTCGATCACGAACTCCTTGACCACCGCCTTGCTGACGTGGGGATCCAGGGCACAGTCCTTCAATGGCTGCGCTCATTTCTCTCTGGTCAGGGACAGAGGGTGGTGCTTGGGGGGGAATTGTCATCCTGCCACTCCTTGGTGTGTGGAGTGCCCCAGGGTGCGATACTCTCCCCGATGCTTTTTAACATCTTTATGTGCCCCCTCGCCCAGCTTGTCCGGAGTTTTGGGCTGGGTTGCCATCAGTATGCTGATGACACCCAACTCTATCTGTTGATGGATGGCCATCCTGACTTGGCCCCAGACACACTGATCAGATGCTTGGAAGCTGTGGCTGGATGGTTATGTGGGAGCCAGTTGAAGTTAAATCCTTCGAAGACAGAGGTCCTCTGGCTGGGACGGGACAATATGGGATTGAGGGGGCAACTCCCATCTCTTGCGGGGGTGCAATTAGTGCCAGCACCGTCCGTTAAGAGTTTGGGTGTAATCTTCGATACCTCCCTCTCCATGGAGGCGCAGATTGCAGCTATAACAAAGGCGGCATTTTTCCATCTCCGCCAAGCTAAGCAGTTGGCTCCTTACCTCTCTCGCCCTGACCTAGCCACTGTGATCCACGCGACGGTCACCTCCAGACTGGATTATTGTAACTTGCTCTACGTGGGGCTGCCCTTGAGACTGACCCAGAAACTCCAGCGGGTGCAGAATGCTGCAGCGAGACTCCTTACGGGGTCTTCGCTGCGAGATCACATTCACCCGGTGCTATACCAGCTGCACTGGCTCCCGGTGGAGTACAGGATCAGGTTTAAGGTGCTGGTTTTAACCTTCAAAGCCCTATACGGCCTAGGACCCTCGTACCTACGGGACCGCCTCTCCTGGTATGCCCCACAGAGGAACTTACGGTCTTCAAATAAAAACATCTTGAAGGTCCTAGGCCACAGAGAGGTTAGGCTGGCTTCAACTAGAGCCAGGGTTTTTCGGCTGCGGCTCCAACCTGGTGGAACGCTCTGCCACAAGAGACAAGGGCCCTGCAGGACTTGACATCTTTCCGCAGGGCCTGCAAGACAGAGCTGTTCCACCAGGCCTTTGGTCAGGGCGCAGCCTGACTCCCTCCTTGGCAATCTTTACAAAACTTATGGTTGCCATCAATTTTGATTTTAATTAATTTTTATAATGTTTTTATAATGTTGCACTGTTTTGGTGTTGTTAGCCGCCCTGAGCCCGGCTTCGGCTGGGGAGGGCGGGATATAAATAAAATTTATTATTATTATTATTATTCTGGCAGAAGAAACTCTGCAAAGCAGACCCCGTAAATTCTCCACCCTGGTCACTTTGAAAGCTCTGTACCTTTGTGGAAAATTGCAGTTCCACTGCCGCAATCCAGTCTCTGATCAGTGGCGCAGCCTCACTGTTGTGTCTCAGTATAAACAGCCAACCATTTCTCGAGAAATCGTCTGTCAGAGTGACTGCAAATTTGGCTCCACCCAGACTGGCCACTGGCATGGGTCCACATAGGTCTCCATGTACCAGTTCAATAGGTTTTGTGGTCACTCTGTCAGACCTAGGATAACTGCACCTTTTAACCTTTGCTCTTTTGCAAGCTCTGCAATCCAAGAATTTATGACATGCCTTCATTTTGCACCCCTCAGTGCACTCTGGAAGCTTCTGGATGTACTTCCAGTTGCTGTGTGACATTCTCCTGTGCCACAAATGTTGACACATATTGTGTGTGGGAACGTTAGCACATTGGGCCTGTGCTGTCTCAGTGTCACGCTTACCTGCTAGCGGTGTTTCCAGAACATAGAGCCTGTTCTGACATTCAACACTGACCAGATGCTTCCCACCCCTGGAAATAGAACAGACATCATTTTCAAAGCAAACCTTATAGCCATCTTTTACAAGAGCAGAGACAGATAACAAACAAAATTGCATTCCTGGCACAGCATACACTTCCAGCTCCACCTGTAGAAAAGAAACATGCACATTTCCCACAGTAGTCAACTGCCTCTGTGTCCCATCTGCAAGTGTGACTGCTTTTCCAGTTGAAACATCTCTGCAGTTCCACATTTGGCTGCTAGATGGCAGCAGATGATGACTGGCACCAGAGTCTATGGTCCAACACAGCATGCTGCCCTCACTGGAGCTGTCTTTGACTGTTGCCGTAGAAGTAGCAAGATGATAAGAAGTGCTGTCCCTCTCACTTCCTTTGTCATGTCCTCCCTTCGCATTCCCACATTGGGCTCCCCTTCTAATCTGGTTGCCGCGGGGACCTGGCTGGCTGCCATGGGAAGTGACCTTGGATGCATCCTGTGTAGCCTCCTTGGCTCTCCTCAGGCAGGAGCGATGCAGGTGCTGGTCAGAACCCCATACAAAGCAACGACAAAAAAAAAGCTTGCACTGTGCCTTCTGTCTTTACTGCCCCCCCCCAATCCTGCCAGCAGCTCTCCTTGAGGCTGTACTGCTTCTGGGGATGTGGCCTTTGGCTTCTGCTGTGGTTCCTTGGTGAACCCTTTCCAGCTCCTGCCAAACAGCCTGGGCATTCTCAAGACCCTCCACAAGTGGCAACTGTGAGCCATCCAAACTGATCACTATAGATCCCAGAGCTTTCTGATCCTTCATCTGTGAGGCATATGCTGCTGCAACTACTGCTGCTGCATCTCTGTCTGCAGCTTGCAATGGGGCTCCTTGCATGGCCTCCCACAGACCTTTGGCTATGAGCCAGGCCTTGACTTTCCGTGACCACTCCTCCCAGTTATATCCAATAAGTCTCTCAAAAGGGACTGCGAAAGATTCCTGGCCATCTGCCATCTTCTCCCCCGGGGCTGAGCCTACTCACATTCCAGCATCTCCTCCTGGCACCCGGTCCGGAAGATGAGGCCTTCTCACCAGCGAGCTTCGCTGCCTTAAACCCTAGGCAGGAGGCTCCAGCTGGCCTTGCTGCACCCCCCCCCCACAGGCACGTGGTGGCAGTGTCCATAACCTCTTGAGTTAGAGTGGCATCCAGCACACTTCCCTGTGTCTCTGAGCCTTCGGACTTCTTCCTGGCTCCAAGCAGAGTTTCGCAGCAGCGGTGCGTGTCTTGTGTAGGTGCAATAAATTATAGTCCATACGCAAACTTCTTTCTAATCTAAGAAGCCTTTAATCATGTACAGCATAGCATAACAAATCAGCCAGGAGATCGAGCAGCCATCCTCCCCGGCTCATCAGCAAAAAGTGAAAGTAACTCACACACAAAGAAAAATTCCTGTATGTGAAATAAACCACGACTCAGTAGGCAGAGACATCACACAGAACTGTTTAACCCTGTAAGTTCTGATTCTCCTCACATGCAGTGCCATCAGCTGTTACTCGGTCAAGAGACACACGTCACACTTCTACTCCTGGGGAGCAAAGGGTCAAGGGTAGTGCCATCTTAGAAAATACTGGGCTACCTGCAAGGAAATGTCTAACCTGTTCAGCAGCCAAACAGACCACCCATTTAAAAGACAGTTGAAGAGGCTCACCTTCAAAGCTCATGAGAAAGGAAAGATCATTTGTGGAAATGCAGGAGAACAGAGTGTGATAGGAAGCCTGTGAGTTTCCCCTCAAAGGAATTCCTCTGGCATTTGGACCCAGAAGAAGTGGAGCCTAAGAGCATATATCTAACCATCGGACTCAGTTGGCAGCAGTTGCGGCAAGGAAGGGGAGGCGAGAGGCTCTCCTGAATACAACCCCTTCCCCACACAAGAGCGCCACTCTTTTCTCACTTATAAACATCCCTGCACATCTATGAGCAGGGAAAGAGCTTCTACATGTGTGGGCCCAATAACGCTTAACCCCATAACAAATTTAGAAATTAAGTAATACCACATGACATAAGTCCCCCCCCCCAATTCATGCATTGTTAGTCTTTTAGTCTAATGGGGGGTGGGGGACAGAATTCTGCTCAACATTTCACTTGGTAGGTCTGTCCTAACAGAGTAGCCTGACTGCCGGCATCAGGTGAAAGAGGACTTTCAGCAACAGACTGCATCACCTCAGCAATGCTCACCCTGTTTTGTACTCGAGATCTCTTCTTCCCACTGACCACGCCCCCTCCACTTTATAAGTAATTGGGGCAACAACAATATGTTCCTGCTACGGTTTAGCCTCAGAAAAATGCTCGCTTGGGTGGGGGGAACTTTCCTCTTTTTGTGAAGATAAGTAAGTTATGTGCTGTGCCCTTGAGTATAATCTGTGCATTTTTTAAAATCTGCAATCAGTGTTATTTTCTTATCATAGCTCAAGATAAATTTGCAAAACCAAAGAACTCAGTATCTCCTCTTCCACACGGCACCCTCTTGTGGCACCTGTGTCAAACGTCACCAACCTGGCTGATCTTCAAAACGTTGTTGTATTACAACTCCCATTGGCCATGCTGGCTGGAGCTGATGGGACTTGTAGTCTAAAACACTTAAGAGTGTGTTAAATAGGAGGCCATTTGTGGCTGCAGATCTAGCCTGAAATCCTGAGGCTTAAGAAAGCACAGCCTACTTGAGAACAGGCTGAGAAGAGCTGTTCTTTGGCTGCTGGGTCAGGCCAAAGGCACAGGAGCCTACTCCTAGGGGCCATGGCGGTTTCGGCCCCCACAATAAAATATTTGAGGGGCCAGGCCTCCACAAAGTGGGTGGACATTCCCATTCAAATGGTGTGTGCACACTGTGTCATGTGATCAGTTATGCAAGGTGGGGCTTACCTGCCCCCCCCCACAATATTTTATTCAAGTTGGCACCCCTGGCCAATGGTCCAACTAGCCCAGCCTCCTGTTCCCACAGTGGCCAATCAGATGCCCCAGTGGGGATCCCCTTGAGCAGGATCTGAGCACCAAAGCAGTGTGTGTGAGAGTGTGTAGGAACTAACCTACCACACAAAGGCAATTATTTATAGTAGTTGCTCTACCTACTTCTGCCTCTGGCCTCGCACACTGCTGGCATGTGGCCCTCAGAAGGCTAACCAGAAGGAAAGTTGGCCCCCGGGCTGAAAAAGCTTCTTCACTCCTGCAGTGATAGGGCAATGTGGCTTACATACCTTCATGCAGGCACAGGCAGGGCCAGATTTAGGTTTGATGAGGCCCTAAGCTCCTGAAGGTACTGGGGCCCTTTATATGTCCAGCTGTCCTCTGTCAACAAATGGTCACTGCTTTTTTGTGTTGAATATATGCTATATGGTACTTTATGGACCTAATAGGTATCTTAAGCCATTTGCACATAACAAAGTATGTATTTTATCAAAGCAATTGTTGAACTGAAATACAATTAAGAAGTATATTAATAGTGAAATAATTATTAAGCTCTAACTGTACATAGGTTTTATTTTATTTGTTTTTTATCTCATATTTTGGAAATGTACATCCAGTTTTTTTCTCCTTTAAATTTTTTTGGGGCCCCCAAGAGAGTGGGGCCCTAAGCTATAGCTTGTTTAGCTTATATGTAAATCTGGCACTGGGCACAAGGCTGGCTGCAAACTAATTCAGACATAAGAACATATTAAGAGCCTGCTGGATGAAGCCAATGGCTCCTCTGTCCAGTTCTGACAGGGGCCAACCAGATGCCCCAGAGGGAAACCCAGAAGCAGGATCCGAGCTTGAGAGCAACTCTTTCCTCCTGCGATTCCCATCAGGTGGTCTTCAGAAGCATTACTGCCTCCAATTGTGGAGGCAGAACATGGCCATTGTGGTTAGCGGCCATTGCGAGCTTTGCCTTCCAGGAGTTTCCCCAGTCCTCTATTAAAGCCATCCCAGTTGGTGGACATCACTGCCCCCTGTGTCAGTGAGTTCCGGAGTTTAACTATGTGGTGTGTGAAGAAGGACTTTCTTTTGCCTGACTCTTCCAACTTTCGGCTTCATTGGATATCCTATGTTTGGGTGCCATGAGAGAGGGAGAAAATGATTTATCTGCTGCCGCTTCGCCGTGCGTGTGGGGAGGGCTTCCCCCTGCTAGCCCATTCTCCATCTTGGGCTTGGGGACGGGCCCCAGACTCCACCTCAGCACAAAAGACTCCAAGTAGGCCCGGGACACTGCTGCTGCCGCTTTGCCGGTGAGTCTTGGGGAGGACCGCTCCCCCTGCTAGCCCATTCTCCACCTTGGGCCTGGGGGCGGGCCCCAGACTCCACCTCAGCATATAAGGCTTCAAGGAGGCCTCGGAACACCACTGCTGCCGCTTCGCCGTGCATGTGGGGAGGGCTTCCCCCTGCAGGCCCACTCTCCATCAGGCCTTGGGGCGGGGCCTACGCTCATCACTGCCGCACCTTTGGGGACATTGGTGCTGCGGCAGCGGTTGTTTGAAGTGTTTTTATATGTTTTAAACTGTGTGGGTTTTTTGTTTTGTTTTGCTTTGTTGTACCACCATAAGCGGTGATTTTTATCCATGTATTTTTATTTTGTTTTGGTCTATTTTGGGTTGGGGTGGGGTGGTTGTGGAGTGGGGTGGGGATCGGCTTTATTTTCGTATAATTGTTTTTGTTTGTTTGCTTTTATATTCTGTAAATGGAGGTGAGCCTGAGGCTTGGGATTCCTACTGTGGAGGGGCAAGGGAGGTATGGCGGTGGGGGCAGATGTCATAGGCGAAGGGGATCGAGATACGGATATGCTCGTACCCCTTCCAATCTGCGCCCCATCCCGAGAGACGAGGGTAGGGTGAGCAAGGATTACTCACCTCCGTCACTGGTGTTGTGCAATGCCAGGTCTATAGGCAACAAAACCGCCACCCTGCGAGATTTCTTTACCTCGCAGGGGGTCGACCTGGCTTGTGTGACGGAGACCTGGGTGCGCGAAGGGGTAACTGTTACCTTACGAGAGATGGCGCCCCCGGGTTTCTCCGTCCTCCACCAGTCGCGGACTGTGGGCCGGGGGGGAGGGGTGGCGTTATTAATCCGGGAAGATTGTCCTTTCAGGGCTCTACCATCGCCATCGATCCCCGGCATTGAATGTGTTGGCCTAGTGTGGGGCTCCGAGGTGAGCTTGGCTGTCTGGCTGGTGTACCGGCCACCCAGCGCACCAGCAGCCACCCTGTCAGGCCTGCTGGAGGCGGTGGCCGGCTGGGCCTTGGAGTTCCCTAACCTATTGGTATTGGGGGACTTCAACATCCATGCTGATGCCACTCCCTCCTCGCAGGCTCTGGACCTGGTGTCTTCCATGGCGACACTAGGGCTCTCCCAGTTTGTTTCGGGCCCCACACATCAAGCAGGCCACACGCTGGATCTGATCTTTGGCATCGGTATAGATGTGATCATGTTTCCTTCGATGAAGGTGCCATGGTCTGATCACTATGCCCTGAAAGCCAGGATTGACGTTCCACCCCCACCCTGCTTGGGTGGCGAGCCAATTTGGGCTCGCCCGCAAAGGCTGATGGACCCTGATAGATTCCGTCAAGCCTTGCGGGACCTTTCTCCCCCTGGCGACTCATTGACTGAGCTTGTTGAGGCCTGGAATACCCAGCTCCTGGCAGCCATCAATGAGATCGCACCTAAGCGCCCTCTGCGACCCCGCAGAAACCGGGCTCCCTGGTTTACCGAGGAGCTCCGGAAAATGAAGCGGGACCTCAGACGGCTAGAGCGAGTATGGCGGGGTGCCCGTGACGGAGCCTCAAGAACATCTTATAGGGTTTTTATGAAAACCTATGAGATGGCAGTGAAGGCCGCTAAGAAGTCTTACTTCTCGGCCTCCATTGCATCCGCTAGCTCTCGCCCGGCGCAATTATTTAGTATAATTCGGTCTTTAACGTCCCTCGAAGGACAGCCAAATTTAAATAACAATTTGACACACAGCTGTGAGGCATTTGCGAGCTTTTTTGCGGAGAAGGTCTTGTTGCTCCGCCATGACCTCCCTGCCAATTTGGATACAATAAAGGAACTGGAGGCCCCTCGACTGTCCTCGGGTCCAGTATTGGACCACTTTGACCGGATATCCCCAGCCGATGTGGACAGACTCCTCCGAGCTGGAAAGCCCACCACATGTCCTCTCGACCCGTGCCCGTCCTGGCTGATTAGAGCGTGTCCAGACGAGGTGCGGGCCCCCCTGGGGGATATCATCAATCTGTCCCTTGGCACCGGGACATTCCCAGGGGAACTGAAGGAGGCAGTGGTGCGCCCGCTCTTAAAGAAAACATCATTAGATCCCTTAGATCTATCCAATTACCGCCCGGTTTCGAATCTTCCATTCCTGGGTAAGGTGATTGAGAGAGCGGTTGCTGAACAGCTTGGTAGGTTTCTGGATGAAACATCGGCTCTGGATCCATTCCAGTCCGGCTTCCGCGCTGGTCATGGGACTGAGACGGCTCTGGTCGCCCTAACAGATGACCTCCGCAGGCAGCTGGATCGAGGCGGGTCGGGGCTGCTGATTCTTCTAGACCTGTCAGCAGCCTTCGACATGGTCGATCACGAACTCCTGGACCACCGCCTTGCCGACGTGGGGATCCAGGGCACAGTCCTTCAATGGCTGCGCTCGTTTCTCTCCGGTCGGGGACAGAGGGTGGCACTTGGGGGGGAATTGTCATCCCGCCACTCCTTGGTGTGTGGCGTGCCCCAGGGTGCAATACTCTCCCCAATGCTTTTTAACATCTTTATGCGCCCCCTCGCCCAGCTTGCCCGGAGTTTTGGGCTGGGCTGCCATCAGTATGCTGATGACACCCAACTCTATCTGTTGATGGACGGCCACCCGGACTCTGCCCCAGACACACTGATCAGATGCTTGGAGGCTGTGGCTGGATGGTTACGTGGGAGCCGGCTGAAGTTAAATCCTTCGAAGACAGAGGTCCTCTGGCTGGGACGGGACGACGGGGGGCTGAGGGGGCAACTCCCATCTCTTGCGGGGGTGCAATTAGTGCCAGCACCGTCCGTTAAGAGTTTGGGTGTAATCTTCGATACCTCCCTCTCTATGGAGGCGCAGATTGCAGCTATAACAAAGGCGGCATTCTTTCATCTCCGCCAAGCTAAGCAGTTGGCTCCTTACCTCTCACGCCCCGACCTAGCCACTGTGATCCACGCGACGGTCACCTCCAGACTGGATTATTGTAACTCGCTCTACGTGGGGCTGCCCTTGAGGCTGACCCAGAAACTCCAGCGGGTGCAAAATGCTGCAGCGAGACTCCTTACGGGGTCTTCGCTTAGAGATCACATTCATCCGGTGCTATACCAGCTGCACTGGCTCCCGGTGGAGTACAGGATCAGGTTTAAGGTGCTGGTTTTAACCTTCAAAGCCCTATACGGCCTAGGGCCCTCGTACCTACGGGACCGCCTCTCCTGGTATGCCCCACAGAGGAACTTACGATCTTCAAATAAAAACATCTTGAAGGTCCCAAGCCACAGAGAGGTTAGGCTGGCCTCAACTAGAGCCAGGGCTTTTTCAGCTGCGGCTCCAACCTGGTGGAACGCTCTCTCACAAGAGACAAGGGCCCTGCAGGACTTGACATCTTTCCGCAGGGCCTGCAAGACAGAGCTGTTCCACCCGGCCTTTGGTCAGGGCGCAGCCTGACTCCCTCCTCTGGCAATCTTTACAAAACTTTAGTTTATGGTTGCCATCAATTTTGATTTTAACTCATTTTAATCCATTTTTATAATGTTTTATAATGTTGTACTGTTTTAGTGTTGTTAGCCGCCCTGAGCCCGGCTTCGGCTGGGGAGGGCGGGATATAAATAAAATTTATTATTATTATTATTATGGGATGCACATTTTATATATTTTAATCGTGTCATCTCTTACTCACTAGTTCTCTGTGGGATGTAACACAAGAAGCCAAATACAACACTTCCTGTTTGCCCAGAGTGGACACACACAGGGGGATGTTACTCCAGCCAGGAGGCCTTCCTGTCACACCTGGTCTGGAACATCCTCCCCCTGCATGTGACCAGGTAGATGGGTGTGAAAGGGTCACACAGCCATCTCTCTCTCTTGACCATTTTCTCTCTCTCTTTTTTAAAAAAATATTTTATTAGGAATTTAAACAAGACATTTTATCAAAAAACCTATCATCCTTAATTCCCCCCTATTTCCCCCCTCCCCCTCACCATAAAGTAACCCACCCTCCCCTCCCCCTGCAGACTTCCCTCAGCTCCTCTCTCTGGTTTATCAACAAATGTTATTCTCTGCATGTTACAAAATTATGTAGATACTTGATTTATCTAACTAGCTATTGTCAATAAAAAGTTTGTGAGTGTTTATTCAAAACCTGCCAAGGAGTCCAGTTCACTTTATTGTACTTTGTAAAAGGTTCCCATTCATTTTTCAAGTCACAGTTATCCTTGTCCCGTAGTTTATGTGTCAATTTTGCCAATTCTGCCTAGTCCATCAGTTTTTCTTCGCATAATTCTTTAGTCAGGATTTCCTCGTTCTTCCATCCTTGTGCTATTAAGACTCTTGCTGCCGTTGTAGCATACATGAAGATATTTTTCAATTTCCTTGGCAGGTCTTTTCCTACAATCCCTAACAAAAATGCTTCAGGTTTTTAACAAATGTTAGATGGAACATTTTCTTCAGTTCATTGTATATCATTTCCCAAAACTTTTTAATTTCATTACAATCCCACCATCTATGGTAAAAATTCCCTTCCTATTCTTTACACTTCCAACACACATTTGAACTGGCTTTATACATTCTTCCTAACTGCACTGGTGTTATATAACATCTATACATCATCTTCATATAATTTTCTTTCAACGAGGAACAATCTGTAAATTTTAAGTCAATTTTCCATAACCTTTCCCAATCTTCCAGCATAATATTATGACCTATATCTTGTGCCCATTTAATCATAACTGATTTCACCTCTTTGTCGTTCGTCTCCCATTCTAGCAGGATGCTATATGCACCCTTCAATAATTTGACTTTCCCTTCTATCACTTCCCTTTGAAACCTGGATATGGTGTAACTGAATCCTTTCTTACTGTCTTCTTTGTATGTTTCATGTAATTGTCGATAGTGCAACCAACTCTGAAAATGATCTTTTATCTCATCATAATCTCTTAATTTCCATTTTCCATCTTGATCTTTTAACAGGTCAACATATGTAAGCCTTTTTCCTTTCTTTCCAAGTGGTTTGAGCAGTAACGCTTCATGTGGTGAAAGCCACCAAGGGATCTTTTGTTCCAATAAATCTTTATATCTCTCCCATACTCTCATTAATGATTTCCTAATTATATGGTTGTAGAAACTTCTGTGTACCTTTCCTTTCCCATACCAGCCAAATCTGTTATGTCCTTCCAGTTCTAATGCTTCTTGCTTTTCCAACCTCATCCAGTCCCTGATCCATACCAAACAAGCAGATTCATAATACAATTTAAAATCTGGGAGGGCAAACCCGCCTCTATCTTTTACATCTGTAAGTATTTTATATTTTATCCTTGGCCTTTTGCCCCCCCCCCCCCCGATAAATTTTGAAATCTTTTTCTGCCATTTTTTAAAACATTCATCTTTCAGGATGACTGGGGTTGATTGAAAAAGAAATAGCATTTTTGGCAACACATTCATTTTGATCGCTGCTATTTTACCTAACAATGAGAGATTCATTCTGCTCCATATTTCTAAATTTCTTTTTACCTCAAGCCAGATTTTTTCATAATTATTTTTAAATAGATTTATATTTCTTGATGTTAACCATATCTCTAAATACTTAACCTTTTTATGGGCTTCATTCTCAATGTTTTGTTCTAACTCCTTTTTTTCTTCTTCATTCAAATTTTTAACAAACTATTTTGTTTTATTCCTGTTTAATTTAAATCCTGCCACTTCCCCAAATTTCTGAATCTTTTCTATTACTTTAGGGAGTGAAGTTTTTGGCTCTTCCACTGTTATCACTAAATCATTTGCATATGCTTTTAGTTTAAACTCACTTTCCCCAGTTTTTACACCTGTAATCTCTTTGTCTGCTCTTATATTTCTGCCAAGTACTTCCAGTACCAGGATGAACAATAATGGTGATAATAGACATCCTTGTCTAGTTCCTTTTTGAATCTTACAGTCATCCGTTATCACCTGGTTAATAATTAATTTTGCTTTCTGCTCTGAATAAATTGCTGCTATTCCTTTTAGAAATTTAGAACCACATTAAATTTGTTCTAACAACTTTGTCATGAATTTCCAAGAAACATTGTCAAAGGCTTTTTCAGCATTTATGAACATCATTGCCGCTTTCTTTTCACTTTTGGCCTCCAGGTATTCTATTATATTCAGAATATACCTTATATTCTCCTTCATTTGTCTACCTGGTAGAAACCCTGCCTGATCTTCATGTATATACTCATTTAGTATATTTTTTTAATCTATTGGCTAATATATTTGCAAACAATTTGTAATCATTATTTAACAAAGATATAGGCCTGTATTTTTTAATTTGCAGCAAATCAGCGTCTTGTTTTGGAATTACTGTGATATAGGCCTCTTTCCATGTTTCTGTAATTTCACTTGTATTCAGTATTTCATTCATGATATCTTTCAATGGGTTCACTAACTGTTCACTTAGTTTTTTATAATATTTTGCCATAAGACCATCCGGGCCTGGTGACTTGCCATTTTTAGAGCCTTTTATTACCTCTAACAATTCTTGCACTGTTATCTGGGAGTTAAGAATGTTCCTTTGTTCCTCTTCTATGTATGGCATATTACTACTTCTGATGTACTCTTTTATCTTGAATGTTTTTTTTCTTTCCCTTGTCTATACAACTCTGAAAAATATTTAACAAATCCTTCTCTTATTTCCTTCAACTTATCTGTGATCTTTCCATTTAAATTAATTTTATTTATGGAGTTCCTTTGTTCACTTTCTTTTAGCTGCCAGGCAAACAATTTTCCTGGTTTGTTTGAATGCTCAAAGTATTTTTGTTTTACTCTTTTTATTTTCCAACTAATTTCCTCATTAATTATCATTGAATATTGGGTTTGTAAACTTTTTATTATCTGCTTCACCGCTTCTTTGTTTGCCTTATTTGACAGCTGTTTCTCCTTTTCAGTGATTTCCTCCAAAATTTCTTTTTTCCTTTTCTCTCTCAGTTTCCTTTTATATGAATTTTATTCTATAAAGAGTCCTCTCATTACCGCCTTATTTGCGTCCCAGACCGTCTGTAATTTTGTTTGTCCTTGATTGTTTATTTCAAAATAATCAGTCAGGACCTTTTTTGTTTTTTCTATCAATTTTTGATCATCTAATAAATCATCATTTAATCTCCATCTGAAAGAGATTTGACTTTTTTTTTTTTTTAGTTCTATAATCAATGAATTATGATCAGAAAAGGTTCTGGGATTAATTCTGATTTTTTTGACTCTTATTTCCACTTCTTTGGAAATCCACAAAGAATCTATTCTCGAGCTGCTATCATGTACATGGCTGTAATAAGTGAACTCTTTGTCAAACGTATGTCTTTTTCTCCATATATCTATCAGATAATTTGCCTTCCTTAGTCTCTTTTTTCCTGGCTGATCTATCTTTATCTAAAGATGGAACTCCATTTAAGTCTCCCATTAAGATCATTTTTTGATCTGCAAATTCAAGTAGTTTTGTTTCTAATTTTTTGAAGAAGATTGGGTTTTTTCATTAGGTGCGTAGATGCCAACCAGTATCACTTTCTCTCCCTGGATTTTGACTTGTATTATTAAGATTCTACCTTTTTCTTTTTTTAAAAAAAAAATTATTAAATTTTCCAACATACATTTATAGTATCCAATCTAAATTTATCACATATTTTCTCTTTTAGACTTCCTTCAACCTCTCTGACAATCATCCATTATTCAAATTTTTTAAATACGCATTTCCTAATTTTATATTGCATTTTATAAACCTTCACACACTTAGTTTTCACCAATACAATAGTCCTCTATCATTTACAGAACTTCTGGAAATCCCACTAGCGTTATTTGCTCATCACATACACATTTCAGATAGTCTGAAAATTTTCCCCAGTCTTCAATGAACTTTTGATCTCGTATATATCTGATCTTTCCTGTTAGTTTGTCCAGTTCAGCATACTCCATCAGTTTCATTCTCCATTCTTCAAGCGTCGGCAGTTGTTCCTGTTTCCATCTTTGGGCCAATAATATTCTCGCTGCTGTTACTGCATATTGGAAAAGTTTACAGTCCATTCTATTTTTATTTTTTTAAAAAATCCTTTATTAGGCATAGCACACCACACATTAACAAACAAACATCATATACAGACTGTATAAGATACGGGCTCAGCGAGCACATTTTATCCCATTCCTATTCTTAACTCCCAGAAATAAATCGATGTACATAAATGATATAATACAACACAGCAACATCACCTACCATTAAAACCACTAAATCTCTTTATCATGGCCCATTCTTTCTTCATGGACAGCACTTAAAAATTCAGCCACTCTTAAAGTAATTTGCTCATCGCTTATTGCATATTGGAAAAGTTTACAGTCCATTCTATTTATTTCATTTCCTACTATTCCTAAAAGAAAAGCCTCTGGTTTCTTAACAAACATATATTTCAACATCTTTTTCATCTCATTATATATCATTTCCCAGAAGCCCTTCACCTTCTTACAATCCCACCACATATGATAAAATGTTCCTTCTTGTTCTTTACATTTCCAACACTTATTACATGTTTTATACATTTTTGCCAGTTTCACAGGTGTGATGTACCATCTATAAATCATTTTCATAACATTTTCCTTTAATGCAGTACATGCCGTAAATTTTATACTTTCATTCCACAGTTTTATCCAATCATTAAACTGTATATTATAACCCAAATCTCTGGCCCAGTGTATCATAACCGATTTAACTTCCTCATCTTTTGTATACCATTCTAGCAAGATTTTATACATCTTGGACAAAATTTTATTTTCATTGTTTATTATTTCTATTTGAAATTTCTATTCTTTTTCCTCATAACCTCTTTCTTTCTTATTCAATATAAACCCTGCCACTTGACCAAATTGTTCAACTTCCTCGAAAACAACTTTTGAACTTTCCGGCGGCTCTTCCACTGTTATTACCAGATCATCAGCAAAGGCTTTTACTTTATATTCATTACGGCCTACTGACACACCTTTTATTGCTTCATTTCTCCTTATTGAATTTAGGAAAATCTCCAGAACCATTATGAATAACAATGGTGAAAGAGGACATCCTTGTCTCGTACCTTTTGATATTTTTAATTCTTCCGTAGTCATATTGTTTACAATCAGCTTAGCTCTTTGTTCAGTGTATATCGCTTTTATTCCATTAAAAAATTCATTCCCCACCTCCATGTGTTCTAAATTTTTTAACATAAAGTCCCAAGATATATTATCAAAGGCCTTTTCTGCATCCACAAATATTAACACTGCTTGTTTCTCATTCCTGGCTGTCAGATATTCTAACAGATTGACTATATTCCTTATATTGTCCTTCATCTGTCTGCCAGGAAGGAAACCCGCTTGATCTTTATGTATAACTTCTTGTAACACCTTTTTCAACCTCTTTGCTAAGATACTTGCAAAGATTTTATAGTCCGTATTTAACAATGAAATAGGCCTAGAATTTTTAACTTGAGTCAAATCCAAGTCTTGTTTTGGAATAAGTGTAATAAAAGCTTCTTTCCACGTCTCCAGCATTTCTCTGTCCTTAAGTATATTATTCATAACTTCTCTCAATGGTGTAGACAGGATGTGTCTCATTTCCTTATAATAACTTGCTGTAAATCCATCTGGTCCTGGAGCTTTCCCTTTTTTCAACTCTTTTATGACTTCTTTAACCTCTTCCATTTCTATAGGGGCGTTCAGCCTTTCTTTCTTTTCTGTCGGGATCTTCTGCACCTTTTTTCTTTTAAGAATCTTTCTATTTTCCTCATATTATTTTTCTCTTTGTTATTGTATAAATGACTTCCTGTCGAGCGCAAACCTGCTGCAAGTGGGAATTTTCCCAGCTGGGAAATTCCGTGCTTTTGGAGGAAAAAGGGGGTGTTACAGGGCGCAGTAGCCCCCCAAAATACCCTCTGTAGAGAATATAGAGGGTCTGGTTCCCGGCAAGCCAAATCGCAAATCATCTGGCTATCAGGTAGCTTCTGTAGGAGTGAAGAGTACGGCAGAGAGATAAGCGGGCAAAGGGGAAGCCATAAACTATCCTTCAAAAGCGCAGCCCCGAACTTGCAAGGGAAGCGGCCAATTCTCAAACCTAATAAATTCGGACCTAATTGGAAAGGAATTTGAAGTCTAAAGGTTAAAGAAAGGTTTCGGAGCAAAAGAGAAACCACAACGGAGGTCAGCTGTATCTGCAATCAGAACGGACGCAGTAATGTCGGCAGATCGGGAGAGCAGTGTGTGAGTAATTGCTAGCGGCTACAGTCGCTTTCTCTTCTAAAACCTTTAAGAAGTTACAGAGTAACTGAGAAATTAGTGAAAAAAGTAAAAACAGAAGAGGAAGCATAAGGTTATTTTATTGCAAAGTTTGATAAATCTTTGATGAAACGGAGGGGAAGGAAGGAAAGGAAACTCAGAAGAGTTTTTAGTTTTGCTTTTAATAAAGAGCTGCACAGTTGAAAAGAAGGACTTCCGTCGCCATTGTTATATTGTAAAAAACACTAGCAACAGCTGTGAGCCGTATGGTTACAAGAGGATAAAATAAAAGCTTCAAGGGATATAACGGACTTTAAAATTTAATTTTTGACAATAAACAATGCCACTTCATGTACTGGTTAGGTTGTGAGCCTCAAAACAAAACTTTTAAATTGCTAAAGAACTGCCCCCCACTCCCCTTCCCCCCTCCTTCTCCTGAGGTTTCCAGCATTTAACATCTTTGTGGAAGCTTTTTGCAGTGTTTTTGACACATGGATAAGGTTTATTTTTTGGACTGAGATCTTCCCCCTGGAGAATCCTGCTTTGGATGTAATTTTTGTGATTTTTCAAGAACTGTTCCATTATTCAAGTTCTGCCTTGTTGGAATAATTTTGGATTAGAGATCCTGAAGATCACATTTGGATTATAATTGGAGTATAATAAAAACAACTGTCGGAGAAAATAACAAATTGGATACAACACTTTATTCTCTGTTTTTTTATGGTTTTATCTTCTCTCTTCGACTTTATCTTCTCCCCTATATGCCTGATTGGAATAGCCTAAGTGGTGGCACAAAGAGCTTCCTCTCTTTATTGTCTATTTATCAGAGAAAAGATTCAAACACTGGTTGATATTTGGATTAAATTTGAAGGCTGTGTGGAACATTTTAATTTTTTTAACAAAAAGACAAAAAGGGCAAATATGCTTTTACTTTCTTGGACACTTTGAGATAATAAGAATATTTTTATTGGGGTATTCTGCTATTTAGACCTCTCACTTATTGGTGTAGGAATTGTTTGGGTGGATATATTGACCTGTGGTGTACTGGTGTGAAATTTTGTGAATTTTAGCATACTGGTTGTGTTATATTCAGTATATCAGTATATCATTTAGGTTTGGTTGGAGTAAAAGAAATTAAAAGATATGACGCACCAACAAAAGAAAACAGGTGAAGGGGTAACACCAGCAGATAGGAGAGGTTCAAAACAAGAATCAGACTTTAAGGGAGAAATATTGAAAATGTTTGCAGAAATTAAAAATGATATAAAGCAGAGTGAAAAAAATATAGAAGCCAAATTAGAACAAATGGATACAAAGATTGGGAAAATGGATAAAAAAATAGATGAAACAGTAAATGAACTTAAGGGACAATTAAAGGACGTGACTAAGAGGACACAGAAATTGGAACAGGGGATGAAATGGACAAAACAGGAATTGAAGGAAGTGAAGCAAGAAGAAGAGAAAATGAAGGTGGAAATATCGGAAATTAACAAAACACAAGAAGAAGTGTTGGATGCGATTGCTATGAGTGAACTGAAGCAGTGGGTGACTAATTTAAGGTTGAGAGCCGTGCCAGAGGTGCAAGGTGAAAATATTAAAGAGAAATTGACAGGAGAGATAGCACGATGGTTAGAGCTTCAGCCAGAAGAGGTAGCTAAAACAGTTCAAAATGCATTCAGAGTGAAGACAAGAACAACTAAGACACGGAAATTCCCAGGAGATTGCTTGATTACATTTAAGGACAGAGAAATGAGAAACATGATTTTACAGAAGAACAGAGAAAAAAGATTTAACATTGATGGGAATTATATAATTATTTTTAAAGATGTTCCGATAAGGCTGTTGAAACGAAGAGACCCATATAAACCATTGGTGCAGATCTTGAAGAAGAATAAGATAGAATTCAGGTGGGAGTTTCCGGAGGGGATCTCGTTTTTCTACAAAAGTAAAAAACACAAACATACAAGCCCAGAGGAAGCTAGCAAGTTTCTGAGGAGATATAAAGAATTAAGACCAGAGGAAGAACCAAGAGGAGCAGCAATGGGAGCAGGAGCCGTGGGGGAAGGTGGATCGGGAGACAGAGAAGAAGAGGACGGAAGAAATACAGAAGAAGAAGAAGAAGAAGAAGAAGAAGAAGAAGAAAGATTATAAAATTTAAATAAAATTTATTTAATTAGGATGTCAAAATGGCGCTGAAATTATGGAATTGGAACATTAATGGGATGAATGATAGGAAAAAACAAAATAAAATTGGACAATATTTAAAAAAGGAAAATTTGACATTATATGTTTACAAGAAACACATGTGGCAAGAAGACATAAAAGAGTTTTGATCAATAAAAGATTAGGAAATGAATTTATATCGTCAGATAAAAACAAAAAGAGAGGGGTTGTATTGTACATAAGAAACAAAATTGAAACTCAGCAAATCTTTAAAGATGAAGAAGGAAGAATAATTGCAGTCCAGATCAAGTGGCAAGGCGAAAAAATAATAATTGTCGGGATCTATGCACCAAATGGAAATAAGACTGATTTTTACAAAAATTTGGAAGAAAAACTGTTTGATTATATGGACCAAAAAATTATAATAATGGGAGATATGAACGGAGTAGTGTCAATGGATATGGACAGATTGAGAGCATCAGGGTTGAGTAAAGAGGGAAAACTACCAAAAACCTTTTTTTCAATGATAAAGAACTGTAATTTAATAGATATATGGAGACTAAGACATCCACTTGACAAACAGTTTACGTTTCATTCGGAATCAAATCAGTCAATGTCGAGAATCGATCAGATATGGGTATCTAACGAATTGACTCCAAGAATCATAAAAGCTGAAATTCAACCAAGAGTAATTTCAGATCACAATCCAATCAAATGTGAAATAAGAGGTTATGAAGAAAGAACTTTCAGGTGGCGAATTAACGATTACCTTCTAGATGATCACATTTTTTTAGAGGAAGCACGAAAGAAGTTGGTGGAGTACTTTTCAAACAATTGTAATAAGGGTACAAAAATGAATGTAGTGTGGGACGCCAGCAAGGCGGTGATGAGAGGATTTTTTATACAACAGAACTCAATTAAAAATAAAAGCAGAGAAAAAGGCAAGAAGGAAATCTTAAAACAAATAATGGACAATGAACAAAAATTAATCAAGAAACCAGATAATTTAAAAATAAAACAGACCATAAAAGCTCTGCAAACACAATTTGCGATGATAATAAACAAAGAGGTGGAATGGAATATAAAAAAGCTGCAACAAAGAAACTTCGAGTTTGCAAACAAATCAGGAAAATGGCTGGCGTGGCAAATTAAGAAAAGAAAGGAGCAGAATACAATAAATAAAATCATCATGGAAGGTGAAGAGATAGTCAATCCAAAGGGTATTAGGAAAGGATTCTTGGACTTTTACAAAGATTCTACCTTTTTCATCCTTCTGAATCAATTTGGGTTCAAGTGCAGGATTTATGTAAAAAACAACTCCTCTCTTTTTTGTTTTATCTGATGAGATGAAGTCCATACCTGATTAAGACCCTTTTATGTTTTTTTACAATGTGTGTCTCTTGGAGGCAGATTATGTCTAATTTCTATTTTGCTATTACACGCTCAATCCAATAACGTTTGGCTTTACAATTTAAACCATTCACATTCCAACTCAGTATTTTAAGATTGGCCATTGTCAGAGTCAGTTACAATATCTGTTTTTTTCTGGTGTTACATCTTCCAATGCTAACCATTCCAAAGCTTCCTTTTGTTCAGCTCGGGGATCCCCCATATCTTGTTTGGGATCTAAGTCTCTCCTATTTTTCTCAAGGAACTCTCTCGCCTGGAATTCTGATGTTAATCTATATCTCCTTTTCATGTACAGTGGTACCTCGGGTTACATATGCTTCAGGTTACAGACTCCGCTAACCCAGAAATAGTGCTTCAGGTTAAGAACTTTGCTTCAGGATGAGAACAGAAATCGTGCTCTGGCGGCGCGGCGGCAGCAGGAGGCCCCATTAGCTAAAGTGGTGCTTCAGGTTAAGAACAGTTTCAGGTTAAGTATGGACCTCTGGAACGAATTAAGTACTTAACCCGAGGTACCACTGTATGTGAAAGAGATACCCTCTGGAAATTCCCATTTGTATCTAATGTCAGCTCTCCTGAGTGCTGTTGTTAAAAACCTATATTTTGTTCTTCTGAGTCTCAATTTCAGTGGGATCTGTCTAAAAATTTCTACTTTCTGCCCGGCAACCACAAGATCTTTTTACAAACTATTCTGAAGGATTGTGTCCTTCACTCTTTTTGTTACTAATGTTAATAAAACATCTCCTGGTTGCCTCTGTTCTCGACTTTGGCGCGATCTAATTCTAAAACAGCTCTCTGCTAGCTCATCCAGCCAGTCTTTGCTTTCCCCCATCCATTCTGAAATTGTCTGTGTAACATATGTCTCCAAATTTGGCTCTGAATCAGATTCTGGCAAACCTCTGATTCGTAGTGTCCTGTCTCTTTCCCTTAGTTGCAGCAGAAGAAGCTGATCTTCCAATTCATTCTGCTTCCCTTGAACCCTTTCTACAGTTCCCATCATCCCTTTTTGTTCCTCTCTCAATTCTCCTAACTCATCTTAATTTTTTTCTAATTTGTCTACTTTTGTTTCCAAATTATTGACCTTATCTCCCAGTATCCCAAATTGCTCTTTCAGGACTCTATTTGAATTTTCACAATATAATCCCTTTGACTCTGCCGAGTCTTGACTTCCCTCCCTCCCCGCAGCTAGTATATACATCACATTCTTATCGCGTATATTATTCTCACATCTCTACTATTTTACATTGAAGGTATTATTCCAGTCCTGCTAGTGTCTTTAAGCTTTTATAGTTCTCCTTTAAATATTTAATAAATTTACTCCAGTTGTTATTGTATCTCTGGTCCTCTTGGTCCCAGATCCTCCCTGTCAATTTGGCAAGTTCCGCAAAATCTGTCATCTTCACCTGCCACTCCTGAATGGTTGGTAAGTCTTGTGTTTTCCATTTTTGGGGCAGTAGAGTTCTTGCGGCGGCTGTGGCATACATAAACAAATTCTGATCTTTTATTTTAATCTCTCTTCCCACTAAGCCTAGCAGGAATGCTTCTGGTCTTTTGGGGAAAGTGTACTTGAATATCTTTTTAAGTTCATTATAAATTAATTCCCAGAATCTTTTAACCTGGTCACAGGCCCACCACATATGAAAATAATCCCCATCTACTTCTTTACATTTCCAACATCTTCTATCTCTCTTTCTATACATTTTAGCCAATTTTGTTGATCTATACATCATTTTTAATACATTCTCCTTCAAAGCCATACATCCAGTAAATCTCAAACCTTCATTCCATAATTTTATCCATTCTTCCAACTCAGTATTATGCCCACTGTCTATCACCCATTTTATCATTGATTCTTTAACCTATTCGTCTTTTGTTTACCATTCAAGCCATAAATCATACATTCTAGATAACGTTTTTGCACTCTATTAGCTTAACTTGGAATTTTGGTTTTTTGTCCTCAAACCCATTTCTCCTTTTATCTTCATTTAATAAATTATTTATCTGATGATATTGTAACCATCCTGTTAACTCAGTTTCAATTTGGTCGTATGGTTTGAATTTTCCCCCTTTCTCCGTTTTCCTGGTAATATCCTCATATGTTACTCTCTTCCCTTCCATGTTAACTTTCTTAATTGTCAATACATCTATTGGTGATACCCACCAAGGTGTCTTTCTCTCTAAGAGGTTTTTATTTCTATCCCACACTTCGTATAGTGATTTCCTAAACACATGATTTAAGAAGCCTTTATGTACCTTCACTTTATCGTACCATAGGTACAAGTGCCACCTGTACCTATTGTCATGACCCTCTAAGTCCAAGAGATCCGTGTTTTCCAGTATCAACCATTCCGTCAACCAAACAAAGCAAGCAGCCTCATAATATAAGTTCAAATCCGGCAAGGCGAAGCCCCCTCTTTCTTTTTTATCTACTAATATCTTCATCTTTATCCTTGGTTTCTTCCCCTGCCAGACAAATTTTCATAAGGTTTTCTTCCAATCTCTGAGTTGTCCTATCCCTTTAATTACCGGTATGGTTTGAAATGAAAATAACATTCTTGGTAAGATATTCATTTTTATCACCGATATTCTAAAGCCATGGTTTTCCCAGTAGTGATGTATGGAAGTGAGAACTGGACCACAAAGAAGGCTGATCGCCGAAGAATTGATGCTTTTGAATTATGGTGCTGGAGGGAGACTCTTAAGAGTCCCATGGACTGCAAAAAGATCAAACGTATCCATTCTTAAGGAAATTAGCCCTGAGTGCTCACTGGAAGGACTCCAGTACTTTGGTCACCTCATGAGAAGAGAAAACTCCCTGGAAAAGACCCTGATGTTGGGAGAGATTGAGGGCACAAGGAGAAGGGGGCGACAGAGGATGAGATGGTTGGACAGTGTTCTCGAAGCTACCAGCATGAGTTTGACCAAACTGCGGGAGGCAGTGAAAGACAGGAGGGCCTGGCGTGCTCTGGTCCATGGGGTCACGAAGAGTCGGACATGACTAAATGACTAAACAACAACATTCTACCCAAGAATGACAGTTTCAATCTACTTCATATATCTAGATCTTTCTTAATTTCTTTCCATACACTCTCATAATTATCTTTAAACAGGTTTATATTTTTCGACATCAGCCAAATTCCCAAATATTTTGCCTTTTTAACTACCATAATTCCTGATGCAGCTTGTAGTTCTTCTATATCTTCCAGGTCTTTTACTTTACTTGACAATTCACCCATTACTACCTCTAATTTCCTGTCTAGTAATTCTTGGACCTCCAATAGTTTTTTTTCTATATATTGCTCATTCTGTTTAAATTCTTTCCTCATCTCTCCCAATAAACTCTCATAGTCTTTAATTTCTTTACCCTCTTTCCCATTTTTCTGCCTCTATGAGCGCCTTTCTGCTGGAGTACCAATTCCCTTTTTCCCATTTCTCCCCACCATCATAAACATATATTGTTAAGAATAAGCCTTGGTAATGTTCCTACAGGCCTCCAGAAGTCACAATTTCCAATTTTCTATTTTTATGATGCAATTTTATTTCAGCCCACACGATGGCGGCATAGACCCAATTATACGTCAATCAATCCAGTTGCTTTCGTTTTCCTTATCTTGTCTTCTGGCACTCTTCCAATAAACCCGGGGGGAAAGGGGAAGGCAGGAACCCAAATTGTCAATAAAGGGGAGTAAAGGAGAACCAAAGAGACACAGATATTTGTAATCCCACTTATGGTCTTTTTTTCTTTTCTTTTCTTCTGCCTCTTGTTGGCTCAATCCATTAATTGCTTTCAAAAAACGCCACAAGTCCCAAAGACAATGTTGCACGTAATTTCCGGCTTCTTCTTCCTCCCAAAGTCATGGGGGGGGGGGGAGAAGTATTATCAAGCTCCCCACTCTCCTCCTTTAGCACTGTTCTTAACCTCCACAAGAGTCTGTCATAAATCCTTTCACCAGATTTCCACACAATAGTCTTGTATTCCCAGGATTAACTTTAAATCTATAATCCAAGTCTTTTTATTTACTAGCTGAATACCGCTGCGGAAAAGTATCTCCTTTAAAATGGAGGAGTGTGGTGAATCAGTGTGTTTTATGCCTCAGACAGAGTCCCGGCCAGTACAGACAAAGAGAAACCATCAACTCCCTCTCCAAATAGCTATTTTCAATAGTAACTTCGCTTCAACACTTTGTAATCTGTGATCAAGGTCTGAAAAGGAAACACTCACTCAGCAGATACTTTCTTTCATTTCTCCTTCCTTCAACCTTCCGCCATACGCCATCTTCTCCCAGCCTCTGGGACGGACTCCCTCTTTGCGCCCCACAGCTCGTCAAATTTTAATCCGTTCAATTTTAAGCCGATGGTCAGATCCACTCTGCCAATAGTAACTCCAAATTTGTTTTAATTTTTTGGGAAGCTCGCTGCTTTCATGAGAAGCTTGAGATTGCACAGCACGGGTTAAGGTTGCTCCCCCTTCGTGCC
The DNA here is from genome assembly GCF_964252035.2 of Podarcis erhardii. Taxonomy (NCBI): domain Eukaryota; kingdom Metazoa; phylum Chordata; class Lepidosauria; order Squamata; family Lacertidae; genus Podarcis; species Podarcis erhardii. The sequence goes on along the minus strand of NC_138506.1, from coordinate 4,322,587 downwards.
TGCAGCTCGATCCCGTCTCCGGATTTATTGTAAAAACCCGGAGAGCAGGAGAGCACCTCTGGGCACCGCAGGGTGCCAAGTCCCTCAAGATAGCCTCTTGAGGTTTCAAGGACCGCGTAGCCTTCGCGGAACCTCTCAGAATACCCCCACGCCCTGGCGGATCGCAGGAGCGAAGGCAAGCGGGATTTCTCTCCGGAGAGAGAATCCAGCTCTTGGGGGGGGGAGGGGTGCTGCAAGAGTGCTGCAGCCCCCCAATTACTCCTGGGAAGGAGGGCATTTCCCCTGGCCGCCAAGTAACCTCTTTTGGAGGCGACGAGAGCGGCGGGGTAGAAAAGCGGGCAGCGGGAAGCCATTTCTATCCCTCAAGAGCGAAGCTCCGAGCTTGCGCACAGAAGCGATTGGCTCTCAAACAATAAGAAATTGAATTGGGAAAACTATAAGGACTAAAATATCGGATTAGAACTAATTCAAAGTGGGTAAGGTGGAAAAAAAGGAGGTCAGCCTTGCCTGGAATTCTAACTACACACAAGAGTAATTCACAGAACGGGACAAAACCGTAAGTTAACTCAAACGGATTAATTTGGCGAATTTATTTGACTGCTTTTTAATGGATTATAACTACAGAAAAAGGGTGGAGAACTGTTAGAAAGCAAAAATCTAACAGCCCTGTCAGTGAATCCGCTGGGGACGTCGGGGAGAGGATCTCTGTATTTTTTACTTTCGTTTTTAAAAAAAGATTTGCGCAACAGACAATCAGTGACTTTAAAACCTTTGTTATACCTATTTCTGTTTGTGGAGGACGGATGGAATGAGTAATAAGGGAAAATACTGTTCTCTTTCATTATTTTGGTTTTTGTTTAGAGGGGGTTTATGGGAATCAGAAGGTTTTTTTTCTCCTTTAAAATCCGCACCCCCCCCTCTCTTTTTTGTATTTTAACTTGATACAAAGGATCAAACAACGCCATCTTGTTTCTCTGAGGGGGGGAGCTTCTTCCCTTCTCTTCAAAGATCAGTAAGTAGATGTTAGGAGTTACTTTTGGGCTTTTTCCTTCTCTGTGGATTAAGAGGGATATTTTTGGGTTTTTTTTCTTTTGTTGTTTTTGCCTCTGGACTGGACTCGTGCTTATTGTCTTTTCTGCTTTGGTGACTTTTATGTCTGACGGAATTGGGGGCTCCTTTGTTTTAGTTTTTTGAACTTGCAATCGGACGACTGGAAATAGCGATACAAGTGGCAAGAAGTTGTTGAATTTGCAAATGGATTATTGGAATTAGCCATATAAGTAGCAAGAAGATTGTTCCTGGTTTTGTCTTTTTTTATTTGGTGGATTTGTGAGTTTTATTCCTTCTGTTTTTAAGATTTGGGTGATGGAAGAAGGCATTACTTTTGGATGTTAGGAGTGATTTTTGGATGGTCTCTTCTGTGGATTATAAGACTGCTGGTATTTCTTCCCCTGAGTTGGATCCTTGCTTGCTGATTTTTTTTTGGAGTCTATGACTTTTATAATTCTGGAAGTTTGGGGCCTCTTTATTATAATTTTTAAATTCATTATTGGATTATGGTAAACAACTAAATAAGTGGAAAGGAAATTATTGAAACATTATATTAAACTTCGTCTGTTGAAAAAACGAGAACAGTATAAACATTTGGTACAATCTCTGAAGAAAAATCAAATTGAATTTAAATTGAATTTAAATGGGAATTTCCAGAGGCTTTTCTGAGAAGGAATCCAGGTTTCAACAGGAAATATTGAATAATGAAGTGAAAATTCTATCCAAAATGTATAAATTATTATGAGAGTGGTATACAAAGGATGAAGAGGTTAAATCGGTTATGATTTGGTGGGCCAAAGATTTTGGATATAATATACAATTTGATGATTGGATAAAATTGTGGAAGGAAGGGATGAAGTTTACTGCGTGTACTACAATACAGGAAAATGTTATGAAAATGATATATAGATGGTATGTAACTCCTGTAAAGTTAGGTAAGATGTATAAGGTAAGCAATAAATGTTGGAAATGTAAGGGGAAAAAAGGAACATTTTATCATATGTGGTGAGAGTGTAAAAAAGTGAAATGTTTTTGGGAAATGATATATAATGAGATAAAGAAAATGTTGAAATATACATTTGTTAAAAAAACAGAAACATCTCTATTAGGAATATTAGGTTATGAAATTAATAAGAAGGATTGGAAGGTATTTTTATACGCAGTAACAGCAGCTAGAATTTTGTTGGCCCAGAAGTGGAAACAAGAAGTGCCTACAATTGAAGAATGGAGAATGAAATTAATGGATTACGCAGAACTGGACAAGTTAACAGGGAGGATCCGGAACCGACGAGACAAGAGATTCACTGAGGACTGGAATAAATTTACAGAATATATCAAAAATATTTGTGATAAGCAGATAACGTTTGTAAGTTTTCAAGAAGCTTTGTGAAAATGTATGGTAGAAATATTGATTAAAAAATATGATAAAGCAAATAATTATATAGTGCGATATTAAATTAAGAAATGTGGAGAAAGTGGTAATACGGAGAATTATCAGACATGTTGATGGAAGTCAAAAAAAAAAAGATGTTGGTGATAATTGGATGTTTAATCTTGTATAAATTTATATTGGAAAATTAATAAAAATTATTTACAAAACAAAAAACAAAAAACAGAATACCCCCGCGCCACTCGAGACTCCCTGAAGGGCTATCTCACGCTTCTTTTCATGTCCGCGGCTCCGCCGGAAGTCACGACTCTATTCGAATTTTCAATGTCTCTGTGCACTTGTTCAATCAGTGATTGATTGGATTTTTCCATGTCACTGCGAACCTGTTGTGTAAATTCTTGCATTGATTGGATCATTTCTTTCCTGAATTCCGAGAGTTGCAATGCAAAGAGATCTGTCTGCTCTCTCTCTCCTTTATCTCCAATGTCCCCAATTTGTACACTAGCCCGTCTAGCAGCCGCCGCCGCAGCAGCAACTGCTGCTTTCCTAGTTGTTGCTCCCTCCTTGCCCGATATCTCTTATCAGTTGGTTTCCAGTGTTGTATGAGTTGTTCAAGGTCACACCTGCAGGTTCTGAGTCTATCCAACCGTGAGACTGACTCCCCGCTCCCAGATTCTTTCTAGTTTCCCTTTCCCTTTTGTCTGCCTTCTCCCTCCCCACCACAATATATCATACAGTTATATAACAAAAAGAGAAAAAAGGCAAAAAGAAATAAAACCATCCAATGGATCAGAAAACATAAAATATGCAATTGAAAGGGTGAAAAATAAAAAAGAGAATTCATAAAGTAATTTAAAAATCCAGGAAGCAGAGGAAAGAAAAAAATAAAAATGTTAGGCCAGTTCAATTTCAAGTTTATGTCTTTAAAGAAAGGGGGGGGTTGTTCTTTGATTTGTACTTATCTACTTATAAGTATCTCAAACAGTGATGGCTTGCAATAGTTCCAGAAGTTATATTTCCATTTTATTTCTTATTTGTTATCCCATGGCATTTGTCTTGTTATTCAGTTCACAGACATGCAGGGGTTTCAGTTAACACATCTTTCTTGGTGGGCTCTTTCAGTCTTTTGTAGTATCAAAGATGCTTTGGAAGCTGTTCCAGACTCTTTCCACTTTCTGGGGTTACCCCCAGATGTGCTGAGAGTCCCCTGCAGGCTTCTTTTCTTTCCCCTTTTCCTCTTCAGCTCCACCAATTTTTAAAAGACTGTTCAGATTCCTCCAGCTGTCAGTAGCTTTTAAACTTTGTATCCCAATAGGTAACTGAATACAGTTAATGTATAAATCCGTTAGAATATATATATATTTTTTTAAAAAAATAATTTTTATTAATTTTCAACAAACAAAAATACAAACAAAAAACATAACCTGACTTCCCCAAACCTCCCCTTCGCTGCATCCTTATTTTATCAGTTTTTTTAGCATTCTTTCATCCAATTCTTAAATATAATTCTTATTAAAATTTATCAAACTCCAATTTTACAACTGTAATTCCTTGTGTCTAATCCCTTGACATCTTAGCATTCCATAATATTACAAACGTCCTTAAGATAAATTTTAAATTTTTCCCAGTCCTCTTCCACCGACTTTCTCCTCTGGTCTCGAATTCTGCCGGTCATCTCCGCCAACCCCATAAATTCAGTCACCTTGGTCTGCCATTCTTCCAGAGTAGGTAGTTCTTGCGTCTTCCAATACTTTGCCAGGAGGATTCTTGCTGCTGTAGTTGCATACATAAAAAAGGTTCTATCTTTCTTTGGAATTGTTTGGCCAACCATGCCCAAGAGAAAGGCCTCCGGTTTCTTTACAAAAGTCCATTTAAGGATTTTCTTAATTTCATTATAGATCATTTCCCAGTAAGCCTTAATCTTAGGGCAGGTCCACCAAAGATGATAAAAAGTTCCTTCACATTCATTACATTTCCAGCACTTGTTGTTGGGCAAATGATATATCTTTGCAAGCTTGACTGGGGTCATGTACCACCTATAGATCATTTTCATTATATTCTCTTTTAAGGCAGTACATGCCGTAAACTTAATGCCTGTGGTCCATAACTGCTCCCAATCAGCAAACATAATATCATGTCCAATGTCTTGTGCCCACTTAATCATTGCTGATTTAACCGTTTCATCCTGTGTATTCCATTTTAGCAGCAAATTATACATTCTAGACAGATTCTTAGTATTGGGCTCTAGCAATTCTGTTTCTAATTTTGACCTCTCCTTCTGGAAACCTAGTTTCTTATCCTGCTTGAACGTTTCGTTGATCTGGTAATAATGTAACCAGTCACGGACTTTAGGCTTTAATTTCTCAAAACTCTGTAGTTTCAACTTTTCACCATCATACTCTATAATTTCACAATATTTTGGCCAATCTGACTCCATATTGAGCTTTTTAACCGCCTTGGCTTCCATTGGTGACAACCACCTGGGGGTTTTACTTTCCAACAAATCTTTATATCTAATCCATACATTATACAATGCTTTCCTAACAATATGATTTTTAAAATTTCTATGAACTTTTACCTTGTCATACCATAAATATGCATGCCATCCAAAACTATTATCATACCCTTCCAGATCCAAAATATCTGTATCTTTCAGAAGTAGCCATTGTTTCAACCAGCAGAAAGCTGCTGCTTCATAGTAAAGTCTTAAGTCCGGCAGGGCAAAACCCCCTCTATCTTTTGCATCAGTCAAAATCTTAAACTTAATTCTGGGCTTTTTGCCCTGCCAGACAAACCTAGATATATCTTTTTGCCACTTCTTGAAACAATCCATTTTGTCTAAAATTTGCAATGTCTGGAATAAAAACAACAGTCTAGGCAACACATTCATCTTGATAACAGCAATTCGGCCTAACAAGGAAAGTCTCAGTCTAGACCACATGTCGAAATCTTTCTTCACTTCAAGCCAGCATTTCTCATAATTATCTTTAAATAAATTAATGTTTTTAGATGTTAAGTTTACCCCCAGATATTTCACCTTACTTACAATTTCTAAACCAGTTTCCCTTTGGAAGCTATTTTTTTCCTCTATCGTTAAGTTTTTTCCCAGCACCTTTGTCTTATGTTTATTCAGTTTAAAACCTGCCACCTGACCAAATATTTCAATTAATTCTAAAACTCTTTTTACACTGGCTTCTGGTTGTTGCAGTGTCAAAACTAGGTCATCCGCAAAAGCTCTTAGCTTATAATGTTTAGATCCGACCTGTAATCCTTTAACCAGCTGGTCCCCTCTAATCATATTCAACAAAACCTCCAGTACTGATATAAATAGTAGAGGGGAAATTGGGCATCCCTGTCGTGTCCCTTTCTCAATGGGAATTTCGTCCATAACTACACCATTCACAATTAACTTGGCTTTTTGTTCAGAATATATTGCACCTATACCGTTTTCAAAGTTTTGGCCTACCCCCATCCCTTGAAGATTCTTCTTCATAAAACTCCAACAGATGTTATCAAAGGCTTTCTCTGCGTCGACAAATATCAACACAGCTTTTCTATTTATGTCAGTTTCCAATAGTTCTAAGATATCTATAATGTTCCTCACGTTATCTGACATATGTCTCCCTGGGAGAAAGCCTGTTTGGTCTTTATGAATCTTCTCCAACAACACTTTTTTAAATCTTTTTGCTAAAATGTCTGCAAAAATTTTGTAATCCACATTCAAAAGTGATATAGGGCGGTAGTTTCTAACTTGTTGTTTTTCAAGCTCTGACTTCGGTATAAGTGAGATGAATGCCTCTTTCCACGATTCTGGAGCCCTTTTCCCCTCCAAAATTTGGTTGCAGACTTCTTTCAATGGTTGTATTAACCATTCCTTCAATGCTTTGTAGTACTTCGCAGTCAAACCGTCTGGCCCTGGTGATTTTCCTAGTTGCATGTTCTGGATGGCACCCTCTATTTCTTGATTCGTAATTTTCTCATTCAGGATCCTTTTATTTTCTTCCGATATTTTTTGTAGGCCATATTTTCCAATAAATTCTTCTATCTCTTGTTCATTTTTTGGCCCTTGTTTATACAGTTTCTTGAAAAAACCTTGAAAACAATTACTTATCTCATTTGGTTTATTTATAATCTTCCCATCAACTTCGAGCGATATCACTGTATTCAACTTTTGTCTTTTTTTCAGTTGCCATGCGAGTAGCTTCCCACATTTATCTGCTGATTCAAAAGTCTTTTGCTTCATCTGTTTTATTTTCCATTCTATTTCTTGGTTCACCAATTCCATGTATTGTGTTTGATAAAACTTTATTTCTCTTAGTATCTCGTGGGACTTAGGTTTAGATCTAAGTTTCTTTTCCCCTTCTTTTATTAAATTCCAGATTTTTTCTTTTTTCTCATTCTGCTTTTTCTTCTTTATAGAGTTCTGTTGTATCAGGAAACCACGCATCACGGCTTTACTTGCGTCCCAAATTACTCTTTTTTCTACGTCTGATCTTAGATTTACCTCGAAGTAGTCTTTAAGTGTTTTTTGGGCCTTTTTATAAATTTCTTCATCTCCAAATAGGGTGTCATTCATCCTCCATCTAAAGGTTCCAGCTGTTGTCAATCTCATTTCCATCTTTACTGGATTATGGTCAGAACAAGTTTTCGGGCAGATTTCTGCTTTTTTAACTCTTGATGCCAGATTGCTAGATATCCATATTTGGTCAATTCTCGTCCATGTCTTTTTTGCTTCAGAAAAAAGGTCCCCTCCTTCTCCAGAGGATTCCTAGTTCTCCAAATGTCAATCAAGTCCAGTGTGTCAGTCAGTTCAAAGAAAGTCTTAGGTAATCTTCCATTCTTGGAGACTACTTGACTTTGGGCCTTATCCATGTTCGTGGAGACAACTCCATTCATATCACCCAACAATATAATTTTAAGGTCCAAAAAGTTCATCAAAGTCTCATGTAACTTCTTGAAAAACTCAGCCTTCCCCTCATTCGGTGCATAAACTCCTACAATCAAGATCTTTTCTCCTTGAGCTTGAATTTCTACTGCCAGGTATCTTCCTTGCTCATCTTTGAATATCAACTTCGGATCTAATTTTTCTTTGACATAAATCACCACCCCTCTTTCTTAACTTTGTCTGATGAAACGAATTCCGATCCTAGTCTCTTATTTATCAGAAGTTTCCGATGTATCCTGGTGATGTGGGTTTCTTGTAAACATATAACATCTAAGTTGATTCCTTTTTCGGGGATGATTAAGGCCATGACAGTTCCAACTCAAGAGTTGCAGAGACATTTTTGTTGCTAGGTGTTTCTCCCACCGACTGCACCCAGTTGTTGTTCCTCGTCAGTAGGTGGTTGGTTCAATCCAAACGATAGATTTGCAATATCCGGTATTTCCCTCTCACTCACGGTACCTTTCTGGAGATCCTCAGCGTTTCTTTCCAAAAATTGCTCCTTATCTTGTTCTGTCTTGATTTTAATTTTCTTTCCTTTGAAGTTAAAGGACAACCCTTGTGGGAACTCCCACCTAAATGGAATGTTGTTCTGTTTAAGTAAGTCCACAAGATCTTTAAATTGAGTTCTAATTGTCAAAAAGTGTTTAGGAATATCCTTGAAGATCTGTATCTGAGAATTCTTAATAACCAGAGCCTTCTGGAAATGCAGATTCAATATTTTGTCTCTTTCTTCTCTTGTTCTCAGAGTAATTAAACAGTCTCTTGGCTTTTTTCCTTGCTTCCTTCCAATTCGAAAGGCTGAAGTTATCACAAATTCATCCTCCTCTCCTTCTAGTTCGTCATTCCAGAAATCTTGGAATTTATCTGTGAGAAATTCCCCAAGTTTGTCCTGCTCCTCCTCAGGTACCAATCTCAGTTTCAAATTCTTATTTTTCCTCTCCAGTTCCAAAAGTGCCAAAGCTGCATCATGTTCATGTACCTTCTTGGCAATAGGTCCAAATTTTCCCCTAGTTTCCTCGGCCGTGCTTTTAGCGCTCTCAGCAATTCTCCTTGTCTCGGTAGATTCTTGAATTAAGCGGTTGATAGATTCTGTATGAGATGATAATGTTGTTGTATTCAGATCCAATCTCGTTGTCAATTCTGTTAATTTTTTAGAGTTCTCTGTGGATTGTTTAGTAAGCTCTGTAGATTGTTTCGTGAGTACTTCCAAAGACTGATTTATTCTGAGCAGAGCCTGTGTCATCGATTCCATTGATGCTGCTGTTACTTTATCTTGTGCAGCTGCTGCTCCTGAAATAGAACCCCTTTTCTGTACTTGCTTTTGAGCCTGCTTAGTTTTGCTTCTTGTTGATATCTCGTCCGAAGGATTGCTCATAACTCAAGGTCGTTCCCAAGAGAAAGTTACTAGTGGAAAATCCCAGTATTTCCACCGTGATGCAGCTTAAGTCCTCTAGAGGGAGAGATTGTATCCATACAAAGATGGCGAAGAGACAAAGAAACACAAAGTCCCCAAAGCGAAAGTCCAGCCAAAGCACAACTTTGTAACATTAAGATGTTAGATTTATATCCACCAAAGTCCATTACAATGTCTCTATATAGCTATTTTGTAGCCCAAATCTTTTGACAGCTCATTTGACAGTTCATTTGACAGCTCTTTCTCTAGGCGCTCGCGGCTCCGGCAGCTCAGCCAGAGGTTTCGGCGGCGGAATTTGCCGTTCGTATCCTTCCTTTCTTTAGCAGGCTAAATTGACTTTATTCTCCTTCCCCTCTCTCCTGCTCCGAGAGGAGAAGCCCTTTCAATGTCTGGTTTCAATGTCTGGTTTCTGAAGATTTAAAAGTGATAGCTTTCTTTTAATTACAGCAAAGTCTTTTCTAATGCTCCGTCATTCATGCAGTTCCGGGAGGCTGACTTCCTTAATTTTTACCTTCCCGTTTTCAGCCAAATTTTCAAAACTTTTAGTCCCGTTGCTTTATAGCTTTAAATTTTCCAATTCTTACTCACGGGTGTTGTTATCAATTGGTAGTTTCAGAAAGGAATCGGCGCTCTCCGTCAATGGCGACGCGGCTTCACTCCGCAAGCTGGGTAGCGATCCTCAGCACCGCGCTCACACCCGATGCCGCTCCGGAGCCTTTAAAAAGGCTCTTTCACGATACCGGGGGGCGCAAAGGTGCCCACCGAATCTCCTTGTTCACAGGCTTCAGCGCCTGTGATTTTAGGGGTCCCCCGCTTGCCGTAGCGGGTCAGACCCGAACTCGCGGAGCAGTCCCTGCCTCGGAGCTCGAGGCAAAGACCGCCATTAAACGCTGGCGCCGACCGGAAGTCTAAATCCGTTAGAATATAACCATCCACCAAGTCAGAGTTAAATGTTACAACTCTCCTTTGCTGTAGGCAGTGTCTGAGTCCCATTCACAAAAAAGTTCCCTTTGCAGAGCTCATCCACAGAAATCGGAAGCTGATTTCCTGTTTTGCTTCCATTTTGCCAAATTAAATTTTAAAGCTCTAATTCAAAGTTCAAAATGTTTTATTTGGCTTTTACCTCTAATTGGAAGATCTGCTGCTTCTGGTGCTGGATCGTAGCTTCGGCAGCAGGCTGCGCTGGTGCCAAGAGCGAACTCAAGCCTCTTCCCCTTCCCTCCTGCGGGTACAACAGCGGCCGGGAGACGATCGGCGGGGGGGAGATTTTCCGCTCCACTGGAGCCCTCAGGTCCCCACTCTCCTGTGGGGGGGGTTGGGGGTGTGTGATGAGCTCTAACGCTGCCCTCCAAGCCTTTCTGCCAGCTCCGTGTCGCAGATGACACTCAGCACACCGCCATTGTCCTCTGCAGCAGACCGGAAGTCCTTGACCATTTTCTCTTGATGCTGTTCTCTTGATGTATTTTGCTGTTTGCTGGCTCTCAGACAGCAGCACATGGGCTCAAATCCCCACATTCTTTTCTGTAACTCCAAGCTAAAAGCCTGCCTCCAAGCTAAAAACCTGTGAACTGAATGTAAGTAGACTTCTTATCATTACTTTTAAAGAAGACTGTTGTGTTTTCTTTAAAAGTAATGATAAGAGGGATAAAAGGGGAATGTACCAGGATCAAACCCTGGTTTGCTTAAGTAAAGAGATTCAAACGAATCTACCAACTAGCTTCCTGCTGTGTACTGGGGAATGTGCTACTGACTCAGTGTGAAGGAGGGAGGACAATATTTAATCAATCTATCCTATCCTACTATCCACAACATTCCCACATCCTCAAAGCTAAAAAGCCCCAAATTTTGCAAGCCTTCATTCATAGGGGAGTCCCTCCATCCCCCAGATCATTTTTGGCTGCATTTTCTGAACTTTTTCCAGCCCTGCAGTATCCTTTTTGAGGTGAGTACTCTAGACAGTACTGTGGGGGATGCACCACAGATTTGTGTAACAGCATTAGGATATTTGCAGTTTTACTTTCAATTCCTTTCCTACTGAATTTCTGGCATCAAATTTGCTTTAACAATTCCCCAGGCTCTTCCTCCCCCTCGCACCCCAGAGCCTTGCTGCTACTCACCAACATTCTTACACCAGATGGTGACTTTGACCTCTCTGTACTCAGGAGCTGATGGAGGCTGGAAACCATCTTGTCCATGTTTTCCGCAACTGTCGTGGGTCCATCAAGGATCTGAGGAGCACAGGAGCAGCTCCCCAAACCTTATCATCATCATCATCATCATCATCCAACGTTGCCCAAGGGTTTCCCTGGCCCTCCTCCTGCAGACTGGGGGGGCAGCACATAATAGCATCTCTGAGGGGCTGCCCCATTGAAGAGAGCAAAGGCTGCTTAATACATTACAGGGGGTTGGAACGAAATGGCCCTTGGGGTCCCTTCCAACTGTACAATTCGAAGGTTCTATGAATCTATGACTTCTCTGCTGCTTAAGTTACTAGAGGGTAGATTTCGGTCAAAGATTAGGGAAGTTTCTTGATAGTAGGGAGAGTTTGACAATGGAGCCAGTCACACAGAGGGAGGTGGTATGAGACGTCACATAATCCTGATGGAAATGGAAGCAGAGTTTGCTTATTTGCCCAATGTCTGGAACAGAAATCAATGAATATGATTGGTATTCACCTTTGTTGTGTTCAGCCTGTCAATGATATGGAACCAATTGGGATTCCTGCATTGCAGGGGGTTGGACTAGATGACCCTGAGGATCCCTTCCAACTCTGCAGTCCTTTGATTCTATGAACTGTCCTTCCAAACCGAATTGTGTTTCCTTTGCATTGAAATGGATGTTGTGGAATAATGTAGTAAATCATGTAATAAAGTTCATATTTAGTTGCGTAAAATTCTGCCACAGCAGACAGTGGGATTGATAACTTAGATTTTTGGCAGAAGCCTAACTGCTGTGAGCATAGGTGTGATGCAACTGATTTAATTAAGGTGTGTACCCAGGGATATTTATTTCCTTATATATTTCTACCTTCCTGAAAATCTTCCAGCAGAGGCCGGACAACCATCTAGTGTTTCTTTATTTATTGTGTTTCTATCCCACCTCCCCCCGCCCCGCCAAAAAAACCTCCAAGGAGCTCAAGGTATCCCCTCCGTGTTTAATCCCCCAACAACCGCCCTGTGAGGTCAGTGGGACTAAGAGGCCTGCATTGCCTTCCAAGGTCACCTCTGTCATCTTCATGGCCCATGGGTCCTGGTCTGGCCACATACTCTCAAGGACGGAAAGGGATGGTGGACTATCAGGACTGCTTCAGCTTTCTGGATTTCCTGCCTCAAACATTGGGGCTCACCAGACCCATCCCCCCCCCCCCGCCGCCCCTTACTTCTAGGAAGCCATGATTTTACCGGCTTTATTTCAGACCACTCCTCAGCATTCTGCTCCTCCAGGATTGTCCCGGCAATTGCCACGTAGTGCTGCCCCAGCTGCTCCAGCATTGCCAGTTCCTCCGGCTTGTTGGCATCCATGTCTGAGACCTCCTTCAGCAGTTGCAAGATGCCCAGTAGAGCAGCTGCATCCAGAGATGTTGGCTCAGCGTCCGTCAGGACCGTCTCCACCACCCCTAGGTAACCAGCGACTACTGAAACGTCCATGCCTCAGGCTTCTGCCTGGAAGACACTCTCAGGAATCTGTAGCCAGAAACAAGACCCCCAGGTTAGAGAAGGGGGACTAAATGGGGGCAGGGTGGGTGAAGGGAGTGTGTGCCTCCCCTTTTGGGAAAATTCACCCAGATGTTTGTGATCTGCACAAAGCCGTTTTTGAAGTATTTTTAGTAGCAGTGGTTCCAAAATCTGTTATATGGGAACTTTGGGTTGGGAGCAGCACACAAGGTGAAGGCACTTTAGGGGAAAGTGTTTAGGGAAGCAATAAATCCGGGGGGGGGGGGGACAGAGGGGCAATGTGGAGAGCTGAGATGAGAAGATGTGCCAAGAGATGTCTGTGCCCCACAACCAGACTTTAAGAAGCTTTGACAACCATGGGTCTCCTGAGACAAGACACTTGTCACGTGTTCCCAGAGCTGTGGCTCTGTGGAATTGCACTGGCTTTGAGTGAGGAAGGTTCCAGATTCAATCCCACTCCCCATCGGCAGCTCCAGGTAGAGCTACGAATGGCCCCTGCCAGAAATCATCCTGCTCAGCTAAATGGCTCAGGGGTCTGGCAGCTTCTTACAGAAATTATAGAACTGTGAAGCTGGAAGGGACCCCATGGATTTTCAAGTCCAACCCCCTGCAACCTGTACCACCCCAAATTCTCCCAGAAATCAATTTCCCCACAGACTCACCCAGGAAACACTTAGGGGCACTGAGAAAAGGCTCCAGGAGGCCTGGCCAGCAACACAGTGATGCTGGACCACAGGTGGAAGCCCTCAGGAGTCTGGGTTGAAGCCAGTGCTTTAGACTCACCACTGTCGCATTTGCTCATGCATTAACCTGAGCTATGAGCTGTGGGACAGGTTTTGACTGTGTTTTCTTCAACTGCAAATAAAGATCTGAGGGGAAAACAACAGACATGCAAATGGAAGGTTGTGGAAGGTGGTTTACAAAGTTAGTACCTTGCCCATTTCATGGAGCCAGGCAAAAACATTCCTCTTCAACTAGGGCTTTGGCTGATTAAGCCATCTACAGCCTTTTAAGTGTGATAGTGGGGGAGGGGTGTTGTTGTTTTGCTATTATGCTATGTAATTTGTGTTTTTATGTTGTATTTTCATGTTGTAAACTGCCCTGTGATCTTCAGGTGCAGGATGGCATATAAATTTTAATAAATAATAAATAATAATAATAATAATAATAATAATAATAATAATAATAATAATTTCCACAACCCTGCAAGGTAGACAAGGTGAAAAGAGAGCAACTGGCCCAAAGTCACCCAGAGCACTTTGTGGTCAAGGGGGGTCTCTCTAGGCCCCAGTCTGACACTCTGATCACAAATCCAGGCTGATCCAACAACTGGGGATACCAGAAGTACCCTTCTCCCCTGGAAACCAACCCAGTGATGAAGACCTGCTTCAGAGGCACAGTTTCCTTGCTGAACAAGGCATGACAGGGCCTTTCCAGTGCTGGCTCCAAAACCTTGGAACTCTCTTCCAGAGGAAGTGGAATCTGATCCCTCGCTCCCAGCCTTGTGGCACTTTGGCATGAGATTGAGGACTATGAGCATTTAAATAAATAAATATTCTATTATAATTATCAAATAAACATTCCCATTAATAAAAAGTGGCTTGTGTTTTAATTAACGGGAAGAGGGGGTGAACCACTCTGGTAATTGTAGCTTTGTGAGAGGAATAGGGGTCTCTTAACAACTCTCAGAACTCTCAGTGGACTACAGTTCCCATTATTCTTATTTTTTTGGGAGGGAGTGCTTTTAATGTACTGTGCAGATGGGACCATACCGAACAAAATAAGAGTCACACCTGTTGCTCCACCCACTTCCCTCTGACCCACTGATTGCTGGCACAAAGGAATGGGGACCTTGGGCTTAAAATGACAGTTGCCACAGTTTGAGTCTGGAGATAAGGACAGTCAGAACTGCCATACCTTTTTTTGTAGTAGCAGACAAAAGGCAGCAGCTGCAGGCAGGGGGCATAAGCAAGGCTTTCCTGGATGACCTGAAACATATGGCATTCCTCCACAGGCCCTGAGAGAGAACAAGAACAACACCCTCCGTCTACTAGATGTTTTGGGAAATCGTTTGTTTGTTTGTTTGTTTTCTATAGTTTGGGACACTGCTCGAAGCATCATCACCAAATTCAGCAGGGGGTTCCCTGTGTTGTGTTTGCAGATTCCCGTGCACAGCGGAAGGATGAGGAGTACGTGCCACATACTCTAAGTTGCTTTATTTACCTTTCAAAGCTGGTAGATTACAGAAAAACATCTTGCCTCTGCCGGAGCAGAGAAAAGCATCCTCTCTCCTCTAAAGCACAGAGAGAACAACACACACTGAACTGCAAAGAACAGTGAAAAACAGGAAACCAGTGTACGTCACGTCCAGTCTCCCTTTCCCGTGGGAAAACCCAACAGCACAGACTGTGGAATGTAAACATTGTCTTGTGACAAGCATCTCGCTGCACAGTGAAGAGAGCAGAAACCAACATCCTCCCCCTTTCTGTGAACATCACTGGGCAGCGTGTTCGTACAATATCAGTACAAACCCAACTTCTGCACATAGGTACAGTGTTGATCCCTTGACACAATCTTGGACAATACATCAGCAGGAATTTCATTACCTGGCATATAGGACACCGTTACGAGTCCCTTCTGAATACGTTCCCTAGCATGTTGCAACTTCAATTGCAAGTGCTTCGTGCTTTGCTTACAACCTTCAGAATTCAGCAAAGCCAAACATGCTTTGTTGTCCTGGTAAACCTGGATTGGACATTTGACAGGAATTTTCATGTCTTTGCACAATTGTAACAACCATTCACAATCTTTAAGTGAATAAGACAGTGCGTTCAGTTCAGCTTCACAAGTACTTAAGCTAACTGTTGTTTGCTTCTTGCATGACCAATCAAATAGACCCTGATTGTACATATAGCAAACTCCAGACGTACTTTTCCTGTCTGTAGTGTCACTTCCAAAACTTGCATCTGCAAATATCTCAAGACCACCAGACTTCTGATTGTTAAATCTCAGTCTGTAATGCATAGTGCCTTTCAAATACCGCGCTATGCGTTTCAGAGCTTTCCAATCCTTAACAGTAGGATTGTTGACTTGTCTGCTTAGCAAATTACAGCTAACAGCAATGTCTGGTCTAGAACATCTGGCAATGAAGTTTAGCTTGCCTAGCACACTTCTGTACAGTGTAGTGTCAGAAAATGCTTCTTCAGTGTTATCTACCTGATAACCTGTTGTCATCGGTGTGTCTACAGGGTTAGCATCCATCAGGTTTAGTTTGCTTAACACATCAGCAATTTTCCGTGACTGGTGTACTAGAATGTTACCATCTTGATCTCTCTCTATTTCCAGAGATAGGTAGTTGTTTACCTCACCAAGATCTTTCATGTCAAAGTGCTCTTTCAGTTGAGCTAGGGCGTTATTGTACATTGTGACATCCTTCCAAAAGAATAAAAGATCATCAACATAAAACAAACAATACAGTTTCTTTTGCCCCTCCTCTTTGACAAATACACATGGATCAGCTTTCCCTTGCTTAAAACCTAGAGAAAACAATACTTCAGTGAGTTTTGTGTGCCAACACCGTGCACTTTGTTTGAGACCATAAAGGGATTTCTTCAGAGCACAAACAAATCCCTGTTTTACCTGTACGCCATCAGGTGGAAGCATATAAAGTGATTCATCTAGAGATCCGTACAGAAAAGCTGTATTTACATCATGGTGACTAATGTGTAGATTCTCCTCTGCAGCTAGCTTGAGCATAAGCCTAATGCTCTCATACCTCACTGTGGGTGAGTAGGTCTCGTGATAGTCTTCACCTGGTACCTGTGCAAAACCTCTGGCTACCAATCTGGCTTTGTGTCTGACTATCTTGCCATTTTGATCAGTCTTCGCTTTGAAGACCCATTTGCTTCCAAGCAGTTTCATTCCTGGAACTACTGGAACTAGGTCCCATGTTTTGTTCCTTTCTAAGGAATCAAGCTCAGCCTTCATTGCATTTAACCATGGCTCAGCTTCCTTTGAATCCAAATCCTGGATTTCTTGGAAACTTGAAGGTTCAAATACCTTCTTGGAGCTTTTAACAGCTGTTACTGCTATCTTAGCAAACTCATCAGCAAATCTCTTTGGAGGTCTGCCTTTTGTAGCTCTTTGTGACCTGCGAATTAGCCGTAGATCTTCAACACTCTCCTCTTCCTTCTTAGGAGAAAAGTGGCCTATTGTGAACAATGGTTCCTCCAATTCTTGATCAGAGCTTTCAGAGGGTCGCATAGAGGCTTTCACACTCTCGAAATCCTCTGAATCACCCGATTCAGTTTCAGACTCAGAATCAGAACCTTCATCAGTGGGTGTGGGTTGTTGTGGTTGCTTTTGACTATCCTCAGTCTCATCACTGTCATCAGGATAACATTGGAAAATTCCCACATTCTCCCCCCACTTGGCATTGTACTCGACACTTCTTGTGAGCTTAATTGCCTTTGAGTCAGTCATCATTATTCTGTAAGACCCTTTCTGATAACCTAGAAAGATACCATGCAATCCACGCTTGTCTAACTTGGAGTTTTGTGGTGAGTGAACCCACATGTCAGAACCAAAAATTTTCATGTGTTTGATGTATGGCTTCTTGCCAAACATCTTCTCATAGGGGGTACAACCAATCGCTGAAGATAACCTGCGATTATAACTGTAAGTGAAACATGAGAGAGCTTCGGCCCAATAACTCTCTGGAAGATTTGCATCATGTAGCAAGGTTTTTAACCCTTGAAGCAATGTCTGATTTGCTCGTTCCGCAAGTCCATTCTGCCATGGCGAGCGAGGACTAGACAAATCGTGTTGAATTCCTTTCTCAGTCAGAAAAGCTTCAAACTGCTGAGAAGTGAATTCTCCCCCGCGATCACTGAAAAGAGTCTTTATCTTCTTACCATGCACATTTTCCAACCAAGCACAGAATTCCTTGAACCTAGGAAAAGCCTCTGATTTCTGCTTGAGATTGTACACATAAATATACCTGGAAAATGCATCAATGAGAACCATGAAGTACCTGTTTCCACCCAAAGAGGGCGCTAGTGGTCCAACCAAATCAGCATGAACAATTTGGTATGGTTCTGTAGCTTGCCTACTAGACACCTTACCTTTCGCAGCCATTTTCACCTTGTTTGCTGCGCATGCCTTGCACTTCATGTGGTACCTGCAGGGTTTAATAGTCATACCTTCAACCAAGGCAGGCATCTTAGATACTGCCTCAAAATGCAAATGACCAAATTTTCGATGAAAATCATGAATACATTCTGCATGCAAACTTTCGTTAGTACCTGCAATGCAACAAGTGTCATCCTGCACAACATCATCAAAATACAAAACATACAAACGATCAACATATTCAGCATACAATACATAATCATTTTTCTTTGTGATGATGCACCTTTTGTTCTTAAAGGAAACGTCAATATTCCGCTCATTCAGCTGTCCAACGCTGAGCAGATTATGTTTGGCATCCGGCACATAAAGCACATTCTGTATCGATAAGTCCAAACTGTGAAGAACAACAGTTCCGTAGCCTTTACTGGGGATTGTGTGGTCATCCGCTTGGTGAATCGCACCTTCCTGCGGTGTAAAAGACACGAACAGTCGCTTATCGTTGCACATGTGGTGCGTTGCCGCTGAATCAACAACGAAGAAAGATCTAGACGTCTTCTGGACCTCTGCAACCTTTGGAGTGAAGCGTGAGACCATTGCCTTGTGCTGCATTGTCCTGGACACTGGACCTTTGCCTTTGCTCTGGCCTCTTCCACGCGATGAGCTTCCACTGCGCTGCTCTGTCTTGGCCCTGGGATATTTGCATTCCCTCTTCATATGGCCTAGACCTCCACACGAGTAGCATTTCACTGCCTTCAAAGCTTTGGCGCCATCTGGTGGTTCCACTGCACTATGGGATGACGTCTGTGAAGTCTCCCCCTTGCCCATGCAGCTAGCACCCCGGCGATCTGCTTCATTCTGAATCATGGCAGTAACATAGTCCACTGTCAGCTGAGCAGTTGGCTGTACAGCAATCTGAGTCGCAACAGACTCCCAACCTGAACCCAAAGATTGTAGTATCATGAAGGAATACACAGCCTCTGGAAAGTTGAGTCCTCTCTGTTGCAGCTCATGTCTCAGATTCTGCATCTCCATCAGATGTATACGCACATCTCCACCTTCAGCAAGAGCCATATTATGCAGCTTGTTAAAGTAAAACATAGTGGATCCAGCTTCTGTCCTCAGGTGAGCCTCTCTCAAAGCGTCCCAAATTTGTCTGGCTGAGGTCTTATCACGCAACAGACAGAGCTCTTCTGGGGATACTATCAATGTAAGAGTTCCCCTTGCTTTGGAATCTTTAGCTTGCCATGCATCTGTAACTGGAGCTGGGGGGGTGTCTGTAATAACTTCAAACAGACCCTCTTTCCGCAGAATAGCCTCTGCATAGAGAACCCAGTCCGCATAGTTTTTCTTATTGAGCTTAGGAATCCCAAAAGCATCCGCTAGCTTTGCATTCGCCATTTCTGCTTAACTGCAGCTGCTTTATTCCAAAAGCACTTTTAAAAGTTACTTTCGATTTCCCCAGCATAGAAGCTTGTTCCTTTGAGCCCGGCAAAACGGCCTTAAAAGTTCAAAGTCCAGCCATAAAGCCATTAATTAGAAGCTGGCAGGCTGCCCGGAGCATGAGCACATACCTCTCATCAATCAACTTGACGCGCAGAGCGATCCGTCCCTCTGTTCCTCTGCATTCTTTTGCCGGCACTCCGATTCGACTTCTGGAGCCCATAACCAAAAATGTTGTGTTTGCAGATTCCCGTGCACAGCGGAAGGATGAGGAGTACGTGCCACATACTCTAAGTTGCTTTATTTACCTTTCAAAGCTGGTAGATTACAGAAAAACATCTTGCCTCTGCCGGAGCAGAGAAAAGCATCCTCTCTCCTCTAAAGCACAGAGAGAACAACACACACTGAACTGCAAAGAACAGTGAAAAACAGGAAACCAGTGTACGTCACGTCCAGTCTCCCTTTCCCATGGGAAAACCCAACAGCACAGACTGTGGAATGTAAACATTGTCTTGTGACAAGCATCTCGCTGCACAGTGAAGAGAGCAGAAACCAACACCCTGAGGGTGGAGTTGGTAGACCCTTGGATTCTAGGTGCTGTTTTGAATCAAGACGTCAGACCAAAACACAACTATGGCATGAGTTTACCCAATTTTGGTGTCATGGGTCCAAAATCACAAATCACGCTATTTTTAGTTTTAAAATTGCATTTTTTTATTCCCTAAAAACTCCCAGGCAGTGCCAGGCACTCACTGCTACTAGGTCCTTATAAAGCATCTTACTTCCACCCAGCTCTCCTGTTGATGCATTTGCCCCATCTCCCTGTTGCCCCACCCCTCCCCCACTGCCTCCAGGTAAGTGGCGTTGACTCAGTCGTCAGGAGTCAGGTTGCAGCCATCGCCCCTCCCCGCCATCTGCTCCTGCTCCACACAGTTTATTCGAAATACACTCTGTCATTTGTGTACTTGCAGGTAGCTGAGTCACACAACCTGATCGCCATGGACATCTTCAACCCTTGGAGAAAGAAGACCCCGGCAGGTATCTACCTACCTATCTCAACAAGCCCATTTTGCAATGGAGACCCAAGAGAGTTCAAAGCCTTTCCAGCCCAAGATGCCTTCTAAACAAGGAAGGAGAACCTGTGGCCCTTCACTTGGGACTACAACTCCCATCATCACTGGCCATGGTCTGCAGGCCACAGGGATCCCCACCCCTGTCCTGGGGCAGCTTCCTCCCCTGCCCCCATACAATATAGGCATATAACCAGTCCACACCAACTGAAAACAGGGACATGCAAATCAACCAGCTCATCGCAGACCAGATTCAGACAGCTGGTGCAGTCACAACCCGAGAGTGCTTTACCTGGGCAGGTTAGCTACACTGTGGCCTACTGGATGCTCGCTTCCACCTCGAGGATGTCGCTGCTCCAGGCAAACACGAGGCTCTCTTGAATAGGGATGCAGGAGCGCACTTTCTCCATCTGCTCCCTGCTGAGGACCCTCTGCCAAATATGCAAACCAGTGAGGTTCCCACTGAAGGACTCTTTCTCTTTGAAGGCCCCACCCAGGGAGTCCTGATCTTGCCCGATAATGAACGTCCCATGGCCATCCACGGCATGGGAGGCTGAAAGCCCTGTGGCTGAGGCCTTCTCCTTCCCATCAGCATGGATGGCCCATGCCCGATTCTGATGCTGCCATGTGACACAGAAGTTGTGCCACTGCCCATTGGCACGAAAAACTGGCAGGCACGGGGAGTGGTGCCCATGGAGGATGATGGCAAACCTGATGAAGCCATCCTCGTCGATGAAGCCACGCAACTTGAACTCATTGATGAAAGCCGGGACCGCGTAGGAGAAGACAGTGGAGATCTCCACAGCCTCAGGGTCCCACTGGACGAGTGCGCAGGCACTCACAGCGGGCATCTCTGGGAAGTCGGCTAAGACCTTCACAAACTTTGTGTCTGTTTTGTTCTTGAAGACCAGGATTGGTGGGGGTGGGGGAGAGAGATGGGGATGTGACCAAGGACCCAACATTTAAAACAGTTCTGGTTGCCTCACATAAAAAAGCATGTTGTAGAGTTGGAAAAAGTTCAGAAAAGAGCAACCCAGGTGTTCTATGGGATGGAGTGATTTCTGTATGAATAAAGGTTGCCATATTTGGGACTTTTTAGTTTTAGAGAAAAAGCAAGGAAGGGTTACATGATAGGATTTTTATAAAAATTATGCATGGCCAGAAAGTGAGAGAGAAAATTTTATCTCCTCTCATCACACTGGAACTTGTGGTCATCCAGTGAAGCTGAATGGTGGAATATTCAGGACAGATAAAAGGAAAGCCCTTCTTCTTGCAGTGTAGAGAATTAAGCTATGGAACTCTGATGGCCACCAACATGGATGCCTTTAAAATAGGATTGGACCAATTCCTGGAGGAGGAGGAGGAGGAGGAGGAGACGGAGGAGGAAGAGGAGGAGAGGGCTGTCAATGGCTACTAGCCAGTATGGCTGTGCTCTGCCCTCCACGCTTGGGGGCAGCCATGCTTCTGAATACCAGTTCCTGGAAACCACAGGGGGGGGGGGAGAGGGCTCTGGTCTCATGTTCTGCTCCCTGGTTTCCAACAGGCGTCTAGGTGCACATGGTACTGTGAGAGCCGGTTGCTGGACCAGGTGGGCCATTGACCTGATCTAGCAGGCTTATCTTAGGTTCAATAGTGCAGCATATCTCTACTCACGCCTCTGCTTCGGCTTCTGCAGGAACACCTCCTGGTCATCCATCCAGACTGCGCTCTGGACTTGGTAGGACTGCAGCTTTTCCCCAAGAGATGCCAGCTCAGATGGCAACCGAGCGAAGCGCTGCTGGCAGTACCCGTCTGCATGCCACCAGTCCTGGAGGATGGGCACGTATTCATACATGTCTCGCAGCATCTCTATGATCAGGGGGACGGAGCCGGGATCTGTAGGGGAACCACATGGAGGGAAAGATAAAGTAGCTGCTGTGATTCCTGCATTGCAAGGGGTTGGACTAAATGACCCTCCAGGTCCCTTCTGATTCTATGATTCTGGGATGGAAGTGAGTTCAACTTCCTCTGCCAAGAAGTCCCTTGGCTGGCATCATTTTATCATTCATTTTATCCAAAGTGCTTTTACCCTGCTGTTCAGCTGAAAACACTTCCAGAGTGGCCAACAAATCAAGAAAAAAAACCAATACAGCCCCTGCCCTCGGATGTATGTGACACAAAAGGAAAAAAGGGTGAGAAGGGATGATGAAAACTCAAACTCCAAATTCTTAATGTAATATAAGGACCCACTTGGATGGAAATGGACTTCTCACAGTTAAAAACAAACCAAAGCGGGCTTTGGTAGCCCCTGAGAAATAACCTGGAAGTGAGTTTTACATGGCATACAAGATGGCCTACGATGGGGAGAGGCATGAAGCCCACCAACTCCTTGAGGGGGACAGAGTAAAATGCTCCACTTGCTCATCTCCAGTTTACAATGCTGTACCCTCCTTGTTTAGTGGGGCTGAAGTCTGCACCCAGCACCCATGCCAGAATCCTGGAGGGGAACCCCACTGAGGACAACCTGTGGTCTGCTACACTCAGGTGACTGGGTCTGGGAAGCTGCATTTAAATCCCCCACAATGCCCTGGGGCCATGCTGGCTGGGGCTGATGGAAGCTGCAGTCCCCAAAACACCCGAAGGGTACCTCAGGATTCGTGGGAGATTAAATGGCAGGTGACTGCCTTGAACCCGGACTTGGTTTTGTCTCTCATTGATGGCACTATCCAGCTCAGGAAGGATGTTTCTCCTCTGCCCTGTCCTGCAGCTGGCATTGCAGGGAGCCAGAGTAGGTGACCCTTTGGGTCCCTTACAGATTGACAACTATGCGTCTATTATTTGTGGCAAAAGGTGTGAGGAGAATCAGAACTTACAGGATTAAACAGTTCTGAGTGACGTCTCACATTCTGAGGCGTGGCTATATTCACATAGGGGAGTGTTTCTCTGTGTGTCGTTCTTCTTTCGCTTTTGACGGAGAAAGCAGAGGGATGGCAGCCAATTCGCCGGGCTGATTTATGTTGTTATTCTACTCATTAAAGACTATTGGAGATAAGAGGAAAGCCTGCATCCAGTTTGATTTATTTCCTCACACAAAGCAACAGTTTTCCCCACTGCATGAACTCTGCTAAGAGAGCTAAGGGAGCTGGAAGAAGTTTTTGACCGGCACGGACAGCCAGTGACGCAGCAAGGAAACGTGCCGGACGCCAATTTATCTAACAGGTTATGGAAGGTCAGCCAAGCTTTTGAAGCTGTTGCTGCATTGTGCCTGTGTGTGGGGGAAGCCAGCTGAGCTGAGCTGGAGCCAGTTGGAGTTTTGCCTAACGTTTGAGGCAGAGAGGAGCTCGCTGGGGAGGATCTGATCTGCAGAACCGGGTGCCGGAGGAGCTGCTGTTACGTGAGTACGCTGAGCCCCGGGGGAGAAGATGGCAGACGGCCAGGAGTCATATTCCATCCCTTTTGAAAAATTAAATGGAAAGAATTGGGAGGAGTGGAGCAGGAAGCTGAAGGCATGGCTGGTAGCCAAGGGTCTGTGGGAGGCGGTCCGAGGGCCTCCACAGCAAGCTGGAGCCGGTGCTTCGGCAGCAGATATCGCAGCTGCCCATGCTTCACAGAGAAAAAAAACAGAAAGCCCTGGGAGCTATCGTGCTCAGTTTGGAGGGCTCACAGCTGCCTTTGGTAGAGGGGCTGGAGACTGCTCATGAGGCCTACCAGGCACTAGAGAGAGTGCATCACAGGACCACAGCTGGGGCAAAAATCCACACTACCAGACGTTTGTTTGAGATGAAGCTGCGTCCTGCTGATAGCATCAGACAGCATGTGACTGAGATGCTTTCTGTTTTCAACCAGCTGAGACTGTTGCAAGTCAACTTTTCTGAGGAACTGAAAGTTTATATTTTGCTCAGCTCTTTGGACAAAAGTTATGACAATTTGTGTCTAACTTTGGAATCGATGAATCCAGCCGATCTTACGCTTCAGTATGTGACTGGTCACTTGTGTGACGAACAGGAACGCCGCCTAAGAGAGGGCCGAGCTGGCACAGAGAGCCCATCCGGTTGCAGGGGGGGGGCAGGCCAGCGGAAGGCACAGTTCAGGCTTTTTCCACTCGTCGCTGCTTTATCTGTGGGTCGGTTGAACATCTGCGTCGATCCTGCCCCCGGAGAGCCAGAGAGGCTGAGCAGGATGTCTCCAAGGTCGCTTCCCATGGCAGTCAGCCAGGTTTCCATGGCAGCCAGTCCAGGAGAAGGGGCCAGTGTGGGAATGCGCAGGGAGGACGTGACACAGGAAGTCAGGACGGTTCTTATCACCTAGCTGCCTCCATGGCAACGCTACGGGACAACTCCAGTGAGGGGAGAGTGCTGCGTTGGGTCATTGACTCTGGAGCCAGTCATCATCTGATGCCAGCACCACCTAGTGGTGAAATGTGGAACTGCAGGGCTGTTTCAACTGGGAAAACAGTCATTTTTGCTGATGGGTCACAGAGACTTTTGACTACTGTTGGAAATGTGTTTGTTTCTTTCTTACAGGCGGAGCTGGAGGTCTACGTTGTGCCTGAAATGAAACATTGTCTTTTATCTGTATCTTGTCTTTTACAGGAAGGGTATAAGATTTGCTTTGAAAATAATGTCTGTTCTATTTCCGGGGGGGGGGGACAACTGGTCAGTGTTGCATGTCAGAACAACCTCTTTGTTCTGGAGACACCTCTGGAGGGAAAGGGGGACGCTGAGGAAGCACAGGCGAAGTGTGCAAACGTTCCACCTCATGATTCATGTGCTCATTTGTGGCACAGGAGAATGTCACATGGCTGTTGGGAAGGTATCCAGAAGTTGCCCCAGTGCACTGTAGGTTGCAAGATAAAAGCATGTGACCGATCCCTAGATTGTAGGGCATGCAGAAGGGCAAAGGTAAAAAGGTGCAGTTATCCCATATTGGAGAGGGTAACCACAAAGCCTTTTGAGCTTGTGCACACAGACCTTTGTGGGCCCATGCCAGAGAGTCTGGGCGGGGCCAGATTTGCGCTGACGCTGACAGATGATTTTACCCTGAACGCGTGGGTCTTCTCGCTGAAACGCAAAAGCGAGGCAGCGCAACTGATCAAAGATTGGGTTGCGGCAGTGGAATTACAGTTTTCCACCAAGGTGCAGAGTTTCCAGATTGACCGAGGCGCAGAGGTCACTGGGTCTGCTCTGCAGAGTTTCTTCCGCCAGAAGGGAATACGTCACCGGTTGACGGTTGCTACCTCTCCTCAGGAGATTGGTGTGGCGGAGCGCAGGAGCAAGGCACTGGCCAAAGCAGTTGACGCTTTACTGTTTGACTCTGGTTTGCCTCAGAGTTTTTGGGGGGAGGCGATGAAGATGGCCAATTTCACGATGAACAGGTCCTACAATTCAGTGGTAGGTGACACCCCGTTTTTCTTGCTGCACCAGAAGAAGCCGAAGGTGCATTTCTTCCGTGTCTTTGGTTGCGAAGCCTGGGTGCTTGTGCCAAAGGTTCAACGAAAAAAAGGTGACCCGAGGTCCCGGAAAATGATCTTTTGTGGGTACGAGCCTGGGACAAAGGGGTGGAGGTTTGCATATCCAGATGGTGATCAGTCCAGGATTCTAGTTAGCAGAAATGCTGAGTTCTGTGAGCAGAATGGTTGGTCAAGGATCCATGCGAATCCTGACGTTCTCTCAGAATGTCTGTCTGATTCTGAGGAGGAGGGAGAGGCAGAAGCTGAACCTGTTGATGAGGACCAGGTCGCTGACCAGGGTCAAGAACAGGATTGGGCATCTCCACAGGTTGTTAAAAGAGAGCCCAAGAGTGAGCCTTCGTCTCCCGTTAGCAAAGTTCAGAAGGCCCGAAGACGCAGTAAGTCAGAGGGGGAGTCTTCTGGTACCAGTGAAACACTTGCTGGCCCCAGTGGGTCAGAGGGAGCACCTGAGACAGTGCTCAGACGTTCCGCACGCTCCACGAAGGGGGTACCACCTGAGAGGTTTCAGGTCACCAGAGCGTGGGTGGGTTTCGCACAGTGCGAACCTGAGAGTTTCGAGAAAGTTCAACAGTTGCCTGAGACAAAAGCCAGGAAGGGGCAAGAGGCAATGGGAAAGGAGTTGAACTCAAAAAGGTCTGTAGATGTGTCCTCACAGTTTCCCTCAGGATGTGAGACGAGAGGGGGTGTGAGGAGAATCAGAACTTACAGAATTTATCTAACAAAAGGAACATCTGACTTTCCTGCAGTGCATAGGCAATGGGGATTCCAGGCCAAAATATTATATATAAAAATTTAAATGCAATAGTCATTTTTTTGCCATAGCAATTTGAAGTGATTTACCAGAAAAAAATACCTACCTACGTACATAAAAACTGAGAGTGAGGGATACATTAAAACATCCCACCCATTCTAAATGTTCATAGATAGTGTTTTTGTCCGGCACCAAAGATATGAAATGAAGGCACCAGGTGAGCTCCCCCAGGAAGAGCATTCCACCAACAGGGAGCCACCACCAAAAAGGCCCTGTTCTCCTGTTGCCACCCTCCAGAGCTCCCGTGGAGGTGGCACCTGGAGAAAGGCCTCAGGTGTCCATCCCAAGGTCTGGGTCAGCTCATATGGGGAGAGGCAGCCCTTGAGGTATTGTGGTCCTGAGCTGGTCCTACAGGTCAAGCCCAGCCCTTTGAATTGGGCCCTGGAAACTAACTGGTAGGTTGGGCCAGAATTGGTGTCACATGCTCAGATTGCCTTGCCCCAGTGAGGAACTTGGATGCTGATTTCTGCAAATAAACGCAAAGCACAACTCAGGATACTCACCCCTTGCAGTACGGTTTTCAGCCGGTATGGCGAACGCCAGTGTGCTTCTCGGGAGAATGCCAACCTGTGAAGGAAACTCAGCTGCTGTGTTTTGGAGCAGACCTCTCCCAGGTAAGATCAGTACCACCCCCTCCCCCTTGCAAAAGAGATATTTGTGGAGACTTTTCCCCATCCTCTCAGTCATCAGCCAGCAATCTGCATGACAAAGGAATGGGTGAATAGCAGTGGCAATTCATTCATTCATTCATTCACTTACTTACTTACTGCATGTTTGTACCACTTTTTCCTCCAAGGAGCTCAAGGTAATGTATATTACCCAACACTCCTCAGTTCATCTCCACAACAACCCTGTGAGGCAGGTTAGACTGAGAGGCAGTGACTGGCCCAAGGTCCCCAAGTGAGCTGCATGGTGGAGCAGGGGGATTCAAACCTTGGTCTCCCAGGTGATAGTACAAGACTCTAACCATTACAGTGCACTACCTTATTTGGGATGGGTAGGAGATTAGCCCTCATCAATATGGGCAATAAAAGTGCTGAAGGAAATGCTTTGAATAAAGTGCCAGCTGAACATATATTTAAGCCTTAATTGTCACTGACTAATTCTTGCATCTCCTTGCCATTCTGCTCCCACCATACCGTTTCCCCCAACTAAGATTTCAATTCCGGCACCTGGCAGAGTGAGCTTGAGTCGCAGCAATAAATTTATTGGCCTTTAAGGTTCCACAAGACTTTCAGATTGTTCCTCCAAGTCACAACTTTGCCAGCCGCCTTCTAGACTTGTATGATTCTAGAAATTGAACACAGGACATCCTGCAAGTGCCTCACTCGGCTAAGTGCTTGTGTGAACAGGACAGAGCCAGGGCTCTCCAATCCGCAGGGCTGAACAGCACTTGGGGACACAGGTTGATAAACCGTCAAAAGATTTATGGCTTTATCTGCTGTGGCAAAAACAGTCCCTTGTTGTGTCGCAGGAAACCCCCCCCCCATTCAGTTTGTACAAGCATGACACACACATGACATATGCTTCCTTCAATAAACTATTGAAAAGCCTTCTGTAAATAAGGAAGCGCTTTAATCATAAGTCTATCCCCACGGAACCCCGTTCATTATTTTCAGTGCAGGTAGACCAGTTTCCCCATGCAAATAAACTGCTGTGCTCCAGCCAATGAGTGTAACTGAACAGCGCCCCTTGTGGTGACCAAGCAGGTACTACAGGGCCAATATCTACCTCTCAATGACTGTTGACAGCTGCTAAAACAATGTATCCGGGTTTAATTGACCGTGACTGATCCAATCAAAATGTATCCAAGTGTTTCCTTTTGAGTGAAAGTGTTTTTACCTCTGTAGTGTTTCTGTTATAAATTCATAGAAAATCAGCCATACATCGGATCTGTACTGTTCCACTTTTGTTCTGCACCTTGGGAGAAGGACTATCAAAGGGGGGAGGTTTGACATAGGGCAGCTGAAATATACTCGGAGTCGAGTGTGGATTTCATGCTCTTTATTCAGCTCATCATAGCAAGGAATGAAAGTTCCCCCACAATATCTGCTAATTGGCTAATCCCGGAATTCTCCTGTAGGCTAATCAGGTTGCGGATTCACTTCCACCTGGAGCTGGATTAGGTGGCTCCTGCAGACCAATCATACTGCTGCATTGTTCTAGGACCAATCAGACTGCTGTGTAGTGATCAGGTGGGATTGCTATGAGGAATTATAACAAATATAGAGTAAGCCATCTGTGTCAGCAATGAAAGCATTGCGTTGACTGGGTTTAAACTATTTTGATATGATTCTTGATCAATCTACACCTCTGCATCCTTGTTCCATCTCTCTCTCTTCACAAGTCACGTACACAGCACAGTTGCTTAGACAGGCAGGTGTCCTGGGTCATCAAAGGTAGTGGGCAAGCTTCTTTGATGTAGCTTTCTGATATGGTAATCTTAGGATGTTAATCTTAGGGCCAGGAAACAGATCTCACATGAAGGTGATAATGATTGCTGTCCTCCTGGCCATCCTCCTTATCATGTGTATTGCTTGTTTATCACCTCTGGGGTTGCCAAATGGACTCCTTTGTAGTTCTGTTAATTAGTTTTGGTGGTTTAACTTGTCCCCACGTGGGTTTGTCGAAATGCTCAGAAGAAATCTGATTGGTTCTTACAAACACTCTGTAAAAATGAATAAAACTACCTGGGGCCAGGGGCTGCACACGGACAAGCACAGAGAGACACGATTATACACACCCTTCCCAGAGTCTTCCTGGTTCAAGCCTCTGTGTGTATTCTTATTAATCAGAGTTCAATGCTTCCTTTACTTTGTGAACGCCTCACTGCTGCCTTTTGGATCCTATTCAACTCAGTACATAACACCCCTCCCCTCTAAGTTCCAGTCCTGCCCGGGAGGTCGCATTCATAGTCCTCAAGGTACGCCGGCGGCCTATGTGTGCGTTGCGGCCTGGGGTGTTCCCTGGTCCAGGGTTCAGGTTCTGGCTCGTGTTCCAAGGATGCTGGCTGTGATGGGGCCATTTGGTCTGGCGCAACCGGCTCACTCAGTCGTGGCTCTGGTTCCGGTGTCCTTTCGGCCTCACAGGTCCTCTCTGTATTTACTGATTCTGCCTCTCCTGCTGGCCCCTCCTGCTCTACAGGCCTCGCTGCCCCACTGTTCCCTTGGGACTCCTCTGACCTGTCCTCCTCCTGGTTTTCGCCCGGGAATCATCACCATAGCTGGTCGCAGTGGTGGCGCAAGCATTGCCCCCCCCCTCCGTTAGCATCTTGTACGACACGGGGCCAGTGACCCTGGTGACTGTGGTGGGTACCCATGCCGGGCCTGCCCCAAAATTCTTTGTGTACACTGGGTCCTGAGCCATGAAGGTCTGGGGGTTCCTGCCTCCCCCCCCCACTACCTCACCCTGAGCTCTATCGGGGTGAAGGTAGTCCAATCTGATTGCAAGTTCAGCAGGGCTCCGGCCAGTCGTTGAGCTGGGGGTGCTGTGCTGTGCTAGAAGGAATGTGGCAATGCGGTACTCCCAATCCCCTTGTGTCATGCAGCGGAGGGTGTCCTTGGTGGTCTGCACCATGCGTTCTGCTTGGCCATTGGTGGCAGGGTGGAAGGGCGCCCAGCAGATGTGGCGGACGGCATTCTGCGCTGTGAAGGTCTGGAATTCTCCTGACGTAAATGCGGTTCCGTTGTCAGAGATGAGAGTGTCAAGGAGCCTGTGGGTTGCAAACAGCCTGCGTAGTACCCGGCTCCAGGCTCATAACCTCTTGCGCGGGCGCTGGGTCGGGGCCTGTTTCCGGTAGTGGTAGCCTGCTGAGGGCGTCCGTGTGGCCCATCGCCTTCCCAGGGCGGTGAATCAGTGCATACTGGCAGCTGGCAAGGAAAATTGACCACCTGAGGAATGCGAGGAGACAAAACTTAGGGGGCTTTGCTTTTGGGGGGCAAAAAAGCCAAGCAACGGCTTGTGGTCAGTCACCACGGTAAAGGGCCGCCCGTACAAGAAATCATGGAAATATTTTACTCCCTTCACGATTGCCAGACCCTCCTTGTTGATTTGCGAGTAGTTCCGCTCAGTTGCGCCGAGTGTCTGGGGAAAGTATGCCACCGGACCTCTCTTCCATCTGGGAGTTGGTGTCCCAGGACAGCGCCGATGCCATAGGGAGAGGCGTCGCATGCTAGCATCACTGGCAGCCTCTCGTCGAAGTGTGCCAAGACCAAGTTTGAGACGAGCAAGTCCTTGACTGCCTGGAATGCAGCCTCCTGGTGCTGGCCCCACACCCAAGGGGCCCGCTTGTGCAGGAGTCTGTGTAGGGGCTCCGCTACCACCGCCTTATGGGGAAGGAAGGCATGGTAAAAGTTCAATAGTCCCAAGAAGGCCTGAAGTTCAGTTTTGCCCTTGGGCGCTGGGGCATCACAAATGGCCTGCCAATCCCAGTAAGCTAACGTAGGGGCCCTTGACCACAAGCAAGTCCAGTTGCCGCGTCCACCCTCGATATTGCACCCTGAAGGTCCCCACCCCCATTGTGGTGACCTTACGTTTCTGGAAGTCCCGGAGGGTGAATGGGGCCGGCCTGAGTTTGGGACCCCCACTAGGGCACAGTTTCCTTAAGGTCCTTGCCAAGATTATGGATAGAGTTGAACTTGTGTCAAGCTCCATGCTCCGCTGAATTGCCTTGGTGCGTTGGGCTCCTGGACCTGGGGCTCTTGGATCGGTCATCTGATGCCTGGCGTCGGGTGGGCCGAGCCCGACACACCCGGGCGATGTGTCCCGATTTTCTGCACTGCCTGCACTCTGCATTGCAGAAACGGTAGGTCCTCCTCTCGTGACTCTCCCCGCAGCTTGCGCAGTTCCCTCCTTCTCATCGAGGTGGCTGTGGTCTGTGCGCTGCTTGAGTGTGCCGCTGTACTTGGTGCACCTCCTCCCTGTCGGATCCTGAGTCGTCGGCGAGGTCTTCATGGTGGACCCTCAGTTGGGATGGCAGGCTCGGCCGTGCCTCTTGCGTCAACCTCTCGGCAGCTTCCGTTGCCAGGGCCTCCTCCAGAGCAACCTGGAACGTTAAGTCCTTCTTGGCGTAGAGGCGTCGTTGCAGCTTCTCATCCTTCAGGCCACCGATGAGGAGGGCACGAAGCATGTTCTTCAACTCTGAGAAGTTGCAGAACTGGCCGGCTTGGTGGAGGGAGGTCACAAACCCAGTTATGGTTTCCCCAGGGGCTTGCCACTTTGCGTAGAAGGCATTTTGACGAGCCACCAGCGAGGGCTGTGGTGAGAAGTGCCCCTTCAGCCGTTCCATTATTGTTTTGTAAGGAACAGTAGCAACGTCTTCAGTTGCAAGGAGAGCCCGGGAGATTTTGAACGTCTCCTCTCCGCAGATGCTGAAGAATATCGCCCTCTTCTTGGCGTCTTCTTCATCGGTGACCCCTTTGGCTTCTAGGAGGAAGGTGAAACGGGAGGCGTACGCTTCCCAGTCTCCTGATGTTGGGCTGAACGGCGAGAAGCTGCTGTCAGTTGCCATTCTGAGTTCCTTGTGTCCCGGAGCTGAAGCCTGGATACATGGTGCAAGGCAGCGGTGCAGCAGGTGGCGGTGCTGCAGTGCTGTGTGTGGCGGTCAGCTCAGCGGGATCTCATCCTCGTCACCAGTGAAATATACTTGGAGTCGAGTGTGGATTTCATGCTCTTTATTCAGTTCATAGTAGTGAGGAATGAAAGTTCCCCCACAACATCTGCTTTATATACATTGTTTACACAATGGGCTGCACATGATTGGCTAATCCCGGAATTCCCCTGTAGGCCAATCAGGTTGCAGATTCACTTCCACCTGGAGCTGGATTGGGTGGCTCCTGCGGACCAATCAGACTGCTGCATTCTGAATCCTATTGTTCTGGGACCAATCAGACTGCTGCATTTTGGATCCTATTAAACTCAGTACATAACAGCAGCCATAATCCCCCACGCGTACCAACACGTCCGCAGTGAGCCCACCCCAGCGGGCATGCTAACATTGATGGTGCCAGACAGTGGACCATTTCACTAACAAAGAACCTGCATATGGAAGTGGATTCAGTATGGACTAAAACAAAGGACAGTGACCAACCCTTCCCTCTGGGAGCAGGAAACCGTGAACTCCTCTTTGTCCTCTGGAATGTGCTCATGGGGAGGGGGAAAGGAGGAACTGGACAGGTGACAGGACACTCAGGTTACCACCTCAACTCCTCCCTCAACCACTCCTTTTTATGATGTATCGATGATGTAGTCATGATGTAGTTCTGATGTAGTCTTAGGGGTGTAGCATGGGGGATTAGTAGCTAATAAAAGTTGGGGGTCTTCTTTTGTTCGGGGCTTCCATCTTGCTTCGTCTTGCAGTGAATTGGAGTCCTGTCGTGACAGTCTTAATAAAGACCAAGCCCACTGGCTGCTGTTTTGCTCCAATTGTCCTGGTTGGTGTCCTTGCTTTTTGTCCAAGGGAGCCCTTGGCTTTCTCTGTTAACAGTTGCACCTTTTTTAATGGGCAAATTTATTATGACACCAGCTTCTGTGGATCAGCATCTGGGGCAGGCATCGCATCCAGGGCCAGGGCTCCCCTCCACAGAGGGACCAGGAGGGGCTCCGAGAGCCAGTTAGCAGGTCGGACAAGGACCTGGGAGGCCAGGCTTCAAATCCCTGCTCTGCCATGAAGCTCACCTGGGGGGCAGCCTCTGCCTTTCAGTCTAGCCTACCTCGCAGGGTTGTTTTGTGGATGAGAGTCTTGAGCTCCTTGGAGGAAAAGGTGGGACATGAATGCAAAGAGTAAGGACAGCAAACCACTTTTTGGAAAGTAGGGCAGACCCACTGGGCCAGTCACTGCTTTTCAGCCTAGGCTACCTCACAGAGCTGTTGTGAGGATTCAAAAAGGAAGGGGAGAACCATGGACACCACCTTGGGGTTCATGGAGAAAAATGGTGGGATATAAATGTAATAAAAATAATTTTGAAGAAAATAAGGTAATACACATAACCACCTTAAAAGACCCCTCCTCACCCCACTCAATAAGACCTGGAATGACTTAACTGCAGCGTTTGCAGACTAGAATCTATGGAGGCTGATGGCAAACGTTTGTTGACCTTTAAGGCAGGCAAGCTTTGTCTTGGTTGTTACCCGTCCTCCAAACCTCCACATCAGAGCATGAGGAGAGGTCAAAGGAGACCCATCTAGACCAGCAACCCTGTTCTCACAGTGACCAACCCAATGCCTCTTTTTGCGGGAAGCCTGCAAGCAGGACTGGAGTGCAAGAGCACTCTCTCTTCCTGCAGTTTCCAGCAACTAAAATTCAGAAGCCCTGCTGCCTCCCGCTGTGGACTACAAACAATACAAGCAACACGAAGACCAGTATACTAGATAGCACTGCAATTCTTATTGCATGATATACATGCTTTAGTACAACGAAAACAAAATGTGTACTGTTGTAAATAAAAATATGCCCTTTTCCCTTATGGGGTATCCAAGAGCCCATATAGAGTCCTTACATAGGTTCCCTATTGGTAGGAGAAAATAACAGAGGCCAACCAGAGAATATTGAGAAGCAAAGCAGCTAGTAAGCCTGATCTTTATTGATCTGTTGCAACAGGGTACTCCCCTCACACGCAGGAGAGGAGGAGGACCCAGAACAATGCTGTGCAAGGGTTTATAAAGACTTTTGAAATTCCCATTCTGTAGATCAAGACCACCCCCAGAAACATTATGCATACATCACAGAAGGGGTGTAACCTAAGACCACCCCTCAGATACATCCCACCTACATCAGAGAAATTTAAATGTTGTTTTTCTCTTGTCCTTGTTTATCTTCTGTCTGGCAGGTTACTTGATTGGATTTCCTGGGGAGCCTGGCCATTCTTTTGTAGTGGTAAAATACTTATTTCCTGGGCCAGGTCACAGGCTCACACCTTGTATCTTAAATGTGTCCTTAAGACAGGATTCGTGAAGGAAGAGACAATGGGGAGGCTTTTCCATTTTGACCATGCAGAGAAACATTTGCTCAGTTTAGGAATCAAAATGGTTCCAGGTTGGCTTTCCTGTGCTGATCTATGTACGTGTGGTTATGAACATTGCCATATATCTAAGACCATAACATTCCTATCACATTATCCCCCCTTTGGGGCTAGAATTTTTCTTAAAAATTTTTGCCCCACAAATAATAACATCGTATGTTGTAAATGGATGCCTTTGTATAAATATATCATATAAAAATAACATATGTTGCATTTTGTTACTAAATTACTTGTGGCATTCTAGCTCTTGGGAGAAACATTTTCTAAATAGTGGCTATGCTTTACATTTTGCAGGAAGGTCCACTAATGACTGAAAAATGCAGTTGGTGTTTTGTCCTTCGCCATTTTTGTGTGTTTCTCAGGTGTCAAGCTAGCTCTTCTGTGGTCTCACACCGGCATAGTGCTACAGCAACACATCCTGTCTGTTGAATCCCCTCGGGGCTTTCATTTAACCATGTCGCCTGGCATTCACCATAGCTGCCACAGGTTTGGACATCTCATGAGAGAGAAGTCTTCGCCTTGGCCTTTCTATGGGATTTCATTATTTTATTGGCGTTGGTCTTGCACTCTAGGAAAGTTGCTCACTTGCACTTAAAGGACCAAAAAGCTAATTGCAGCCTGGATACACTTGCCCAATTCAAACTGAGTCCAATTTGAATTTATCTTGCCCCATGGTTCTCAACTCTTCAAACCATTCTGTTAAAAGAAAGGCATTCTTAAAAAGGGCACTTGTCCACATAAGTCAATTTAACTCTAAGGGATCATTCCTGCTAAACCAAAGCATATCCACCTTCATGTTATCTGGGCTTTCATGGATCTTGAAACTTCTCCTTGGTAAAATCAAAATTCGGTAGAGAAGAGTAAGCACACAATTTGGTTGTCCAATTGAGATGAAAAAAATGAGAGCAATTATGGGGGAAAACCTTAAGATTCACTGTGTGCAATCTGGGGGGGAAACTATATGAAAATGATATGCAGATGTTAGCAAAATAAAATAAAATAAATAATGTGTTGGAAATATAAACAAAGTGAAGGAACCTTATTCCACGTATGGTGGACGTGTCCTCAAATAAATAAAATTTGAGACATGATCTACACCCATTTCCATTTGGCATTCTAATAATAAAGAGTGTTGCTTCAAAACTACCTGATAAAACATGGTTCCAAGAATACTTGGTTGTGGTTAGATTAATTTCACAGCTATACGGGAAATCCAAGATTAATAAATAAATACAGAACAATTGCTACTTAAAGACAGTACTGAATCTGCAAGAGATACAGAAATCATAGAAGAGATTCAAAATAGTTTTCTGGAACAGAAAGAAAGTGACTGCAAAGAGAGAAAGAAATAGTAAAAAAGTAATTTCTTTCTGGGAACTTCGTGTATAGAAAAAACAAATCACTATTTGTGTCCTTTGAATAAAAAAAAATTTTTTGTGACAAAATAAAAATAAATAAATAAATGGGCACACTGCAGAGTGCCAGGTGGGACAAGCAAATATGATCACCAGTTGACTTAATCTAAATATAGCCTGCTCTATCAGAAAGCATGTAATATGAGAATCCTCCATGAAAAAACTTGGGGTGTAAGCCAAACCCTTCTGTTGTTCATAGTTATGCACCCTACATTATACAGAAACAATTACACACAGAATTTTGCCCCCACCCCCTTTGTGGAAATAACACACTGTCAGACACATTTCAACATTCCTACATAATAACACATAATACAAAAAAAAAAAAAAAAACACCTAATCAAATATCAGTTGCATATCTTGAGACAATTGTGATCTTCTCAATCCTGGAGCACAGTTTTTAAGGTTCAAAAGTGGCAAAATGTCCTTGCAATTCAACTCCTCCCCCCTTTGTCAGCCCCACTCCTCCGTCAGTCTATATACTTTGAAAGAGATAGCTGTGGGCATTTTGAAAACTGTTGTTGCAGGTCTTGTGATGGCGAAGAACTGAGTTGAGGGGTTGTTGCTGCCTTTTCATCATTGCATATCTGTAGAAGTGATATCCTGTAAGGGGGCAGGGTTTTGGGGGGACTTAAAAGACAAAAGGAAGGATCAAAAGCCCCCTCCCCAAGAAAATCTCCTTGAGTTATTAGCTGCAAATAATAAAATCTTAGCATGTTAAGCATTTTACTCAATTTAATATTATTATCACATTTTCATATAATTACTGTTATTATCTGCTAAGTTTGTTTGCTTTCCTTCACTTAGTTTTTTTTTTGTTGTTGTTGTTGTTTTTCTTCATATTATTAAATTAAAAATTACTGCACATGTATAGAAAGAGGACTGTAAAAATACAACAAAGGTTAAAAAAAATAAAAAGAAAGCCAAAAATTTGATTACCAGTCAGATGAAAACAGACTTGACACAAAGACATCAGATTTAGAAAAGAATTATTATTAAATAATACAGAGATATTATCAAAACCACAGATTACTACTGGACCGAAAGAATGAGAAAACAATGGAAAAGGGCTTAAAATGACTTTCAATATGTGGTGGACATGTCTCCAAAGGAACTGTAAAAAAAATACAAGGTTAAAATAATAATAAAACACACACACACACAATGACCTATGAGGAACAAAAAGATTATTTGTAACTTAAAAGTGTCAAAGCCACAATAGCAGGGATTCAGACTTGTTTCACAGAACAGGAAAGAAAGTTGCTGTGGGAGAAAAGAAGGGACAAACACTTTGTTAGAAGGGACAAACACTTTGTTATCGGGGTTCACATATCCTGTTAAAAGGGAAAAATTATTTCATGTGAGAAGCCTGTCAGGAAATGCTGCACACAAAGTCTGTGATTTAAATCCCTTGGGGGGGGGGTGCTTTGATATTTACCTGTGAAAAGAATTTGGCATGTTAATCATGTTAAGATTTGAAGCTACTTAACACCTTTTGTCTTACGTAGCCCCTGGAGCAAAAGAGACATTAAGGGTGATTTCCCTTAGTGGCTCCAAGTTTTTACATAAGGAAATTTGGATAAATTTTCCCGTTCAGCCCAAGCTCCTCTCACTCCCTACAGTTCCCCCTCCTTCCTCTATCTCTCTCCCCCCTTTGTTGCTGATCTAGCCTCTGTGCATGTGCAGAGTTCATGTCTCAGCAAACCTTTTATACTATTGAAAATGTTGAAATCTTTGGCTAAATTACCATTTGAATAAAGGAAATGAAGGGTAAGGAGTAGATTTAAAAAATAGGGTTAGATTTTTTTAAACAAAAAAGAGAAACTGAGCAATTAAAGTATTCAATAAAGTTAGCAATTGTAGCCCAAGCAAAAAGGACTGCTTCCTTTATGTACAGGAAAGGGCTAATATCCCTCTGGTCATTCGCGGAACAATGCCACGCCCTTATATATGGGGGGAAATGGCCAGAGTCAGAATTCATAAGATTTTTAATATTCCCAATCATTTCAGCCTTACCATTTGCAGACAAATTTTTTTCTGCCCTTTATTTACAGGATAAATGGTCAAGACTCATATGTATTTGATGTGCTTAAACTTTGAATTGACTTTGAAGTCTGATTTTTTTTAATAGTAGACAAAATGATAAACACTGTAATCACTCAAATGCTTGATATTCTCAGTTGTGCTTCGGCTTCACCTCTCATGTTTTAAAACTAAAGAGCAAAGCTAGGCTGAATTTCAACTCCATCACCACACCAGAATTTAAGAATTACCCTCAAATCCTCCAATGCTTGCAGACACATGTCCTTCCACACAGCCTCAAATTGGGAGAGCTAAAAGGGACCCTGGGGTCATCTAGTCCAACCCTCTAAAATATTGGGTTCACAGCAAGATTTCAAAGCAAGATTTGCACTACCAAAAAGACATATACATTTAAGTACAGATTTTCAACTGGGAAAGGAAACATCTATGCTCCTATCATGTACTAAGGAAGAGGAAAAGAAAAGTACCCAACTTTATACAGAACCCTTTTAGCAGATCTTGAGATAGTTTGAGTGAGAGTGCAAGTTCCTAGAGAAATTATCTTTAAAGGAAGATTGAAGTGAACATTTTTCCTAAGACAGGGAGAGGATCTCTTATAAAGCATAGTTAAAACAGCCATAGATTTGATTTAAAAGGAATACAAATTGACAATTTTGAATAGTAAGCCTAATCTATGCCCCCCCCCTTTTCAGTTTCCTTTAAAGGAAGCTTACTCGGGAGTAAATTTACCTGGCACAGAAGTAAGAAGAAAAAAAAACCCTGAAAGAGACAGAATGAAACAAGGAGGGGCATTTTCTAAGAAAAGAGGCCAGGAAGTCTTATAGAGACTGATATCAGGAGCCTTACAATAACTCTTCTGTCCAACCAAATCAAAGTTAAAACTGGATATTTTTCTTAGAAGGAAGACCATACTTTCATAGGCATATGCTTAATGAAGTACATACAAGGAGGAAGACTCTTTTGAGCCTCTCTCAAATAACAAACATTTGCACACTTCATTCTCAATTTTTGTCTTGTTTAAGATTGATAAGGCTCAACATGGCTTCCTTAAGATTTAAAATTTTGGAGCAAGCTTGCATTTTTATTTTACAGTAGATGGCACATTTAAGATAAGCAGCTGCTGGATGTTACCTAAGTACAATTTAAACACTGGAAAAACGTTTCTCAAACACAAATTGAAGGGGACTGTCAGAGTCCAGGCGGGAAGTAAGCACCAACTGGGCTTCTTTCCCATCAGGAGTCTGCAGGTTCATTTCTTTTGATTGAGGTGCACCCATTTTAAGAATTTTAATAGTGCTAGCTTTTACTTTTATACTGCAGTCGGGGTTTTATCCCCACTTTTCAGGAAACACAATAAATAACCCACAGTACACTCAATTTGGACAACTCCGAGAATTAGTACTGTGACACACCGCCGTTCGTCTGGCCTGACTTACTAGGCTGGTACAGCTGTTGGCCTTTCCTGGCTACTAAGCTAACAGTGCGGTCAGCGATCTCAAACCCCCCCCCCTTTGGTCATTACTCAGCCAGGGAGCCCACAGCAACCTCCTGCCTCTTACAATCTAACCTGAGAGTTCCCTACTGGACGCTTGCGTAGCGCAGTGCCAGATTGGGACTCAGAAATGACAAAGAAGGAAAGGAATCAGGTGCCCTTGCTTTCTCTGCTCACAGGTCATCTCTAACAAAGATCGCCATGGCAGAGGTGCGGCTGCACCTGGGAGTTATAGTTTTCAGAACAGAAGAAAAAGCACAACCTTTTTCTGGGCAAAACTCCGAAGGAATAGGTCGGCATATAGACTGTAGAAGGGAAATGAAAGAAGTCACACACAACTTTTGCCTGGGCATACTCCGAAGGGCTAGGGCTGGTGTTGAGATCGAGGTGACAGAAAGGAGAAGGCAATTTTTAGATGAGGAAAAAAGTAGAAATTTTAGATTTGAAGGGAAAAGGAAGAATTAAAGAATTTTGGTTGCTGTGGTTTAGAGAACCCAACCCACTACCCGTGTTTCCTACTTAATACTCACTTCCGCATGCGCTGTTCCTGGTGATCCCACGATCTCTTGACTGGTTGTTTAAGGCCGGCCTGATCAAGCGTTGCTTCCTCTGGTTAGCCCCGCTGAACCTCCAGTTATTTCCAGACCCTGGGATCGATGGAAGACTGGCTATTCCTCCTGGCAAACTGCCTGGTGCGCGCTGGATAACCAGTCCTTCCTCGCTTCCAGAATCCGGGTAACCAAAAGTCCCTTCGTGCGTGGTCGCCATCTGTTGTAAATAAAAATATGCCCTTTTCCCTTATGGGGTATCCAAGAGCCCATATAGAGTCCTTACATAGGTTCCCTATTGGTAGGAGAAAATAACAGAGGCCAACCAGAGAATATTGAGAAGCAATACAAAGGCATCCATTTACAACATACGATGTTATTATTTGTGGGGCAAAAATTTTTAAGAAAAATTCTAGCCCCAAAGGGGGGATAATGTGATAGGAATGTTATGGTCTTAGATATATGGCAATGTTCATAACCACATGTACATAGATCAGCACAGGAAAGCCAACCTGGAACCATTTTGATTCCTAAACTGAGCAAATGTTTCTCTGCATGGTCAAAATGGAAAAGTCCCCCCATTGTCTCTTTCCTCACAAATCCTGTCTTAAGGACACATTTAAGATACAAGGTGTGAGCCTGTGACCTGGCCCAGGAAATAAGTATTTTACCACTACAAAAGAATGGCCAGGCTCCCCAGGAAATCCAATCAAGTAACCTGCCAGACAGAAGATAAACAAGGACAAGAGAAAAACAACATTTAAATTTCTCTGATGTAGGTGGGATGTATCTGAGGGGTGGTCTTAGGTTACACCCCTTCTGTGATGTATGCATAATGTTTCTGGGGGTGGTCTTGATCTACAGGGTGGCAATTTCAAAAGTCTTTATAAGGCCTTGCACGCCATTGTTCTGGGTCCTCCTCCTCTCCTGCGTGTGAGGGGAGTACCCTGTTGCAACAGATCAATAAAGATCAAGCTTACTAGCTGCTTTGCTTCTCAATATTCTCTGGTTGGCCTCTGTTATTTTCTCCTACCAATAGGGAACCTATGTAAGGACTCTATATGGGCTCTTGGATACCCCATAAGGGAAAAGGGCATATTTTTATTTACAACAGTACCACTTGTAAATTCTCTAATATATTTGAAATCAAATGAACACACGTCTGTCAATCTTTGAAAGTCCGTAGAAGTATAATAAGTCTATAGTTGAAACAAAGTAATAGATGCTATCCTGTGGGCCAAGTGGTAAAACTTTTTTTAGGTGTTCATGGTGCCGAAGTAGTAAGTGAATAACAATGTAGGCCAGTGATCTCAGATAATCTGACTGTTTTGCTGGAATCTTCTTCAGCACAACTACAAAAGAATTCAAATATGAAACAATGACCTGTGTACATGAAAACTATATAAACTTCACACATTACAACCCATATGCTACAACTACCATAAGAAGAACAAAGGTACATACCCCATAGATTAGAAAAATGCACATGGAGCCATGGTAATGTGGATATGTAACCACTGCTACCAGTTGCATGATACCTGAAGCATAAGTAACCATTCCCAGGTTGCACTCATTACTTGGAGACTGAATTGCAGAAATTCAATTTAAAGGTACAGCGCAATATAACAGCAATAGAAAAACATCAAATAAAACAATTTAAATCCAATTCAGAATTAAGTCCTTCAGGGTGAATGGTCTTAAACATAAAAATGAATTGAGATTCTTTCTGTCGTAGCCATCTTTCATAATCTTGTCTTTCGTTGATGGTTTTCTGATCCACCCACAGTACTGTGAACAATAAATCCCTATCAGAATGATTCTGCGATATAAAATGCTCAACCAGAGGAGCTTCCAACACAGTATTTCGGATGCGGGAACAATGTTCCCCTATCCTTACCTCAACTGCACGAGTGGTGGAGCCGATGTACAAGTTACAGGGACACCGAATTAAGTATACAACATCTTTAGTCTGGCAAGTGTTAAACTGCCTGATGAAAAATCTGAAATTTGTTTTTTCATTGTAAATTTCCTTAGTTTGTTAAGCGAAAGGGCAGGAAGAACATCTGCCACATCTGTGATGCCCTGTAGGTGCAGGGGAACCAAGGGTGCAGGTAACCATGTTGGGAGGGTTTATATCAGTATGAACTAATAAATCTTTCAAGGATCTTGTCCACCTGAGGCCTATCAACGGAAATTCAGAACACCCTGGTATGTCCCAGAGCACATGCCAGTGTTTTCGTATTAATCTAATAACTCTGTCCGCATAAGATGTAAATTCTAAAGAACCCGTAATACGATTTTGTGTGCATGAAATATTAGAAGGGCTGAGAAGTACAGAATGATCCTTCACGGATGATTTAATTTTATATTTGTTGACTACATAGAGAGGATATCCCCTAGCATATAAAGAATCAGCTAACTGGTCAGCATTCTTATGAAAATCATCATCAAGAGAGGAATTCCTTTTAAGACGTAGGAATTGTCCGTATGGCAAATTGTTCCTAAGTCGTTTGGGGTGAAATGAGGAATAATGTAGGAGGGAATTATAATCTGTGGGTTTTTTATGAGGTTTGACAGCTAAAAAGCCATTATGTTTTATAACCTCCACCCCAAAGAGGGCTAGCAGATCCCCGCCCAGCCAGGGCACAAAAGCCTCACCCTCCTTCTCTTTGGGAAAGGGCCCAAGCCCGGGAGGGGGAGTAGGATTCACCCAAAGTTAGATGGGGGGTGGGGAGAGATGGAAGGACAGCCTGTTCTCAGGCCCCACCTCAGCACTGTTTTGAAGAAGAAAAGCCCTAAAAATTCTCCCCACTAATGAAGTCATTTTTAGAGAGCCATGAAAGGGGCTTACAAGAGATTTCAGAGAACCTTAGAATTGCAGAGTTGAGAGGTACCCTAAGGGTCATCTAGCCCAACCCCCCTGCAGTGCAGGAATATTGGCTAAAGAATCCCTGACAGGTGGCCATGGGCATAAACAGGGGAGGCAGGTTCCCCCCTTCTAGATCAAATAAAGCAATAGAAATGCTTAACTAACTGACCAATCACATTGGTTCTGCCCCCACCTAACAAAAGTCCTGCCTCCCCACAAAAATCCTGGCTACACCCATGCAGGTGTCCACCCAAACTTCGTTAAAAAAACTCAAATGAATGAAAGTCCACCACCTTTGGGGGTAGTCTGTTTCACTGTCTAACAGAGGAAAAAGCATATCAAGATGGCGATGAGGTAAGACGCATTTGCCGGAGCTCATTTTGAATCCTCCCTAAATTTGTGTTGTGGCTCCCAGCCTTTCAAGTTCTTGCTGAAGATTGTACCAGGGTGTTGGAGTCCATGCTAGGAGTTCACATTGCCGATAACTG
This sequence comes from Podarcis erhardii, assembly GCF_964252035.2. Taxonomy (NCBI): domain Eukaryota; kingdom Metazoa; phylum Chordata; class Lepidosauria; order Squamata; family Lacertidae; genus Podarcis; species Podarcis erhardii. The sequence continues at coordinate 4,279,341 of NC_138506.1, read as the reverse complement.
TAAAGCCTGCATCGTAAATCAGCTTTAATGAGCAGATAATTGTATGCTCCGGCAGCCTTGGAAGCAGCCTTCGACTCACTGGTTTTCCGCCGGCTCACACTCAGTTGTATTTTTATTACCTTTTATTACCTTTAATCACTGCTATTTTAAACGACTCATAACGATGGGTCAAGGCAAACGCCTAAGGGATTGTGACGAGGCTTTGCCCTCCCCAAGAGCCAAACAAGCAAAAACCGACCCCCCCCCCGTGTCTGGCAAATGGAGTGGCCCCACTGAACACTGCTATAGGGTGAAAACTCAGAACCGTTTCTACCCACTAATGTCCCCAGAAACAACGTCAACACCAGAGGAATTGTTTTCACCTCAGATTAAAACTGCAAACGGCAAGCTTGGAGGAGGAGAGAGTGTCCCACTGAAGGTGGTACAAGACACCGGAACTGAGGACTGCGCAAGACAAGAACAACATGAACATCTCCATCTTGAGGTCAGAACCCTTAATTGCATATTCAAGAAGAGTGATGTGCTATCCTCCCAGCTATGTAACTGTTGGAATTCAGGCTCGGTCAGAGGTATGTGCCTATCTGCAGGCACCGGCTGAATTCCTTTGACCTCCCTCCGGCGACTCCCGGCAGAAAAAAACACACGAGGTCCGTTCCGGCGATTTTCCTCAGGCTGTGAGAAAAACACACCAACTGCTTCTCCTCCTTCTCCTCCTCCCTGCATATCCCCAGGGAGGGGAATCAGACACAGACAGAAATGTAACTACATTGCTTTTATTCCTGTCTTTAGCAGTCATACAGTAAAAGATGTCTGCTCTCTTCAACAAACAGAGAAAACTCCAAACTCCAAACTCCACCCATGTACATCCTGTACAGGTCATATGACACACACTGAGCTCATATCCTGTGCTCAATAAGGATGGACTGCCCCTTTGTTTCCATAGCAGCAGTCACACACATCCTGTCTGGCTTTGGCAGCCACTAGCAGCTGACTGAGCTGTTAGAGCCTTTGCTTGCTGCAGCATTGCTGCTTTAGAATAACATACTCACCCTAAAGTATCAATGCGTGCTGCGAGCAAAGCGTCATCCAGAGAAGAAAACAAACAGTTGTTATACTTATAACACTCCCCTGTTGTTCCAGTTCCACCCTTGGAACTACCCGCCACTGGTTTTACCAATGTACCTCTCTGGTTGTCTGACTTCCAAGGAATGACTGCTTTTGCATTACCTTGGTTAACAACTCCCTGTTGTGCCTTTGTCTCTGACTCAGACACAGCTTCAATTTGACCTTGGTCGTTTACAATAGCAACAGCTAGGTTAGCAAACTCCTTTGAATACCTCTTGGGTGGTACACCCTTCGTTGCTCTCTCAGACCTACGTAAGAAGTGCTGCTCTTCTTTGCTTTCTGGTTCAACCTTTGGACTCTTTGGTGAACCAGTACCAATTGTAAACAGTGGTTCGTCTTCCTCCTCTTCCGAGGGTCTAGTCATTACGTGAGATTTCCTCTCAATGACTGTGACAACTGAGCTGTCTGAGCTATCGCTGTCATCAGTACTACTGAACTCAACAAAATCAACATCATCAGCATCAGAATCATCATCATCATTTCCTGTGGGAAATGTGTGAACAATCACTCGCTCCTGTTCAGGAGCACTCTCTAGAAATTTTGTGAGAATCACCTTACCAGATTCAGACAAAATTACTCTGTAGAGACCGTTTTCATAACCCACAAAAATGCCTCTGGCATTCTTTACTCCACCCGGAGCTTCTGTCCTCACATGAGACCCAAAAACCTTGAAATGGGCAACAGAAGGTTTTCTGTGGAACAGTTTCTCAAAAGGAGAACTTCCCAACTCTTTTGAAAACTTTCTCAACCACGTATAACAAAACGACGTTAGCGATTCATCCCAGTACTCATGTGGCAGATGTGAACTAAGCAATTGCGCTTCCATTCCCTTTTGCAATTCTTTGTTCACCCTAACACAGACACATCTGTTCCAAGCTTCTTCTGAAGCTGCAATTTTGTGTCTTATCCCTTTCTTCTTCAGGAACCTCTGGAAATCCTGTAAAAGAAAAATTGGCTTCTCATCTGTGCAAAGACAATCTATGTCAGCATCATGCATATTTTTAACCTTGTCACAAAACTCTTTAAACCTTTCTAAGGCTTCTTTCGGTCTCTCCAAAAGATAAATCCATACAAAACCTGTGAAAGAATCAACACATATTAGGTAATACTTTGCATTGCCTCTAGATGGTGCTAAAGGACCAATCACATCAGCATACACCCGCTGAAATGCCTTGTCGACCCTCGAGGTGACCTGCTTGGCGTTCTTCTTGGCTACACCTGCAAAAGAAATCATGTTAGAATCACAAGAATTACATTCCATGTAATCACTTTGATCAAAAGTCAACAAATATAGTCCATCTTTCTCTTCGGCAGAAAGATACAACTCTCCATCTTTGTAGATCTCGCAGTGTTGATCATCATAGGACAGTTTTAGTCCCTTCTTGGCAATCTGCGAAACGCTGAGCAGATTGTACTTCAACTCTGGAACCAAATAAACATTGTTTATAGTCAAGTTCTGACTTTTAAGATACACAGTCCCAATTCCGGTGGCTTCCAGCTCTTGACCGTTGGCTTGTTGTACAACGAAGCTTTGCTTCTTAAACGACGAAAACAAATCCCTACGATGGGTCATGTGAAATGTGCACCCAGTGTCTACGATAAAAGCATTCTCAACTTCTGGCTTGGTTCCTTTCGACATCAAAGCCTTTGCAGGCTTCGTCTGTGACTTGGCATGACCTCTGCCTGACGCCTCAGACTTCGTGGAGCTGCCCTTGGCTCCCTTGTTCTGACGTGGCTTCTTGCAGTACCGCTGAAGATGCCCAGTCTGTTCACAATTGTAGCATCGGACAACGTTCAAACCTACGGCATTTTCTCCAGTAGCTGTAGCAGTGGGGGTGTCAGAACTCCGTTCTTGTCTCCCCCTGTCCTTGACTTCCAGGGCGGCAAGTCTGTCATGTTCACAAAGAACCACGGCAAAGACCCTGTCCGACATTAGATCAGCTGCTGGGAGGGACCCCAGCTGACTGGCAACCGTTTTGTAAGTCCGATTCAGGCTGTTGATGACCATGAAGCAAAACACTTCCTCCTGCAGACGGAAATTACGTTCCACCATCTGTTGACGCAGAAATTTCATTTCCGTCAGGTGCGCTTGAACATCTCCATCAGGCGCAAGCCTCAGGTTGGTCAGCTTCTCAAAATACAGGAACGCTGAAGAACCTGCATCTCTCTGATGTGTCCTTCTCAGCGTGTCCCAAACATCTCTCGCGTGCTGTAAATCTTGTATATGGATAAGCTCAGAGTCTGACACGCACAGAATTATAGCAGTTCTGGCCTTCACATCCTGTGACTCCCAAGCACGCGTTGGTGCTGGAGGGATGGGGTTCTCAATCACCCCAAACAGTCTCTGATTCTGCAGCAGGGCCTTCATCTTAATAGACCAAGATGCATAATTGTCACTGGTCAAAAGGGGCGGAGAAGGCAGGGCTCCCCCCTTCTTAGCATCCATTTTGAGTCCTTGCACTGACTCTCAAACACAAGCCTCTAAAATCCAATAGCTGGCTTGTTTACACTCTGTGCACCTGGCAGCTTTAACACTGGCTGCTTGCAAAGTGGCTTTCAAGAGTTCCTTTCTAAGGGCCTAGTCAAAACACGAACTGTTTTTGCCTGACTTCCAGCCCTTATCTTGAAACTGGCCTGTGTTGCTAAGCAACTGCATTCCTTTTCCTTGGACAGGAAAAACCACAGGAATGTTTGGAATGCAGAGTTCTCCTCTCTCGGAGCTGTTTTTCCCAAACCTTGCTCCCTCGAAGCAGAGAATGAATCAATCTGCATTCACACTTCTAAGCCCGAAAATCTCATACCTGGGCTCCGTAGCTTGGCTTTCAGCTTCTTCTGGTCAGCTCCTGGCTGCAGAGAATCAGCCCCATTTCAGGCTTCCATGGAGAGGGATGAATACAGCAGCTCTGCCACTCCTTGATGCAGACTCCCATGGATCGAAGAAACCATCTGGCTCTTGCTACCACTGTTGGAATTCAGGCTCGGTCAGAGGTATGTGCCTATCTGCAGGCACCGGCTGAATTCCTTTGACCTCCCTCCGGCGACTCCCGGCAGAAAAAAACACACGAGGTCCGTTCCGGCGATTTTCCTCAGGCTGTGAGAAAAACACACCAACTGCTTCTCCTCCTTCTCCTCCTCCCTGCATATCCCCAGGGAGGGAAATCAGACACAGACAGAAATGTAACTACATTGCTTTTATTCCTGTCTTTAGCAGTCATACAGTAAAAGATGTCTGCTCTCTTCAACAAACAGAGAAAACTCCAAACTCCACCCATGTACATCCTGTACAGGTCATATGACACACACTGAGCTCATATCCTGTGCTCAATAAGGATGGACTGCCCCTTTGTTTCCATAGCAGCAGTCACACACATCCTGTCTGGCTTTGGCAGCCACTAGCAGCTGACTGAGCTGTTAGAGCCTTTGCTTGCTGCAGCATTGCTGCTTTAGAATAACAGTAACCTCGGGCAGAAAATTGATAACTTCTGGTTAAAGTCTAAGCCAACTGTAGATACGGGGGAATTGAAGTTCCAGAGAACCTTACCCTCAACCAAAAAAGGTAGTGTGATTCCTAAATATAGACCAAATCCTGCACTGAAACATCAAGCATTGTCCCTGCAACCCAAGAAAATCTGCCTAAACATCTGGGCAGGGTCAGCAAGGTGGCTCACTCTGGGTGGGGTCAAAAAGCATTTAAGCAATCTCCTAAACATAGAAGCCACACAATGCGATCTCATTGCAGTATTACCTTTGAACCAGCACTTCAGGCCACAGAAAGTGATGCTTACGTTTTACTCTCCAAGGATCCCTTCAGTTATCATCAGGCAGAAATCACTCTTGGCTAGGTATGATATCACCCCAACAAGAGTTTTTATGGACAGTAAGATCCACCCCCTTCTACTCGCCGGTCACGGCAAGGAGCAGACTCTGTCGGAGAGGTCGGGAGCACCTCGGGACATCGAGCCTCCTCTCCCGGAGGATACCCATCTGCACCGAAACTGGACTTACTCTACGCCCTCACGAGCTCTAAAGAAACCCACCGGCGCAAGTAATCCTCTGACCCCGCCGGAGGAAAGAGAGCTTTTAGCCACCTTTGGCGACCTCCCACCGAGGGAACAACAAGAAATAATTGATAGACTAGAAGTACTTAATCATCAGCTCATACATGTCCAGAAGAACGGAAAAGTCCTGCTCACTTCTCAGGATAATCCTGTCAGCTCTTCGGAGCCGTGTTTTAAGGAAGCAGGAAGTCTTCCTTACCTTAGTTCAGTTCCTAAACCCATGCCTCCCCCACTTGTGGGCAAAACCCACCGATGCTTGGCAGACCCAGGTTTTGTCTCACAAGTAGGCCCCCCATCTCTACTCTTGATAAATTTTGACTCGCCCTCCAAGAGTTCCCCGCTGAAGAGTGTAGCCCAGAGTCCCTTCCACCAAAACAATTCCTTACCAACTAATCCATCAATGCCGGAACTGGAGTCCTCATATTCCCCTGAGCGACATAGACCCGACATACAAACGGTACCAGTACGCCAAGCATCCCCAGTATCTTCGCCAGCATCAGGACAGGGGAGTGTTCCACCTACATCAAAAAATGGCCCGGATTTGATTGAAGACCCGGCCGGACATATAAATCAAATGGTTTCATCGGCGATCTTTAGACCTCGCGGTGGGGCAGTCTCAGCAAATCCTGTGGAGTTTCCCACTGAAGTGTCCGCCCTTGGGCTAGCCTGCAGGAGATCCGTCCTGGTGCACCAGCCAGAACACCTCACTACCAACTTCAAGACTAGGTACCCCCAGCAGGTGCCAGCCCTGCAAAGTAAAATAACTGACTTTTTTGTGGGGTCTGCCCTGCCCCCTAAGGACACACATCTCTCCCGGAAATGACAGCGAATTGGACACAACAGGAACTCGCCCCTATCAGTCCTCAGCTGGAATATTGCGGGCTGGAGGGAAAAAAAACTTGATCCAGAATTCTTGGAGTATATTAACCTGTTTCATATCATCTTGTTCCAAGAATCGTGGGAAGTAGAGAAAATTGTTCTAAATGGCTTTGAGCTTCTAGAACTCCCTGCCTGCCCCTCCCTGAAAGGAGGCCGCCCTAAAGGGGGCCTAATAATAGGCATCTCCCTCAACCTACATTCTAAATTTACTCTAGTACAGGCCTTGCCTCCTTACGCCCTTACCGGGCTGATTGCGGGGGAAAAGATCTCACTTCTAGTTACAAATGTCTACTTGCCATCTGGGGGTTCTTCCCCCGAACTTGGCTCTAAATGGGGTTCGCTAGAAGAGCATTTGCTCTCATGCTATGTTAAGTTTCCTAATACCCCGGCCATAATAGGTGGCGATTTTAACGCCTGCACAGCAGCAAACTGGGACTCGCTGACCAAAGCCAAATGGTGGGTTACTCCAAACCTTGATAATTATGATCTGGAACATATCATGAGGAGAACTTCTAAAGACCACAGAGCAAATGAGGCTGGAGTACTCCTCTATCAAATGGCCATCCGTTTAAATCTGGTCCCCTTAAATGGCACATGCCTCCCTGATATTCCTGGGGATTTTACCCACCTGAGCGTTAAATCAAACAGCGTCTTCGATTACCTGTTGGTTTCCAGGGATCTACTTAAGTGTATTTCCACCTTTAAGATCGAGAATGTACAATCTAGTGATCATCTTCCCCTTGTAGCCAAGCTTTCCCTGAACTGGCAGTCGGAGGCTCATAGACATGCGACCCAGATGGTAACCAACAAATCTCTCCAAGTAAGAGGAATCAAATGGTCGGAGACCCAGGCTCAAAGGTATCAGGAATTCTTTCAAAAAGAAATCCTTGGGCCCCATCCCAACATAGGCTCTGCCTCAGACGAGCATAGCATAGTGTTGAAATGCTTCCACCATCTTACGACTGATCTTACGTCCTTCTTCAGGTTACCACCCAAAATATTAAATCGAAATGAATATACTTACGGTGCCCCCTGGTATAACTCTCAGTGCAAACAGGCAAGACAGCGCCTTCGTGCTATATATAATGTATATAAGACCTCCGGTGCATCTACTCTGCCAGCTAGTTATGCACAAGCCAAGCTAGTTTACAAACGCACGCAGAAAATTGCCAAACGTGAGTGGCAACACAATCGCTGGCAGGCTTTGATTACTGCTTCAAAATCACACAGATCCAGGGAATTCTGGTCTTTGATCAACAGAAGGGTGAGGAAATACCCAAGGGCAGTCATCCCTGCACCGACATGGGAATTGTTCCTGAAGAAATGCTTCTCACAGGCGGATGCTCCCTCTGACCACCTGACGCATCTGTTTACCCACTTACCTATTTGGCCTCCCACCGATCCTGACGAAATAGCCAAGCTAATAGCTCAGCTGAAACCGGGTAAAGCCCCAGGGCCCGATCTGATCCCTGCCGAAGCCATTAAACTACACCCAAAATGGTGGGCTGGCATCTTGGCCAAAACCTTCGATGCAATCAACGCTTCTGGCCTCATCCCCAAAATATGGAAGGAGGCCATTATAGTACCAATTCATAAAAAAGGTTCTCCAACGGAGCCGGAAAACTACCGTAACATCAGCCTCCTTTCGATCATAGGGAAAATTTATGCCAGCTTTTTGCTGACTAAACTATTGCGATGGGTAGATGAGACTAATCAGATTGGCCACGAACAAGCAGGGTTCAGAACTAAACGCTCTACAACCGATCATGCGATAGTTCTTTATCATCTTGCACGGAAGTACTCCTCTCCTCCCCGGGGCTACCTCTGTGCTGCCTTCTTAGACCTAAAGGCAGCCTTTGACAGTGTTCCTAGAAATATCCTATGGGAGAAACTTGCGAAACAGGGCATTGATAGAAGACTCTTATGGCTTATAAGTCAGCTCCACGAAGATACCCTTGCCAGAGTGAGACTTACTGTGGAGATTCAGAACTTACAGGGTTAAGATGTTCTGAGTGACGCCTCACATTCTGACGTCGAATTTGGAAGGTGGGAGGAGTTTTTTCCTTACTGTTCTCTTTGTCTCTGAAAGAGAAGGGCGGCCATGAATGCTAGCAGCCCAGGAGAATCTGAGAAATGCTGAGCTGTAAATATTCTGCTGTAATAAAGGCTAATAAATAAGCACACAAATGCTTAGTGTGTTTGCATGGATCTGAAGCAACAGTTTTCTCCGCTGTGTTTACTCTGCAAGGCGTGACGGAGCGAAGCATCGGCGCAGGGGAAACGTGCCGGACCCGAAGATCGCCCTTCAGCTGGGGGGCTAATTGGGATCGTAAACCAATTAGGCACGCTTAATTATCTAACAGGTTATGTTGCAAATATCTATCTTTCTGTTTTGCAGGAGCAGTTGGAGGTTTACACTGTACCTGGGATGCATCACTGTCTTTTATCTGTACCTTATTTGTTGCAAAAGGGGTTTAAGGTTTACTTTGAACGTGATGTGTGCACAATCTACAAGGGAGAGAAGCAGCTAGTCAAAGTTGAAAAGGGGCAGAATGGTCTCTTTATTCTTAAAACGCCTCTGGAGGGTGAGGGGAAGGTTAAGAGGGCACAAGCTTTGCGTGCTACAGTTCCCACTCATGTTTCATGTGCATGTGTTTGGCACAAGAAGACAGCTCATAGTTCTCTTGAAGAAATCCAGGTGTTATCAGAGTACACCAAAGGCTGTAAAATTAGGGAATGTGGAAGGACCCTACGTTGTAAGGCTTGCGAAAAGGCAAAGGTAAAAGGGTGCAGTTACCCCAGGGTGGAGAGGGTAACCACAAAACCTTTTGAACTTGTTCACATAGATCTGTTGGGTCCCATGGAGGAGCCAAGTCTGGGAGGAGCCAGGTTCCTGCTAACGCTGCAGGATGACCATACCCAGAACTCCTGGACTCACGCTCTGAAATCCAAGGGAGATGCAGCACAACTGATTAAAAGTTGGGTTGAGGAGGTGGAACTAAGGTTCTCCACCAAGGTGCAAGCAGTCACTAGTGACCGAGGTGCACAGTTTACTGGGTCTGCTTTACAGAAGTTCTTTCACCAGAAAGGGATACGTCACAAGGTGACTTCTCCTCAACAGAGGGGGGTGGCAGAGCTCAGGAGTGAGGCTCTGGTCAAAGCTGCACAGGTGATGCTGTCAGATTCTGGATTACCTCCAAGCTTTTGGATGGAGGCAGTTAAGTATGTGAATTTTACCTGGAATCGGTCCTACAATTCAATGGTAGGGGACACGCCTTTTTTCATGTTGCACGGCAGGAAACCCCAGATTCATTTTCTGCGTTCTTTTGGGGCAGTCGCATCTGTGCCAGTGCCTAAGGCTCTACAAAGGCCAGGTGGACCCAAGTTCCAGAAAATGATCTTCTGTGGGTATGAGCCGGTTTCTAAAGCATGGAGGTTTGCGTACCCAGCAGGTGATCAGAGTAAGCTGCTGATCAGTAAACATGCTGAGTTCTATGAGCAGGATGGTAGGTCAAAGACTCCTGCAAGGCGTGATGTTCTCTCAGAATGTCTTTCTGATTCAGAGCAGGAAGGTTCTGATGACGAGGAAGGAGAGCCAGGGGCTGAGTCTGTTGATGACGACCAGATCACTGACCAAGGTCAGGAACAGGATGGGGCATCTCCACAAGTTGTTAAAAGAGAGCCCAAGAGTGAGCCTAGTTCTCCTGTTAGCGTAATGCAAAGAATTCGAAGACGCTTTAAGTCAGAGGGGGAATCCCGTGATGCAGAGGACACACCTGCTGATCGCAGTGAGTCAGAGGAAATACCTGAGTTTGTGCCCAGGCGGTCCAGTCGCACAACGAAGGGTATTCCACCTGAGAGATATCAGGCCACAGGGGTGTGGGTTGGTTTCGCACAATGCGAATCTGAGAGTTGTGAGGATGTTCCACAGGTGCCTGACAGGAACGCCAAGAGAAGGCGCAAGGCATTTGGGAAGGGATTGATCTCACAGAGGTCTGTAAAGGTACATCCACAGGTCGCGTCAGAATGCAAGACGAGAGGGGGTGTGGAGATTCAGAACTTACAGGGTTAAGATGTTCTGAGTGACGCCTCACATTCTGACGTCGAATTTGGAAGGTGGGAGGAGTTTTTTCCTTACTGTTCTCTTTGTCTCTGAAAGAGAAGGGCGGCCATGAATGCTAGCAGCCCAGGAGAATCTGAGAAATGCTGAGCTGTAAATATTCTGCTGTAATAAAGGCTAATAAATAAGCACACAAATGCTTAGTGTGTTTGCATGGATCTGAAGCAACAGTTTTCTCCGCTGTGTTTACTCTGCAAGGCGTGACGGAGCGAAGCATCGGCGCAGGGGAAACGTGCCGGACCCGAAGATCGCCCTTCAGCTGGGGGGCTAATTGGGGTCGTAAACCAATTAGTCACACTTAATTATCTAACACTTACTCCTGCGGGCGACCTCACAAATTCGATACCAATAAACAAGGGAGTGCGCCAAGGATGTATATTGGCTCCCTGTCTATTCAACCTATTCATCAGCGACATGCGAGCACCCCTAGTTAACTCTTCTCTAAGTACACACGCGCCTAGACTAGCGGACTACCGCTGCCCACTCCTTTTATATGCGGACGACGCGGTAATTCTATCTTATACACGTGTTGGACTAACCAGAGCTTTGAAGATCTTTGCCACGTATTGTCAACTCAACCAATTAACCATCAACCATGTTAAATCCAAGATTCTGATTTTCTCCAGAAGCCGGAGATTATACGAATGGAAGCTTGGTGGAGCAAAAATAGAGCAAGTTCTAAAATTTCAATACCTAGGAGTTATTTTTCAATACAATTTGGGGTGGAAAGCTCAAATTCAACACCTACTTAACAAGGCCAAAACTCTGTCATATGCGCTCCTCCGATTCTTCTTTTCGGATGGAGCTTTGCATGTTCCCTCGGCCCTAAAGGTGTTCAAGGCAAAAGTGGTTGCCGTGCTTGCTTATGCTGCCCCGCTTTGGGCTGTGATGACAGATCTTGCTCCTCTTGAGACACTGCAAAATCAATTCCTACGTTGGCTCCTAATGCTCCCCCTGTGCGTAAGCAACGCAGCCATGCGACTAGAATTGAAGATCGCATCCTTAGAAACTTGCCTGTGGAAGCAAGTCTTCAATTATTGGTTATCATTGTGGCATAGACTACCAAACCACTACCTTGTCCAATGCTTATGGCAAGATGAATTCTCTAGCCTTTGGACTAGTAGAATTCATGCCAAACTCCTGAGTTATGGAATCTCTCCTTCAGATTCCCTAAAACTAAACCAAATTACTGCTCAAAGACTGATCCGCCAAAGACTGGATGACATCGATCTACAGCGAAATTATATGCTGGGGGGAGGTGTTTGTTCGCCTCAGAACATTGGTATCACATTAACTTACTGCGTTCCATCATACCTCTCCTCCCTTTCAACTGTTGCCCATAGACTGGCCTTCACCAAAGCGAGGTTCAACGTTTTTCCCTCCAACGTCCTGAGACATAGATTCTCAAAGGGCCAAGCCCCCGCCATGTGCGAATGTGATAAGGAGACACCGGAGTCGCTCCAGCACATTATGTTCACTTGCCCCCTGTTCAATGTGCCACGGGCAAATTTGTTGGGATCAATCATACAGAAACTAGAGGGTTCCCCACCAAAATTCCACCTTGCCCAAATCTTGCAGGATAAGGATACTCATACGACCCTGAAAGTGGCAAGGTTCCTGGTCGCTGTCCTTACCCAAAAGCGACGCCAAGGAGCACTACAAGCTAACTAAGGCGTAGTATGCCATTCTATCTTATAGTATTTTATTGTTATAGTGGTGTTTTAGCGGCTGTTTTCCCCACGTGCACAAGTTGTTATTTATGTGTCGTTTTTACCTGTATGGGCCTATGGCCGTAAATAAAAATTACTTACTTACTGTCTAACAGAGAGGGCTCATAGGCCTGTATGCTTAGGTCCTGCTAATCCGGAGTTGCCAAAGCATAAAGGACCAATCCTATGTCAGAAGAAGAAAACTTTCCAGCCAAAACAAAGGATCAAGAAGGGAAGACCAGGGACATAGAGGAGGAGGAGATTGTTCTTAGACCAGCACCTCTTTTCCAAGAGAAGGATGCTGAGCAGCTGGCTGGCTTACAGGAAAGGAGGGCTTGGTGCTCTGAATCCCCCTTCCTTTCCAGGCATAACATCCAGGTGCTGGATGTGGGCCAAGCCCTTTTGCAAAGGCTCCAGTTTAGAGTCTTTTGCAGTAGAGTAGCAGTGCCAAGCCATCCCATCATCAGCCAAAGGCACCAGTTCCAGAATGATGTTGTGGGTTGGTGGGGGGGGGCAGTCTGGATGATGCCCTGAGTCCCTTCCGATTCTTAGGGTCCTGTGCTCACTGAAGGGTTGAGGTCTAATGGCGGAGGTTGTTAGACTAGTCAGACAAAGCCACTCCCGACATAAGGAGGGGGGGGTTGCGGGCTCACACTCCCAACATCTGCATGGGGCTGGCTTCAGCCCCGCGCCACCTGGAAATCCCTGGGCCGCGTCAGCCCAGGGCCAGCCAACACACACGCCGGGTACTGATTTGGAATTTGCGGGTGGTTTCAATTAGTTATAAAAATTTTACAGTGGTGGCTACCGCTCTGGGCTGCGGGAGGAGCTAAGCGGCTACAGTTGCCTTGACGCCATTTTGTACGGGCCACGTGGTCGCTCTACAGCGGCCATTTTGGGTGAGGCACCTGTTTGCCTGCGGTCTATTGGTGATTGTTTCCCTACCCTAAAGGGCTACATTGTGTTCCGCTGAGGTGTCTACTGGTGGTTGTCTCCCTACCCTTAAGGGCTACATTGTGTCGCCGCTAGGGTAACCTTGTACGCGTTGGTGTTACTCTTTCTATTGTCGCTGGCATTTTGCGCTCATAGCCTCTGTTTCCAATAGAAGTTACTTTGTGGAACATTTCCTAGCTGTGCGAGGCTTACTTAGTATTGCTGCCCTGTAAAAAAGGGACCGCTTTGGGGGAAAACGACTGCCTTTAGTGCTCTAGTTCATAAGGCTTCATCTTTAATTCATTGGAACTTTTTAAAGTACTTTTAAATTTATCAGCTGTTATCTTGGTGGCTCAGGGGAGCAGCATTAGGGCACCATCTGCGCAGTGAAATCCATTTGGGTTGAATGAAGTTCATTAGGCTTCATCTTTAATTCATTGGCACTTATTAAAGTGATTTAAATTTAGCATCAGCAGTTATCCTGGTGGCTCAGGGGGCACAGCATTGGGGCACAATCTGCTCAGCGTAATTCATTGGGGGCGCCTGAGTCACTCAGGAATTACCTTACAGTCTAAATTCATAAGTATATTCATAATTTATAATTCATAACGTTTACGGAATTCATAAGCTTATTCCAGATTCCTAATAATTCATTTGTGGATTAATTTAAAGTGAAGAATCCTCATAGTTAGTAATTCTTAAGGTGATCTATAAGTCAGTGGGGGGTTTTGCTGACTGTGAATAGTTTATAAGGGAACTCCACAATAATTTTACTCACACGGCTGACTTAAGGAGCGTAATTCTTTAGGCTTATTGGTTTACATACCACTAAATTTGTAGTGCCTAATTTTTTCTGGGCTCATTCGAACACAGGTTCAGGCGGTTTTGTCCCAGGGTTGCTGGGATCTTTCTGTGGAATTATTGGCTACTACTTTTCGCCTTTCACACTTGATCTGTTTTGCTTCCGATTATAGGCATGGCTAACAGGGGCTATTCCCAGGCACCCCACGCAGGACAGGGTGGTTCTCAAGCTCCTGCCATGCCTTGCAACCCACAAGCCATAGCTCAATTCTTTTCTGCTATTGAAACATTTTACCTACAATGCAGGCCAGCAGCTGCCAATACTTCTACACCTGTCGCGGCCTCCCAGGAGTGTATCCCGGACACCCTTCCCAGTGAGCAGGCCCGCCCAGGTCCTTCAACTTCTGCTTCCAGCTCAGTCCAACCTAGTGGTCAGTCGGGCAATCCGCCTCATACACGTTCTCAATCTTCGCGTTCTCGGAAGTCAAAGTCTGGTGCTACAAAAACCGGCGCTTCGGGGGCAGGCCGCAAATCATCAAGCCCTGGCCACTCTAATTCTAACCAGCAGGTAACAGATATACCCAGTATCTTTCAGGATTCACAATCTCAGCCCATTCCTTCCGAGGGTGTGTCAGGGTCCTCCTCAGAGGAAGAAGTACACCCTCAGCAGTCAACACCGGCACCCATTGACCCAGCTCCCGAGGGCAGTGGTACCCAGGGAGGAAAGAGAAAGGCTAAGAGGAAACACGTTTCCAAGAAGAGTAAGAGAAGTGAGCCGTCTGAATCAGAAGATGAATCAGGTACCTCTTCATCTGATTGTGATAACGACACCCCCATGGAGAGCTACTGGGGGGAGGGGGAGGATATTGCTGGGGTTCCTCTGTGGATACACGAGAGAAGGGCCAATTCGCACCGAAAAACCTTTAACGGTACCCTGGAATGGAAGGGCGGTGCACTAGTGGAAGATGTTAAAATCTCTACTAACTTGTCTACCGATTTCATCTTGGGTAACCACCTGTCAAAAAGGAAAAGGACTAAGATACTCAATGGTGAATACATAGATATGTTTACATTGCTACCACCAGCCCAAATGTCAGGAAAAGGAGAGAAGAAGCAGTATTACGGGAAGAAGAGGTATAGGTCACCCCGGGTGGAGCACACCTTTGAGAACTGGCTTAATGGGTTCCAGGTCTTCAAGGGAGTGGTTTCGGCATGTTATCCCAAACGCGGGATGCATCTGGCCGCCTACATGGCGCATGTCAGAAGGGCCCGTGAATTGGCGGGGGAAGGCAGCTGCTTTAACGTATGACAAGGACTTTCGTAGAAATGTCTCTTTGTTGCCGACCACCCGCTGGGACCTGAGGGACCAGAACTACTGGATGGAGCACGTGGGTCCCTACATCGAAAAGAAAACGCAGGACCCTGCTAAATCTAGTAAGGTTGAAACAAAACGCCGTAAAAAGTGCTGGGAGTTTAACAGGGGATCCTGCCGGCGCCCGTCTTGTAAGTACCTGCATGAATGTGAAAAGTGTTTAGGTAGCCATCCAGCAACAGCGTGCTATAAGAGTAAGCAGCCCTTTCGGGGTGGCAGGGGTCACCTCCATCAGGGAAACTGAGGTGCCCCCGGAAGTGCCCCTGGACCCTCCCATGGCACATCAGGCAACCGCTACTAATTTGTCCCTCACACTAGCTTGCTCTCCTATCAAACTGCAACCCCTAAAAACTCTCTTCAATTTATATCCTAATAGGCAAGCCGCCCTTCTCCTATGGGAAGGGTTTTCCAACGGTTTCAGAATTCCTGTATCAATCACACCCAATTCCGGAACCCCCCCTGTCAGGGAACTGCCATCAGAGCCAAGGGTGGAGGTAAGGCTCCCCAATGACACTGGAGAGGGAACCAGCAAGGAGAGAGGGGGAGCTTCCGCTGGGGAAGGAGATAGGCGTGACGCTAGGAAGAAAGGGGAGGCTGAGGGAGCTTCGGAGGGAGGGCTCCGAGACTGTTCTAGTGAGACCAGCGGGGAGAGCACAGAGCCTCCGCTTGGGACGCCCACTCCGCGCAGAAAGCTTCCGCTCAGGGAGGCTAGGCGGAGACTTGGTGTCAAAGAACTTTTATGTTGGAAAAAGTTCAGGAAACACCCACTGACGGATTCTGCCAGTGATTGAGACAGCCACGGAGTAGAGGCTGTCCAGCCAGGGGAAAAGTTTTAACCAAACAACGCAGCTTGCAGCAGTTTGCGGGTTACGCACAAGCAACCCCAACCCCCATTACACCCCCTAATCAAAAGTCCGTAAAAGATAGGCCGGACATTGCCATGAAAAAGATACAAAAGGAAATCCTGGCAGGGAGGGTAGCCGGTCCATTTTCTGAACCCCGCATAGATCATCTTCACATTTCACCACTAGGCATCGTGCCCAAAAAGGCCCCGGGGGAATTCCGGATGATACATAACCTCTCTTACCCATAGGGTACCTCAGTTAATGATGCAATCCCTCAGGAGCTGTGCTCAGTAAAATATGCATCCTTCGATCAAGTGGTAAAGCTTCTTCGCAGTTTCAGTAGGGGCGCCTTCTTGGCCAAATGCAACATTGAATCAGCTTTTTGCCGTCTTCCAGTCCACCCTGAGGATTACCGCTGGTTGGGTTTTAAATTTGAAGGGGCTTATTTTATAGATAAAGCCATGCCCATGGGATGCTCGATTGCCTGCACGGCCTTTGAGACATTTAGTACATTCCTGAACTGGGCGCTGAAATTTAGAACCAGTTCTGAGGGGGTGGAGCATTATTTGGATTCTGGTCGCAAATAATGCACACGACTGCGTGGCCCTGTTACAAGCCTTTAAGTCCTTGGCTGTGAAGCTGGGCGTCCCTTTAGCAAACGAAAAAACGGAGGGCCCGGTCACTACCATGACCTACTTAGGCATTGAGCTTGACACAGTTGCTCAAACATCATGCCTCCCTGCGGATAAGCTTGCCGCTCTGAAGGAATTTATTTCGCAGCTATTGCCCCTAAGGAAAGTTACCCTTTAGCAGATCTAATCCCTCTTAGGTCACCTTAACTTTGCCTGTCGGGTGGTTTCCCCGGGCCGCCCTTTTTGCGGGCGCCTGGCGAAATTGTCGGCAGGCTTACGGGCACCACACCATAAGGTGCGTCTTTCTAAAACAGTCAAATCAGATCTTGGGGTCTGGCTAGAATTTCTGGAAGAATATAATGGTATCTCTCTTTGGCAAGATAGCATGGCTCTACAGACTGATTTTCAGGTTCATTCAGATGCAGCAGGCTCCTTGGGGTTTGGCGTCTACTTCAGAGGTCAGTGGTGTGTGCAGCGGTGGCCTTCATCATGGCAGGGGAAACCTATACTGCGGGATTTAACCTTCTTAGAATTTTTCCCCATTGTAGTGGCAATTCATTTATGAGCTGAGCAGTTCAAAGACCATCGAGTTTGCTTTTGGACGGACAACCAGGCAGTGGTCTCAGTCTTGACTAAGCGCTCTCCCAGGGTGGCTGCTCTTCTGCGGTCCTTTGTCCTTTCTTGCCTGTGGCTAAATATCTATGTCTCGGCCAAATTTATACCTGGCGTTAATAACAGCATTGCAGATGCTTTGTCACATTTCCAGATGGATCGCTTCTGCTTATTAGCACCAGATGCGCAACAACTGCCTCAGCCGTTTCCGGAGCACCTCTGGAGCCTTGGGAATGAGACGTTTTAAAGGGAGTATTGGCATCAGTCACCCCCTCAACCCTAAGATCTTATAAAAAGGCGTGGTCAGACTTCACAGCAGTTCGCCAGAAAAAGGGGCTAAATAGGCTGGGCAAGCCCCCGGCCAAGTCAGAGGTTTTAAAATACCTTGTGCACCTTCGTGACATGGGGCGCACACCTAAGACTATTAACATTCAATCTGCAGCAATATCATTTTTCTGCAAAGCTATGTTCTCAGTCGACCCTTGCGTGCACTTCGTCGTGCAGAAGGCCCTAGAGATGTGGCACAGACTTCAGCCCCCTAGCTCTGATAACAGAAGGCCTATAACATTCGACATACTCTTTCAAATACACAAGAAACTTAGGGCCATCTGCTGGTCTAAGTACGAGGCCAGATTTATTTTCAGCAGCCTTTTCATTCGCCTTCTTTGGTGTCCTACGCATAGGCGAGGTGGTCTGTGAAGACCAACCGGAGTCTAATAACAGAGGGATCCTCTTGGAGGATGTGACCTTATCCCGCACAGAGGTGATTTCAAAAATTCGCAGTTCAAAAACTGATCAACTTGGGAGAGGAGCCCTAATTCGCTTGATAGCTACCCAAAAAACTGGTCTTTTGGCCTGTAAAAGATGCAAGAAGATACTTATATCTAAGACCAAACACCCCTGGCCCCTTTTTCATACATGCAGATGGCTCCCGCCTGTCAAAACACCAATTCACGAGGGTTATGCGCAAAGCAATTGCCGCTATGGGGCTTCCAGCTGAGGAGTATGCCGCACATTCATTTCGCATCGGTGCAGCCACCACGGCCGTGCACTTGGGTTTGCCGGCAGAAAAGATAATGGACCTGGGTTGTTGGAAATCCAACGCGTACAGAGGGTACATCCGCAAACCATGTTAAAGATTCCCCTACCCATCGTCTCCATCACCCCTGACCCTGCTTTCTTACTCTTTCCCTTTCAGGTGCTGGGGTGGTACGCCTGTGGATCATCGGCCACAGCATTGTCCATTGGGCCAGAATGCGAGCCTTCTCCAGGAGCTGGGATGACGGTCTAGAAATCCCAAACCACATCAAAATATCCTGGATTGTGCGCCGCGGAATGCGTTGGGCTGTATTCCTCCCCACAATAAAAGCTAGAGCCGCCTTGGAAGGTCCCCTGGAGGCGGTAGTTATCCAACTGCGTGAGAACGATCTAGCCTACCGGAAGTGGGTGGACTTAATGTGGAATATTTTCGACGATTTTGGGGAGTTACGGGCTACCTTCCCTAAATTAACAATAATCTGGTCATCATTGCTTGAAAGGCGCACCTGGAGAGATTGCAAAAACCCCTTAGCTGTGAATAAGGCCAGGAAGATCCTGGAGCGCTCGGTGGCGCATAGAGTGGCAGCACTGGGGGGGGGGGGGAGTCATTGACCACCCCGGCATCCGGTTTTGCAAGGAGGCCCTCTACCGCAAGGATGGCGTGCATCTTTCTGATGCTGGTAACGATATATGGCTTGCTGACATTTTCACTGGGATCAGGGATGGTTGCAGGTCTGAGGGTATTGGCGGCGAGCTTTGCTTGTGTGGTGGTTAGGCATTGGTAGGGGTATTATTATGCAGAAGAGTTGGGGGGAAGGAGCACCATCACCTCCCCAAATATTTAAGGGTAGTCCAGTAAAGGATTCCGGGTGGCGTTGCCTCGTCCGAAACCTATGGAGGCTAGGGCCTAAAGCGCACCCCCGAGCGGTGACCCCTCGGGGAGCGCCTAGGAATGTGCATCTCAGGGGCTCCCCCTGCTGGTGTTAACCCTTCCGGTTCTCACGTAATGACTAGACCCTCAGAAGAGGAGGAAGACGAACCACTGTTTACAATTGGTACTGGTTCTCCAGAGAGTCCAAAGGTTGAACCAGAAAGCAAAGAAGAGCAGCACTTCTTACGTAGGTCTGAGAGAGCAACGAAGGGTGTACCACCCAAGAGGTATTCAAAAGAGTTTGCTAACCTAGCTGTTGCTGTTGTAAACGACCAAGGTCAAATTGAAGCTGTGTCTGAGTCAGAGACAAAGGCACAACAGAGAGTTGTTAACCAAGGTAATGCAGAAGCACTCATTCCTTGGAAGTCACACAACCAGAGAGGTACATTGGTAAAACCAGTGACGGGTAGTTCCAAGGGTGGAACTGAAACAACAGGGGAGTGTTATAAGTATAACAACTGTTTGTTTTCTTCTCTGGATGACGCTTTGCTCGCAGCACGCATTGATACTTTGGGGGGAGTATGTTATTCTAAAGCACCAATGCTGCAGCAAGCAAAGGCTCTAACAGCTCAGACAGCTGCTAGTGGCTGCCAAGCCAGACAGGATGTGTGTGACTGCTGCCATGGAAACAAAGGGGTAGTCCATCCTTATTGAGCACAGGATATGAGCTCAGTGTGTGTCATATGACCTGTACAGGATGTACATGGGTGGAGTTTTGAGTCTCTCTCTGTTTGTTGAAGAGAGCAGACATCTTTTACTGTATGACTGCTAAAGACAGGAATAAAAACAATGTAGTTACATTTCTGTCTGTGTCTGATTCCCCTCCCTGGGGATATGCAGGGAGGAGGAGGAGGAGGAGAAGCAGTTGGTGTGTTTTTCTCACAGCCTGAGGAAAATCGCCGGAACGGACCTCGTGTTGTTTTTCCTGCCGGGAGTCGCCGGAGGGAGGTCAAAGGAATTCAGCCGGTGCCTGCTGATAGGCACATACCTCTGACCGAGCCTGAATTCCAACAGTGTCATGTACCACCTATAAATCATTTTCATTAAGTTTTCTCTTAGGGCATTACATGCTGTAAATTTCATACCTGTGGTCCATAACTGTTCCCAGTCAGCCATCATTATGTTATGTCCAACATCTTGTGCCCATTTAATCATATCAGATTTCACCATTTCATCCTGAGTATTCCATTTCAACAGCAAGTTATACATTCTTGACAAATTCTTGATATTTGAGTCTAACAATTCTGTTTCCAATTTTGATTTTTCCACCTGGAGGCCAACTTTTTTGTCCAAATTGTATGCCTCCATTATTTGATAATAATGGAGCCAATCTCGCACTTTATTTTTCAATTTTTCAAAACTCTGCAATTTTATTCTGTCTCCATCTTGTTCCAAATGTTCCCAATATTTCGGCCATTTGGCCTCCATATTGAGTTTTTTCTGTGCCTTCGCTTCCATTGGTGACAACCATCTTGGCGTTTTCTTTTCTAGCAAATCCTTATATCTTATCCAAACATTAAACAATGCTTTTCTAACAATATGAATTTTAAACGCTTTGTGTGCTTTTACCTTATCATACCACAAATATGCATGCCAACCAAATGCATTATTGAAACCTTCTAAATCCAACACGTCAGTGTTTTCAAGAAGCAGCCATTCTCTCAGCCAGCAAAAAGCAGCTGATTCATAATACAGTTTAAGGTCTGGCAGGGCAAATCCACCTCTTTCTTTAGCATCAGTTAATGTCTTAAATTTTATTCGAGGCTTCTTGTCCTGCCAAACAAATCTGGAAATATCTTTCTGCCACTTCTTGAAACAATCCATCTTATCCAAAATTTGCAATGTTTGAAACAAAAACAACATCCTTGGCAGCACATTCATTTTTATCACAGCAATTCGGCCTAATAATGATAACTTCAAATTTGTCCATATTTCTAAATCCTTTTTCACTTCAGTCCAACATTTTTCATAATTATCCTTACATAAATTAACATTTTTGGCAGTCATATTAACCCCTAAATATTTCACTTTCTTAACCAATATTAGTCCTGTCTCCTCCTGAAACTTTTCTCTCTCATTCACAGTTAATTTTTTCTCTAGAACCTTAGTTTTCATCTTGTTCAACTTAAAACCTGCTACCTGTCCAAATTCTTGAATCAGTTCCAATACCCTTTTAGTACTAGATTCTGGCTCCTGTAAAGTCAATACTAAGTCATCAGCAAATGCTTTCAGTTTGTACTGTTTAGCTCCCACTTGTATACCTTTAACCTCTTGGTCCTTTCTAATCATATTTAACAAAACCTCAAGGACCGATATAAAGAGCAATGGAGAAATTGGGCAACCTTGTCGTGTCCCTTTCTCAATCTTAAATTCTTCTGTCACTACATTGTTCACAATTAATTTTGCCTTTTGTTCTGAGTAAATTGCACCTATACCATTTTCAAAACCTTGACCTACCCCCATCCCCTGTAGATTCTTCTTCATAAAACTCCAAGAGATGTTGTCAAAGGCTTTCTCTGCATCCACAAATATCAAAACTGCCTTGGTATTGATATTCACTTGTAATTTTTCTAGAATATTAATTATATTCCTCGTGTTGTCAAACAAGTGTCTACCCGGGAGAAAGCCCGCTTGGTCTTTATGAATTTCTTCTACTAAAAGCTTTTTTAATCTTTTAGCCAAAATATCTGCAAAAATTTTGTAATCCACATTAAGCAGCAATATGGGGCGGTAATTCTTAAGCTGTGTCTTTTCAGTCTCTGTTTTCAGTATAAGTGTAATGTAAGCTTCCTTCCACGACTCTGGTGCCTTTCTCCCTTCCAATATTTCATTGCAAACTTCCTTCAATGGTTGTATTAACCATTCTTTCAAAGATCTGTAATATCTTGAAGTCAAACCATCTGGTCCTGGAGATTTACCTAATTGCATGTTCTGGATGGCCCCTTCCACCTCCTGATCAGTTATTTTGTAATTCAACATTAGCTGTTTTTCCTGAGAGATTTTGTGTAGTCCATTTATTTTCAAAAATTGATCAATGTCCATTTCTTTCTGCTTCTCCTGTGTATAAAGTTGTTTGAAGTATCTCTGAAAACACTTCCTGATCTCCACTGGGTTCTGTATATTCTTTCCTTCCACTTCCAAATTTGTAATGGTATTGAGTTTTTGTCTTTTTTTCATTTGCCAGGCCAACAATTTTCCACACTTATTTGCCGATTCAAATGTCTTTTGCCTCATCTGTTTAATCTTCCATTCTATTTCCTGATTCATCAACTTCATATATTGTACTTGGTATAACTTTATCTCTTTCAGAATCTCCTGTGACTTTGGTTTTGCTCTCAGTTTCTTCTCTCCTTCCTCTATTTTTCCCAGGATTTTATCCTTTTTTTCATTCTGAGTTCTCTTCTTAATTGCATTCTGTTGTATTAGGAATCCCCTCATAAACGCTTTGCTTGCGTCCCAAATTACTCTTTTTTCCACTGTAGTATTCATATTTATCTCGAAATAGTCTCTTAGAGTTTTTTGGGCCTTCCTGGTCACCTCTTCATTCCTAAACAAAGTATCGTTCATCCTCCATCTAAAGGAACCAGTTGGCATCAATTTCATTTCCATCTTCACAGCATTATGGTCAGAACAAGTTTTGGGGCAGATCTCCACTTTGCTGATCTTCGGAGCCAATCCCCTGGTTACCCAAATTTGGTCAATTCTTGTCCATGTCATTTTAGCCTCAAAGAAGAAAGTTCCCTCTCTTCCCAGAGGGTTCTTCACTCTCCAAATGTCAACTAAGTCCATATTTTCAGTCATGTCAAAAAAAGTTTTTGGTAGTCTACCATCTTTGGTGACTACCTGTCTCTGTGCCTTGTCCATATTTGTAGGCACCACTCCATTCATATCTCCCATCAAAATCATATTATAGTCCATATAATCCATCAGAGTCTCATGTAGCTTCTTAAAGAACTCCAATTTTCCTCCATTTGGTGCATAAATACATACAATTAGGAATTTCTCTCCTTGTGATTGAATTTCAATTGCAACAAATTTTCCTTGGTCATCTTTAAATATGAATTTCGGTGATAGGCTCTCCTTTGCATAAAGGACCACTCCTCTTTTTTTAACTTTATCTGATGAAATAAATTATTGGCCCAATCTTTTATTACTCAATATCTTCCTGTGTAGCCTTATCACATGTGTTTCTTGTAAACAAATCAAGTCCAAATGTTCTTTTTTCAATAAATGAAAGACTCTCCACCTTTTTTTCCCGGGGAATTCAGTCCATTCACATTCCAACTCGAAACCTGCAACGCCATCATGTAATTATGCTGATATTCCTCCAACTGCACCCAATGCTTGCTCTTCTTCTGTTGGTGGTGGTGGTGACACGTTCACTGGGAGATCCAGTCCAAGGGATAATGCTGATATATCCAATATTCCCCTATTTGGTGATTGTAATGGTTATAAGGGGTTACTTGTGCATAAGTTGCCGCCAGTCTTGGCTAGATTGCCTGGTTAACCTTTCTTTGGCTGACAGCCCACACTCCGTGGCCGTTCAGTCACTTGCAGAATCCGTCAGTGGGCGTTTCTTGAACCTCTTCCAGCATAAAAGCTGTTTGACGCCAAGTCTCCTCCTACTCTCCCTGCGCGGAACTCTTCTACGCAAGTAAGGGGAAGGCAGAGGCATGCCCGCGCTCTCCCCACTAGTCTCGGGTGAAGAGTCTTGGAGACCTCTCTCTGGATCCTCCATCTCCCCCCCTTCTCCACTGGTGTTACGCTGAATTCCTTCCCCCCTGCTGGTCCTCTCTCCTGCATCGCTTTGGAGCCTTGCCTCCACCTCTCTTTCTGATGTCAGTTCCCTGACATCCACCTCCCCCCCCAGGACCCCCTCCACCCCCGGCCCGACCCTGTGACGTAACTTCGTCTCTCTCTTTGGCCGACGATGCAGGGAATCCCCGGAAGGAGCTGCTATCATCCTCCGAGGACTCAAACCCCGCTTCCCACCCGCGCCAATCTCTTTGCGCAGGGCGGGCTTCCCAGTCCGATTCTTCTTCCTCTGACGTTTCTCCTCCTTCCTCTTCGGAAGCAGGAAAACCCACAAAATCCTCTTCCTCGTCTGTGGTCCCAAATTGCTCCTCCCAGAATCTCTCTATTGGTTTGGGCTTACCCGGATACCATTCGTGGAACTCCTCCACCAGATATCCATCATCTATCTCCCCTGCGGGAACCCACGTGTTTTCCGACTCGGGCTCCCCTTCCCAAGCTACCAGGTACTCCACCTGCCGCCACCGCCACCGCGAATTTAGGATCTCCATCACCTGGTTGTGGTGTTCCCTCTCCTCTATTTGTGAGTGTGTAAGGCCTTCTCCTCCTTCCCCCCGGAACCTCCGCCCCCCCCCCCCGTACGGTGAAAGCAGGGACCTATGAAACACCGGGTGGATTTTCATGCTGTCTGGCAACTTGAGCCTGAATGCCACAGGGTTTACTTGCTGCGTTACCTCAAAGGGTCCTAGCCGTTTTGTCCGCAGCTTCTTGCACCCTCCCTTAAAGGGTAGCCCTTGGGTGGACAACCACACCCGGTCCCCCACCCTTATAGTCTCCCCTTCCCGTCGACGCTTGTCTGCTTCCCTCTTGTAAACTTCCTTGGCCCTTTCAAAGTTCATCTTAAGTTGCTGGTGTAGGGCCTCCATTTCTTCCACAAACTGTTCTGCCGCAGGTACGCTCCACCCTTCCTCCCCCCTCCCAGGAAAGGCCCTGGGGTGACACCCATAATTAGCCATGAACGGGCTCATCCCTGTGGACACATGCTCAGCGTTATTGTACGCAAACTCAGCCAGTGCTAGTTTCTCTACCCAATCGTTCTGTCTCTCGTTGACGTAGCAGCATAGGTATTGCTGTAAAATACTGTTCGCTCTCTCTGCTTGTCCATTGGTCTCCGGGTGTCTCGCCGTCGAGAACCCCACCTTCACCTGCAATAAGTTCATGAGCCTCCTCCTGAACCTCGAGGTAAATTGTTTCCCGCGGTCCGAGATGACCCTCGAAAGAGCTCCACGCAGCCGGAAGATGTGGTCCACAAACAACCTGGCTGTTTCCTCTGCCGTTACTGCATGTGAGCACGCTATAAAATGGCACATTTTGGTCAGCAGATCTACTACTACCATGACTGCTGTCTTCCCTCTAGACTTGGGCAAATCTGTCATAAAATCGATAGATACCACCTCCCAGGGTCTTCCCGGTGTGGGTAAGGGTTCCAGCAACCCTGCCGGGGCAGCCCTCTCCCCCTTAGCCCGTTGGCAGCGGTCACACCCACGTACATACTCTCGTACATCTTCCCTCACCCTTGGCCACCAGAACTGCCTAGTAACCAGTAGCATAGTTTTGTGTTGCCCAAAGTGCCCCGCTGTTGGGTTGTCGTGAAGCTGTTTGAGCACCCTTTCCCGCAAGGCCTCCCCGGGCACATACATTGCTCCCTTGTAGTACAGCAGTCCTTCCCTTTCCTCAAAGCCTCCCTGGTCTCCCCTCGCTCCCCTGAGTTCCCTGATTCTGGTTTGGGCGAATTCGTCGTGGCGAATCAGCTCGGTTAGTTCTCGTTTCCCAACCAACGCTCCCCCACACACCCATCGTTCCTCTGGGAACACGTGTCTCACTTCCGGCGGTCCTTCTCCTTCTGTGTACTCCGGCTTCCTGGACAGCGCGTCTGCCCTCACGTTCTCTTCTCCCGGCACGTACCGGATCTCAAAGAAGAACTTGGAGAACTCCTGTGCCCATCGAATCTGTCTCTGGTTGAGAACTCGAGCCGTTCTCCAATATTCCAAGTTCTTGTGATCCGTGCACACCTGGATTTTGTGCTGGGCCCCTATTAGTAGATGTCTCCACTGCCGAAAGGCTGCGTAAATTGCCAGCAGTTCGCGATCATACACCGTGTAGTTTTGTTCCGACTTGCTCAGCTTCCGTGAGAAGAAGGTGCACGGCCTCCAGGTGTGCTGGCTCCCCCCCCCCGGCTGCAGCAACACCGCTCCCATGGCCCGGTCTGACGCGTCTGTCTCCAGCCTCATTGGCTTCTGCAGATCCACGTGCAGGAGCTGTTCCTCCGAAGCGAACGCCTTCTTTAGTCCTTCAAAGGATTGTTAGGCACTTTCAGTCCAGACGAACTTCCTCTTGCTACTGAGACAATCCGTGATGGGTGCCGTTAAGTGGGCGAAGTTTTTGATGAACTTCCGGTAAAAGTTGCTGAACCCGAGGAACCTCTGCACGTCCTTCCGGGTTTTGGGGGTCTTCCACTCCAGCACCGCCTGCACCTTGCTGGGGTCCATGGCTAGGCTCCTGTCCGACAACTTGTACCCCAGAAACTCCACTTCCTTGGCGTGAAATTGGCACTTCTCCAGCTTGACCCACAACTGGTGCTTCTGCAGTCTCTTTAGCACTTCCCTGACGTCCTGGACATGCTGTTTCTCATTGTCCAAGTAGATCAGGACGTCGTCCAGAAATGCTACGCAGTTCTTGTACAGCAGGGGGCCCAGCACATGGTGCATAAAGCTTTGAAAACAGGCCGAGCCTGACTGTAATCCAAAGGGCATGACCAGGTACTCAAAGGCCCCTAGGGGGGTGAACATGGTGGTTTTCCATTCGTCCCCCTCTCTCATCCTAATTAAATTATACGCTCCCCGTAGGTCCAGTTTGGTGAAGATCTTTCCCTTCCTCACCCGTGTTAAAATGTCATCAATTCTGGGCATTGGGAAGGTCACGGGTTCGGATATAAGGTTTAACACCCTATAGTCTACGACGAGCCTGGGCTGATCCGTGTTTTGTTTTTTTTTTGTCTACAAAGAACACAGGACTGCCTCCCACTGCCTTAGATTCCCTGATGAAGCCCCTTTTTAGGTTCTTGTCAATAAAGTTCCGCAACTCCTGCATCTCCCGATCCGACATGGCATAAAGCTTACCCACTGGCAGCTGCGCCCCTGGGAGTAAGTTGATTTGGCAGTCAAAGGGCCTTTGTGGTGGCAGCCTGTCCGCCTCCCTCTCGCTGAAGACCTCCTGTAGGTCAGCATACTGTGGCGGTACCTCTGCTCTCTGCTCCAGTCCCATTCCCGCCACTCTGGCCACCCTCAACTTTGGCTCCCCCCCCCCGACAGTGTTCCAAACAGTGAACTGACCCAAAGGTGACTGTACGTTGATGCCAAGCCACCACTGGATCATGTAGTGCTAGCCAGATCATGTAGTGCTAATATTATTGGGGGTCCCGCCAGTGTGGCCACGTGAAAGGCAATGGTTTCCGTGTGCCTGGAAACCCTCATTCTCATTGGTGGGGTTTGATGCGTCACCTCCCCTCCCAGCAGCTCCCTGCCATCTATCGTGGTGACTTGGAGGGGAAAATCTAGTGGCAGTAGGTGTAGTTGGTGCTCTAGAGCGAAGTCCTTGCTGAAGAAATTGCAGGAGCTGCCTGAATCCAGCAGCCCTTTCACCTTGACTGGGTGTCCATTTGGGAGTTCTAGCACCACCTCTATGGCTATGGACGCCTTGGGCGGGTCTGGTTGGGGCACTTCCATTAGTTGCTGGCCTGGCTGCTGTGCCCCCCGATGGGCAGCCAAGCGTTGGCGTTTCCCTGCACCTTCTCCTCTGCCCCCTCCTCCTCACCACCAGCGGCTCCCACCATCCCTTGCCAAGCCTTTCTCTGTGGGCAAGCCCTGGCAAAGTGTCCTGGCCGTTGGCAGAGAAAACACTTCTTGGTGCCTTTGCCATCCTTCCCTTCCCTCTTGCGTCCTTCGCTGGCGTTTGAAACGTCTCGCGCGCGCTCCATCGATTTCCATTGGCTCAACAGACTGGGACGGTTGCCTTGGCATCTCAGGAATGCGGTAGTCAGGGCAACGCTCTCCTCTCCCTTCCCGCCTTTCCAAAGCGCGCGCTTCCTGTCTCACTCCTATCGCAAGCGCAGCTTTAGTCAATTGGTCCATCGATTGCGGGCGGGGCGCGCGGGCGAGCTCGTCCTTAACGGCTGGGGACAGCCCCTCCTCAAACAGCATCGCTATAGGTGGGGAATCTAGGTCCCACTCCAGCCGGTGAATTAGCATCGCAAAACGGGACCAATAGTCTCTAACTGATAGGTCCCCTTGCTTGCACCTCATCAGTTCCCGCTGGGTCACACTCTGTTCCACTTGGCTAGAATACATCGCGTCCAAACCCTGAAAGAACTTCCGAACGTCCCTCATGGCGGCATTCTGCGTGGCCATTAGGGGCCTGACCCATTCACGCGCGCCATCCTCCAGGTGCCCCACGATATATGCCACCCTCTCTGCGTCATCAGCAAAGTCATTGTGCTGCAGTTCCAAAGCGTACTCTATTTCTGTTCGGAACGCGTTATAGTCCTGGGGCTTCCCCCCAAACTTGTGTACCAGCCCCGGCACCTTCCTTGCCACGGGGGTGGGTCTGACCTGCGCATCCTGAGCTCGCCTTTCATCCAGCCGCGCCGTCAGCAGCGCTACCCGTTGTTCCAAATCTCGGTTCCTCTGCACCAGATTCTGCTCACTCGTAGCCTGCTCCGCGGCGCCGGCACCTCCAGTCTGACTCATGGTCTCCTGCCTGTGCACAAGTAACGTCAGGAACTGACGGATTGCTGTAATGGTTATAAGGGGTTACTTGTGCGTAAGTTGCCGCCAGTCTTGGCTAGATTGCCTGGTTAACCTTTCTTTGGCTGACAGCCCACATTCCGTGGCCATTCAGTCACTTGCAGAATCCGTCAGTGGGCGTTTCTTGAACCTCTTCCAGCATAAAAGCTGTTTGACGCCAAGTCTCCGCCTACTCTCCCTGAGCGGAACTCTTCTACGCAAGTAAGGGGAAGGCAGAGGCATGCCCGCGCTCTCCCCACTAGTCTCGGGTGAAGAGTCTTGGAGACCTCTCTCCGGATCCTCCATCTCCCCCCCTTCTCCACCGGTGTTACGCTGAATTCCTTCCCCCCTGCTGGTCCCCTCTCCTGCATCGCTTTGGAGTCTTGCCTCCACCTCTCTTTCTGATGTCAGTTCCCTGACAGTGATCTTCTATCCGATGCTCTTGGCTCTTTTCCAAGTCCCTTCTGCAGATCTTCTTCGTATTTATCCAAAAACTTTACTTTATCTTCTACTGATCTTATTTTTATTTTCCTTCCTTTGAAACTGAAGGATAGATCTTGGGGAAACTCCAACCTAAAGATGATTTTATTCCTTCTCAGCAGGGCAACCAAATCTCCGTAGTTAGGCCTAAGATCCAAAAGATATTTCGGGACGTCTTTAAAAATTTCCACTCTTGACTGTTGTACTTCTAGGTTCTTCTGATAGTGCCAGCCCAATATTCTATCTCTCTTTTCTTTTGTTCAAAGGGTGATCAAGCAATCTCTTATTCTATTCTTCTCTTTCCCCCCTCCTCTTCCAAGTCTGAAGGCCCTCACAATTCTAAACTCTTCTTGGCCCAAGTCCAAGTCCCAAAAGTCAGCGAATTCCTGTGTGAGAAAATCTATCAAGCTTTCCTTCTCCAATTCAGGTAGGGCTCTGATCCTCAAATTCGTTTGTTTTTCTTTAAGTTCAATCATAGCAAGCGTCAACTTATGTTCCTCAAGTTGCCTCTGTAAGGCTGGGACTCTCTCTCTCTCGAATTGTGTTACTTTGCATTCAGCAGCAACAGCTTTCTCCCTGGCTTCTTCCGCAGTCTGCCATATCAAAGTAGATTCCTGTATCAATTTCTGGATGGTTTCTGTCCCAGATTATTTATACTTTCTGTATTTAAGTCAATTTTAGTAGTTGCAGCATCCACTTTCACATTTATCGCGTCTGTTTTCTTGTTAAGCTGTTCCAGTGAATCATTTATCTTATTTAATGCAACCGCCAAGGCTTCTTCTGTCGACATTCCTCTTGGTTTTGAGTGTACTGGTACAGAAGCAGCCGCAGAAGAAGCAGGGAGGCCTGGTGTTGAGCCTCTCCTGGGTTGTTGCAAAGTCCTCCCAGACCTTAATGTTTTTTCTGCAGTTGGCTGGTCTGTTTTTTCCTTTCCATTTGCCATAACACTTAAAGATTCAAGGTCAGTCCCAGAGTCTCACAGTTTTTTATCTTGCAGCTGGAAATTCCCCTAGCCCAGCTCTTGTAAAACAACCAGTTTCAGAGGCTTCCACTAGGGGGAAACAGTTTCTATTTATATTAATCAATAATGTCCTCTTTTAAACACAGTTCAAATAATCCAAAGTTAGTTTCAATTTTCAGTTACTTTTACTCCTTTTTAAAAGCAGCCGGAGACAGTAGAAACAATGTATTTCTCTTATAGCTAGCTGTCAATGAACGTTCTAAGCGCTGTCAATGAGCATTCCAAAAGACGTCAGTCCTGCTAGCAGCCCGTTTCCAGGGTCAGAGCAGCGGTATTTTAACTCTCTTCGCTCTCTCCTGCAGGCGTATTCAGTCCACAGCTTCCCCCCCCCTTCTCCTGCCTCCAAGGGGGGGATTTAATGTTCTTTACAGATGGAGATTTAGTCTTTTACAATAGGCTTTCCAAGACTTCAGCTTGCAGCCTCATTGCTTCAGTCTATTTACAAAAGGGGAAGGCGGACTTCCTGTATTGAACCTCCTCGTTACGATACCAAATTAAACTTTTAAAAATCCAATTCTCCCGCCTCAGCTCTACTCACGGGTAGTTACTTTAAAGTCAAATTGTCCACAGGAAAAAGTCAGCGCTCTCTGGCAACAGCTATGCGGCTTCGCTCCGTGGAAAAAGCAGTCGATTCGAAGCACCGTGCCACTCACCCCACATCACTCCGGACCCCCGAAACCGGGTTTCCCCGCAAGTAAGGGAGGCGCAAAAGGTGCCCGCCGAATCCCACACTCACAGGCTTCTCCCGCCTGTGATTTTTTGCGGGTCTCCGCCTTCGCTGTGGCGGCCAGACCCAATTCCCACGGGGCAAATTCCTCCCGATCAGAGGAATTCCGCCATTACTGGAGGCACCAACCCGGAAGTCCCTGTGAGACAGTGACTTTGGCTTGCTGCTTAAGTGTCCTCATCAGCATCCCAGGAGGATGGGCAAAGTTGCAAGAGCTACAACTAGGTGCTGGTGTCCTCCAGGCTTATGAGTGGGCCTTTCATCCACCCCCATGACCTAGAACAACAGCCAGAGTTGTATGTAAGTGAGCTGGGCCAGAAGCAGGATGGAAGCTGTAGACCTAGAGACATGCTTGCTCTGTGCTTGATCCAAAGCTTTGATTACTGTCTTTCGTTTTGTAGTTGTCTGATTGGTGTTCATACATAAAGGAGAAGGAAGATCTGTTAATTCTGTGAGCCCCTCCATCTTATGCTCAGGTTGTATAGATGTGGAAATAAAACCATATATCGTAAAGACACCACAGTCTCCACTGACCTTCATTCTGGGAAAACAAAACCTGCGTAAGCACTGGAACCCCTGGATTCACTCCGTGAAAGAAGCAATCAATTCGAAGCACCGCGCCGCTCACCCCACATCGCTCCGGATCCCCGAAACCGGGTCTCCCCACGAGTAGGGGAGGCGCAAAAGGTGCCAGCCGAATCCCAGGTTCACAGGCTTCTCCCGCCTGTGATTTTTAGTGGGTCTCTGCCTTCGCCGTGGCGGCCAGACCCTGTTTCCACGGAGTAAATTCCTCCCGATCAGAGGAATTCCGCCATTGCCAGAGGCGCTAACCCGGAAGTCTAAAAATGTCTACTTTCTGCCCAGCAACCACAATATCATTTTCAAAACTGTTCTGAAGGATTGCGTCCTTCACCTTTTTTGTCACTAATGGTAACAAAATGTCTCCTAGCTGCTTCCGTTCTCTGCTCTGGAACGATTTAATTCTAAGACAGCTTTCTACTAGGCCATCCAACCAGTCTGTGCTTTCCCCCATCTATTCTGAAATTGTCTGTGTAACATATGTCTCTAGGATTGGCTCGGAGTCAGAGTCTGGTAGGGCTCTGATTCTGAGCTTCCTGTCTCTTTCTCATAGTTGCAAAAGTAGAACCTGATCTTCTAAGTCATTCTGTTTCTCTTGAACCAATTGCACCAATCCCAACACCCCTTTTTGTTCCTCTTTTACTTCTGCAACCTCCTCTCTTAGTTTTTCTAATTTGTCTACTTTTTTCCCAGGTTATTGACCTTATCTCCCAATATCCCAAACTGTTCTTTCAGAACTTTATTTGAGTTCTCAATGTTTCTATGTACTTGTTCCTTCAGTGATAAGTTAGATTTTTCTATATCACTGCAGACCAGTTGTGTAAATTCTTGCATTGATTTCATCATCTCTTTCCTAAATTCCGAAAGCTGCAATGCAAAAAGATCTGTCTGTTCTTTCTCTCCCTTATCCCCATTGTCACCAAGCTGTACACTGGTCCATCTAGCAGCTGCCGCAGCAACGGAAACTGTCTCTTTCCTTGTTGTTACTCTGTCTGTTCCAGACATTACTTATCTGTTGGTTCCCAGTATTGTGTGAGTTGTTCAAGGTCACACCTGCAGGCTCTAAGTCTATTCAGCCATGAGACTGACCCCCCCCTCCCAGATCTCTCTTGGTTTCCCTTTCCCTTTTGTCTGCTTTCTCCCTCCCCACCACACTGTAACAAATACTTTTATCACCAAAGCAAAAGGGAAATGTAAAAGAACAAACCCCAGATTTCCATTAAATCAAGTAATATAAAATATACAAATACAATATTGTGCAGTGAAAGAGAGAAATAGTTAATTAATATTCCAAAAGGCAGAGAAGGTGAAGGCCAGTCCAATTTCCTGTTCTTGTCTTTTAGAGAAAAGGAGTAGAAAAAAGGTTGTTCTTTAAGTTGTACTTATCTACTTGCGAGGTCTCAGATGTTGATGGTTTGCAATAGTTCCAAGGTTTATAGTTCCTTTTTAATTTTATTGTAATCCCATGGCAATTTTGTGGGATGTGAAACACAAGAGCAGTCAAGTACAACATTCCTAGAGTGAACATGTTTAGACACGGGGAGGGATGTTTGTCCAGCCAGCAGGTAAACTTCCTGTTTCCCTCTGGGCTGGGACAGACTTCCTCTACATGTGACTAGAGGTGGGTGTGGCCTTACCTGTGCAGGTAATGATAAAAGCACAGGGCAGGGCAGCCATCTCTCTCTTCCATCTCTCTTTCACCACATGCATCAAAGAAGCAACATCTGCTTAGCCAAAGATGCCCTCTTGGCTCCCAGCCAAGAGAGCACAAAGGGACTGTCTTCTTAAGAGATAGATTCCAAGTGTATGTTACTTCATTAAGCTTAAGTCTGCCTTCTGGGATCTGATTGTGAACAGAATGTGAGTAAACTCTTTTTTGTACTTTTGTAAAAGACTGTGTCGTCTCTTCTATTTTATGAGGGAATAAAGGGGAAATTACCAGAATAGTTATTATAGAGGCTTTAGCGAGCCTGAGCAAACACAGACGTTGCAAACTTAAAATAAAGGGGAATGTTTTACTCTGCTGAAATTGGGGAACTTGTTAACACAAGTTGGATAAGGATATAATCAGACAATATATCCTCTCCTGCATCCCTGAACATTCCCACAAATTTGTCTTCAAGTTCACAAACAGGTTGGATTTTTAATAAACAAATCTTATTTGGAGAGCTCTTTCAATTTTTTGTGGGGGGTGGTGGTTCAGAATGCTTGGGAAGCTCTTCAAGGCTCTTTTCCACTTTGGGGGGCTTACCCCCCAAATGTGCAAGAGTTCCCTGCAGGCTTTCTTTCCTTTCCTTTCCTCCCCCTTTTCTTCTTTAGCTCCTCCAATTTTTATATAATTTTTTTTTAAGCCACCAGCAGTCAGTAAAGTTTCATTTGTATCTCACTGGGTAACTGGATACAGTTAAAGTTGCAAGCCGTTAGAATGTAACCATCCATCCAGTCAAAGTTGAGTGTTACAGTTCCCCTTTGCTATAAGCAGATTCTGAGTCCCATTCACAAAAAAGTTCCCTTTGCAGAGCCTGTCCGCAAAGATCGGAAGCTGACTTCCTGTTTTGCTTCTGTTTTGCCAAATCACAAATTTAGAGTCTAATTCCACGTTTAATATATTTTATTGGCTTTTACCTCGAGTCTGGAAGATCTGCTGCTTCTGGTGAGGGATCGTAGCTTCGGCAGCAGGCTGTGTTTTTGCCGAGAGTGATCTCAAGCCTCTTCCCCTTCCCTCCTGCGCACACAGCAGCGGCTGGAAGATGATTGGGTGGGGGGAAATTTCTCACTCTGCTGGAACCCTCAGGTCCCCACTCTCCTATGGGGGGGGTTGGGGGTGCGCTGAGCTCTAGCGCAGCCCTCCAAGCCTTTCCTGTCGGTTCTGTATTGCGGACGACACTCAGCACACTGCCATTGTCCTCCGCAGCAGACCGGAAGTCTGCCAGTGTGTGTGTTTTTAAGTTGATGTGCAGAAGCGATTTTACAGGAGGACTGCAGTGCCTGGGGGAGAGAAACTGTATCATTTGTACCACAGTCATGAAAGGATACAGAGAGACTTTGAACTTTATGTCAGGCAGACCTATCCGAAATGAAGAGGACCTCAGGTGCCTCCTCTACAGCCTCTAAAATATCAAGAGCAGAGATAGATTAAAGCTGCAGAGTTTTGACAAACTAAAAAATAAAGTACGAGATTGGCTTCATTATTATCAAATAAGGGAGGCTTATAACCTGGACAAGAAAATTGGCTTTCAGGTGGAAAAATCAAAATTGGAAACAGAATTGTTAGATCCAAAAGCTAAGAATTTGTCAAGAATGTATAACTTGCTGTTGAAATGGAATACCCAGGATGAAATGGTTAAATCTGTTATGATCAAATGGGCACAAGATGTGGGACATAACATTATGATGGCTGACTGGGAAAAGTTATGGATCACAGGTATTAAGTTTACGGCATGTAATGCCTTAAGAGAGAATATAATGAAAATGATTTACAGGTGGTACTTGACACCAGTCAAACTTGCAAAAATTTATCATTTGCCCGATAACAAATGTTGGAAATGTAAAGAGATTGAAGGTACATTCTTTCACCTTTGGTGGACATGCCCAAAGATTAAGATCTTCTGGGAGATGATCTATAATGAAATGAAAAAGGTATTTAAATATACCTTCCAGAAGAAACCAGAGGCCTTTCTCTTGGGCATGGTCGGCCAATTGGTGTGAAAGGAGGATGAACTTTTTTTATGTACGCCACAACAGCAGCAAGAATACTCATCGCAAAGTATTGGAAGACACAAGATCTACACACCCGGGAAGAATGGCAGATGAAGGTGATGGAGTACATGGAATTGGGTGAGATGACTTGCAGAATCCGGGACCAAGGAGAAGAGTCGGTGGAAGAAGATTGGAAAAAATTCAAAGTTTATCTTCAAAAATATTGCAAAATTAAGGATTGTTAGAAAGATGTTGGGAAAAGAAAATTATGTGGTTTTAGTAGAAATGACATAAAGGATTAAGTAAAAATGAGTTGGTGAAAGAGAGAATGTAAAATTATAGTATATTAAGACAAATTATTAAGATAAAAATAAGGTTGGAAGGATTTGCTGAAATAACAAATTGAATTAGAATACAAAAATGGGAGGTGTGAAGAGGTCAAGGAAATAAGTGAATGTAAGCAAGTGATGTACAGGTTTGACTTGTTTTTTATCTTTTTTCTTCTATTTTATGGTTTTTGATTATGTTTTTTTATATGTATTGTTTTTTCTTTTTCCCCTTGATTGTTATTATTTTCTTTTTTTCTTTTCTGTAATCTTTAAAATCTTAATAAAAATTTATTTAAAAAAATAAAAATAAAATATCAAGAGCAGAGCTGTGATAGGAAAGAGGGGGAGGGGAACTGGAAAATGTGTGAGTAAGTGCCAAGTGGCAGCCATGTTCCTGGTGCTTTCCAGCAGGGTGGGGGAGGAGTCCTCCTCAAATCTAATGGGGGGGGGGCAAAGAGATCTGGGCCCCTAGGAGTTGGTGCCTATGATTTCCACCTTAATCTTTTGAAAAACAGGTGACTAAAGAATTCTTGTTTAGTTAGTCAGCAGGTTGGCCTTACGAATAGTTATTATTGCTGTTGTTTTTCCATAAGCTCACTTCCTGCCTTCCTGAGTCCTGGCAAATTGGGCTCATTGAGAGTCTAAAGCTGCCACCAATCAGATGCCTTTGGCTCCTCCAACAGATGACTGGTTTCTGAACCCTTGGCAACCGCTGTCTGGGCCAGCCAATCCGCAGTGGTTGTCACTGAGGTCCCTGTTTGCTCTTTGAATTCCTGCTCCATGGATGCAACCTGGTGCCCAGAGCCCATCAGGGAGGGAGGCAAGGATGAAGCTGGTGTGCCTCACAAGAGGCTGTGCAGTGCATGGATGGGTAGCCCAAGTGGGCTTTCGAGAAGTAGCCTTAAAGCAATATCCATCATTTATGTTGGGACAGAGAGACAGAGACACAGGGAGGAAGCCGTCTAACAGGTACTGCCCTGCTGCGGCCCTTCTGCAACCTGCACCCTGCAGACATCTTGGGCTACAGCTCAGACTTCCTCCCCTGCAGAGCTGTCACCTGAGTGCAGCCATTAAAGCAGTGAGAAAGATGGGAGGCAGCAGGGCTCAATCCATCCAGCTCCATCAGGCACCTCTGGCCCCAGAACTTTGCAAGTTGGTCATGATAGGTGTGGGATGTAATCCACTGGAGCAGTCAAGTACAACATTACCTATTTTGCTAGAGTGGACATGCAGGGGATGTTGGTCCAGTCAGTCGAACTTCCTGTTACACCTGGCTGGAGCATCCTTCCTTTGCATGTGACTAGTAAGTGGGCGTGGTCTATCCAGACCTGGTAAAAGGCCAAGTCACGTAGCCATCATCCCTTTTTTCTGCTTCCTGCTTCACCTGGACTGCACTGCTGTCTCTCAGCCAGCAGTCCCTGGGTTATCTCCCATATGGAGTAAACCTATTTGTACTTATTTGTAACCTCAAGCCTTAAGCCTGCCTTCAAGGATCACACTGTGCTCTGATCATGAGTAAACTTCTTATTGTTACTTATGAACAAGACTGTTGTGTCTTTATTCTTTTAGGAGGGAATCAAAGAGATCTTACCAGGAATAACAGAACTTAAGAGATTCTAACGAATCTGCAACTAGCTTCCTTCTGTGTAAAAAGGGGGGATGTACTCTACTGCATGAATAAACTCACTAGCGTGAGTTAGGAAAGATAATATTTAATCAATATATCCTCTCCTGTTACCCACAACATTCCCACAACAGGAAAAGTTTAAGAACAGGTGCTGGAGTTTGACCCCACCTTCCATCCCTGTGAGCTTTCCCTTGTGGTATGTTTGTGTTTGTTTGTTTGTGTGTGTGTGTGTGTGTGTGTGTGTGTGTGTGAGAGAGAGAGAGAGAGAGAGAGAGAGAGAGAGAGAGAGAGAGGAAAAAAAATTGTATGCCTGAAGGTCAGGGACTGTCTTGTGTAACTGGTCCTATGCAAGCTACTCCAGTAGCCATTTTGGGAAAAGAGCAAGGTACAAATGCTCTGACTAATTACAATAAATATGTAAACTCCCATCATGGACTATAACTCCCATGTTGGCCAAGGCTGATGGGAGTTGTAGTCTGGAACATCTGGAAGGTGCCAGGCTAGGGAAGGCTACCTTAATGAATCCATCTAACCCAGCCGTTTGCGCTTGGGAATGTGCAGGAAGGGAGAGGGCACAGATCCTGCTTGTGGTTTTCCCACTTAGGTTCTATGGCTGGCCACTGTGAGCACAGGATGCTGGACTAAATGGGCCATGGGTCTGATCCGACAGGCTCTTCTTATGTTCTTCTCTCCAGTGTGATTTGGGTCTTTTGCTTACAGAGCAACTTAACCCTCTGAAAATCTGACTAAATTTGCCTCTCCCCATGGGCATATGTCCCAAGCCTTTTAAGGACTGAGCAACTCCCCTGAGGCTGACTGAATTAAATGAGAACATAAGAAGAGCACCTGATGTATCAGGCCAAAGAAGGCTGAACAGATGCTGATTGTGGGAAGCCCTCAAGTGGGGCCTGAGCACAAGAGCACTTCCCCACCCACTGGCTTCCAGCAACTGGCGCTCAGATGCATTTCTGCTTCCCACCATGGGGGTACAGCAGAGCCATCCTGGCTAGCAGCCATTAGTAGCCCTCAGCTCCTCCTCCATGGATTTGCCTAATCCTCATCTAAAGCTTTCTAAGTTGGTGGCCATCACTGCCTCCTGGGGGAGGGAGTTCCACAGTTGAACTCTGCACTCGCTGTGTGAAGAAGTAGAAACTTACGGTCCAGGTGAGGCTCAAACTCACAACCTTAGCCTTACTTTCATAAGCAGTGCTGTATAAGTGCCATGCACTAGCCTACTTTGCTACCAGAACTCCTTAATGTGGGGCGTACAGCTTCCATGGAAGGAATGGGAAACCTCCCAAGCTGACAATGTGTGGGTGTGTGGGGGTCCAGTAGGAAGGAAAGGCACAGGTGGCTACAGTTTCTCCAGGACAAGAACAGTTATTTTTCCCTGCAAGGAAGAACCATGTGCAAATGTAGCCCCACAGTCAGATCCCAACTGTGTTGCGTTGTAGGACACAGAGGAGGAAAAGCAGCTATTTAGAGCCAGGGATCACTCTGTGGCAGCGTTATAGCCCCAAGCAACAACCCAAAGCATCACCTGGAAAGAAATCTCAAAGCAGCAGCAGCAGCTCCCTATACAAGGCAAGGGTTGCAAGCAGTTCAAGGTTCTTCCCTCTCTGCCACCTACACACACACACACACACACACACACACACACGGTTGTGGGTAGATTCTCACAGACTGCTTTTCACTTCTTCAGGAGAAAACCAAGTAGTTTGGAAGCATGGATAGTTCTGTTTTGGGGTGCAAAACCCCAATCTCTGAGTGGCAGACACTCCAGGGGTTCCTATTTTACCCAGGGGTCAGTTTCCCTCGAATGAGGGTCAGCAGAGACTGTGGTGTCTTTAGGATGAATGGTTTTGTTTACACATATGTACAGCCTGGACATTTTATTTATTCCTTTTCCCATTAAAATGTATATACCCCTTGATTGTATGAAAAACCCCGCCAAGACCCTCAAAGCAGCTTATAAAACAAAGAATGAAATTATTAGTAAAAACAATTAAAACATTCAAACAGTTAAAACCAGCAGTAAATTAAAAGCACCAGCAGCATTCTAGATATCTGGTAGGCTTGACTAAACAAAAACATTTTCATTTTAAATTTACTGCTTTTCTGTCCCACTTTTCCTCCAAGGCAGCATACATAGTTCTCCCCCTCCCCGTTTAAAAGCAATATGTCACCCACTTTTTTAAAAAATATGAAAGCAGATAAAACACAGACTTTTGCTGTTAGGAAAGTGATAAACAATTTCCCTGAGTAGTGTAAAGGAAAGACAAGCAAACAAATAATGAAGCCTGCTCATTGGCCTACTATTGCCCTGTAAACAAATCAGAATGAAGGCTCAGTAAAGATCAGACACATCATCTAAACTCCATGAAAGCTTTATTGCAAGCAAATCAGGATGCTCAATAAAGGGGCCATCTATGGGAATCCCAAATGGGTCATTCCTGTGAAATATGACCTGCTACAAACTAAATCCAAATTGAAGGGGTATTTTGTTTTGGAGCACAAGAAGTGCAATGGATGGGGATGGACCCACCTAGAAGCAAGGCCACCAGTCCACTAACACAATCCCAGTCGCCATGTGCCATCGACCTGGTGCAGGGCAGAACAAGGCCGTCATACTGCCCCTCCCACAGTTTTATTTTTGCAAAAACAAGCCACACTGGGGACCCATCATATAACAAGCTGCTATGGATGCATCAGGCTTAATCTTCCCTTTGCAGACCCTTCTCATTGTCCGACCTGAAAAGCGCAGCTCAGAGGCCCTCCCATTAATTGCCAGTTTTATGTTTTCTCATGGCAGGTATATTGTCTGGTGGGACTGACTCCATTGTGCATCTGCACAGCAGGACGCCAGCTGTTGATTCTGTGGAGAGGCTTCTGGGCGGTGGGGGGGGGCAGGAAGAGAGCCTGGGCAGAGCAGGATCCTCTGCTGCCATCTTCTCTAACAAGTGCAAGTAGCCTAGAAATGCTTTTGGAAAGGAGAGGAAGTGGGCTAAAGTCCATCACACACACCCCCATTTCCTTCAGGGGAGCCTGAAGATGTCCGGGTGCTGCTGCTCAGCATGGCTAGGAGCAGGGGAGATTAAAAAAAAAAAAAAAAAAATAACCGACCAATCAAATCAAATCACATCACATCACATAAATTCCGAATTACAAAGCCGAATTTTAATTTTTTTGTTGGGGGTACCCATATTTCAAGTTCCGAAGGGGATTCCAATCATCTTCTTGCTGCTGCGTTGATATCCACAAATCTGTCCAAATAATGTTCATAATTCTATCCAGTCCTATCTTGCTGTTCCCACATCTCATCTTATTCATATATTTTGCTTTTTCCTTTGTGATCTCTTCTGATAATCTCCTTAAGCAGGTAAACACCAGTTGTAATCCTGTGTGAATTTTTCCATTCGTCCAATCACCATATCGAGATGATTTCCATATATCATCACTTCCATAAATAAAAGCACTCTTTCCATCATTAATCTTCGCAAATCTGTCGCCTTCTTTAGTCCTCTGAGGAGGCTCGCCCGCAATATGAAAACAGATCCATTCCTCCTCCCAGACATAAGACTCTTGACAGAACTTGCCAAAATGGCGACGCTGTTTTTTACTGCGTCATCCCAAAGCTCTTATACTTTCCACAATCTCCTTAAAATATGCTTTTGGTTAGAAATTATCTCCACACAGTCTTAAATCATCAGCTTAGGTCATTTAAGCGGCATTTCTGACTTGTGGGGGGGATTCTTGGTTAATCACATAGAGAAAAGAAAGGAAAGTCCCCCCCCCCATCCAGTCCCATTGCCGACATGCCGAGCCTTGGTGTGTCTTCTCATGATATATTCCTGTTTATCCGACCTGTCTTCTTTCTCAGAGATCTCTTCAATTAGCAGTCTTTACTCCCCATTCTTCCTTGAAATATGTGCATTTGCTTCCTCCTAATTGTTTCTTTTGAAGTTGCTGCAGCTAGCGGCACGAATCAGAGACAGCGTCCAGGAGAGCCGAGATCGACACAAGGGCTTTCTGCCTAGTGCCCCTACCCCCTCGAGTTTGGGGGTGGTATAGGGCACAGCAGGCAAGGGCAGTCCCCCCCACACACTTGGGGGGGGGCAGGGAGGCTGCATACTCCCATCACAGCCTCTTAATTACCTCGTGTGGGTCGGAGAGATGTTATTGTCGGCCATCTTCCAATGCGCCCCTAGTGGTCCCCAGGAGCAGGGGACATTTGATACAGTGCACAGTTGAAGCCAAACCTCCCTCAATCTGCACTCTCTGAAACAGCATGAGGACCGAAACACACCCAACCCTATGAAATTTGCAGCTCTTCAAATCTTGCAGTGTAGTTTCCCAGCCAAGTAATGTGCAGCAAAAAATGCATAAGTAACATACAGAAATGCATTGTATTAGGGGGAAATATGCAAACAGGCAAAGCTGCATACAATCTATATTAGAAGAAAATTTAAAATTTAAAATTTAAGATACCATACAGATTGGCCCTATCATCCTGGAAGCCCACTTCAACTGTTTTCCTAACAGACTAATTTGTTCCAGGGGATGGTCTGCACCTGCAAATCTGCGCGCAGAATCCGGCGACCATCCAGGTCATCTTATGATCTTTGCCAAAGAGGAGAGCATTAAGTTTAGGCTTATTCGGAAGATCAGCAAGCCTCTCCAGTTGGGGGGGGGGGCAATGGTATCTCTGCATACCTTGATATGGATGAGTTTAATGAGAGCTTCTTCTTGTTGTTTTAACTGTCTATCTTTTACAGGTACTGCACAATGTAACAACAGAAGGGAAATCAATGCCCTCTCCCACAAGAATAGTTACAAAGACTATTCAGAAAAAATACAAGTTCCACCCAAAGCAAATATTAAATAAAATATCTGTCCACAGCTGTCCCTAAGTTGCAGGAGGTCCTTTGCAACAACAACATACGGAATAAAATAAAACCACCCTTTTTTTGAGAAGCATCATTTTTTATGTTTTGTTTACTACTTCCACGATTGTGCATCTTATCCATTAATTTGCCTATTAGATCTAAGTCCCATGTTTGAATTAGCCACATTTCACATAAGTGTGAGGAGAACCTGAGCTTACAGGGTTAAACAGCTCAGAGTGGACGCCCTGCCTACTGTGGGGTGGGGGGAGATTCTGCGTCATTTCCAGTAGTCTCAACAATTTGTTTCTCTCTACTTTCGCTTTTGAGAGAAGCGAACGTGTTTTCACGATGCTG
Source organism: Podarcis erhardii (assembly GCF_964252035.2). Lineage (NCBI taxonomy): Eukaryota > Metazoa > Chordata > Lepidosauria > Squamata > Lacertidae > Podarcis > Podarcis erhardii. Next base: position 4,236,991 of record NC_138506.1, on the reverse strand, counting down.
CGGGCTGTGATAGACAATGGATAGTTTCTGCTGTAAATAAAGCTGCTTTTAGTTACTAGAATCCTGTGTGGACTCTGTTTAAGCACACCTCCCAGGTACACGTGTCTGCCTCTCTTGCAGATGTGCAGGTGAGTCTGGCTGCAGTTCAAAGCCGTCCTCCCTGCAGCTATGGCGCCACCTGCTGCCGCCACCTGGAAATGAGGAGTTTCGTTTGCAGGGGCGCGCGTGGTTGTTGCAAGATGGATAGGAGAGTGCGCTGGAATACGGGCATAGCCAAGCGGGGGGGGGGGGCAGCTCCCCCACCAAAATAAAAATAAAAATCAAGTAGATAAATAAAAATACTTAACTGGGGCACTGGAAGCTCAGGTTTCATGCAATTTAGTTGGATTAACTTATTATTTCATGCCAGCACAACAAAATTGTCTATTATTCATTTATTTAAAAGCATGTATATGCTGCTATTAATTTTTTTTACTTAAAAAAAAACCAGCCCGGAAAACAATTCCAATAAGAGTATATAAAAAACCTATAGCCATATAAAGGGTTAAAATTAGAAACCAGCCACCAAGCAGATACAATTTAGAATACAAATCCACTTTAAAAAAGAAACTGGCTTTTTCCAACTAGGAAGGTGATGGGAAAATGCACTGAAAATTCCAGAACAAGTAACGGGAAGACATGTAAACTGTGGACAAGCAAATCAGGGTGAATGCAAGACAAATGCTCAATACAGTGGTACCTCGGGTTACATATGCTTCAGGTTACATACGCTTCAGGTTACAGACTCCGCTAACCCAGAAATAGTACCTCGGGTTAAGAACTTTGCTTCAGGATGAGAACAGAAATCGTGCGGCGGCAGCGGGAGGCCCCATTAGCTAAAGTGGTGCTTCAGGTTAAGAACAGTTTCAGGTTAAGAACAGACCTCCGGAACGAATTAAGTACATAACCAGAGGTACCACTGTATTGTATCGCCTCCACCACAATAAACAAATAAGAAGGAATGCATAATGGATATAATCTAACCCCCACATAAGCTTTGTGAAAGCAGCTCAGGACAAGTGCTCAATGAACAGTTTATCTGGAGGAGCCCACCATTCCTCACTTTGCTGCAAAGCTGCCCAAAGTGGCAGACAGAACGATTTAAGTTTGTGAGTTGTGTGGGAAATGGAGTATTCTGCTTGGTGGGTTGTTGTTGTTGTTGTTTAGTCGTTTAGTCGTGTCCGACTCTTTGTGACCCCATGGACCAGAGCACGCCAGACACTCCTGTCTTCCGCTGCTGCCCATAGTCTGTTTAAGCACACTGACGAAGCACGGAAGACAGCAGCTTTCTCTGACCGCTGCAAACTCTGCTTTTGCTCAGAGCATTGGAATGTGGACTTTGGAATGCAGAGGCCTGGCGCAGCGAAAGCGGGCCGGACGCCAGGCTTATCTGGGCAATAAATCAGCTCAGGTTATGGACGACAGTGATACGCCGATAGAGAAAGCCTGCTTTGAAGTGCTGTGTGCTGAGAAAGCTGAAAAAGCTGGAAAGCTGCTGTTTTTGGCTGCCGGAAGAAAATACCAGCTTTGAGGCTCTGCCTGAGCTGGCTGGCTGCAAGCTGTGTGCTGCAAAGAGTCGCTGGAGGCCTCTCCTCGGAGCCGGTTGGTACGCGTGAGTACTTCAAAGCCCCAATGGGAGCATCGGGGGAGGAGATGGCTGAGCTCCAGGACTGTTATGATGTCCCGTTTGAAAAGCTCACAGACCAGACCTGGGAAGTCTGGGCCAGAAGAGCAAGCGGGTGGTTTTTGGCCACAGGGCTCTGGAGTCCAGTCCAGAAGGAGCCGGCCCCACCCATGCAAGCTGCTGCTGGAGATGGCGCAGCAGACCTGGAGGCTGCTCTGCTGAGAGAGAGAGAGAGAGAGCAGATAGAGCAAAGAGACCTCTGTATGTTGAAAGCAAGTGTGGATGCTTTGCTGTTGCCCCACCTGGAGGGCGTTGAGTCGGCTCAGGCCGCCTGGCAGGTACTGAGGAGTCTGTGTGAAAGCTCAGCAGGAGCCCAGGGCCGGGAGGAAGCCGAGGGCCATGGAGAAGCCGAGAGCCCGGTGGGGGCTGCAGGCCACGTTCCTGAAGTTACAGCTGGGAGTTGCTGTTTTGTCTCCGAGAGGCCGCGTGACGTAGAGGCCCACAATCAGAGTGCTGGGGAGTGTGCAGGCCCAGGCTGTGCACCCAAAGGCGGGGGTGCAGGGAACGCAGAAATGGTCGAAGAGGATGCTGTGAGAGCTTTTGCTTCCCATCGCTGTTATCGCTGTGGCTCCCCCTCCCATCTTGTGAGACAATGTCCAGTGGAGGCACAGGAACAGCTGAAGGCCGTCTCCCGTAGCAACCAGATAAAGGGCTCTTCAAAACGTGGGAAAGGAAAGCCGAAGGCAGCTGGCAGAGACGGCTCTGAACATAAACATTTAGCAGCCTCTATGGCAGCAGTCAAGAGCTGTCAACAGGACGCTGTGCTGGCTTTTGTGATAGACTTGGGTGCTTCCCATCATCTCGTGCCCTCTAGTGGATTCCTGGAGAACTGCACCTCTGTATCTTCTGGGAAGACTGTTTGTTTAGCAGATGGGACTAAACATGCTCTCACGCAGTCTGGCTCACTGTTTTGTTCTTTCTTACAGGATTCGATACAGGCGTTTGTTGTTCCTGGACTGTCCTGCGCGTTGCTATCTGTCAGTGCTCTTCTTGCTGAGAACTACAGAGTGTGTTTTGAGGATAATATGTGTTATATTTCTAAGAATGGACAGCAACTAGTCAGTGTTGAATGTAAAGACAGGCTGTTTGTGATAGAAGCTTCTTTTACAGGTCCAGATGACACGGAGGTGGCTCAAGCACAGTGTGCCAACGTTCCAGTCCATGATGCGTGTGCCCACCTCTGGCACCGACGCATGGCCCATGTGTCCTGGGGGTCCATGAAGAAGATCCCAGAGTGCATTGAAGGGTGCAAAATGAAATCATGTGCTAAGTTTCTAGATTGCAGGGCATGCAAACACGCAAAGGTGAAAACATGCACATACCCAAGGTCTGAGAGGGTGACCACTAGGGCTTTTCAGTTAATTCACACCGATTTGTGTGGGCCGATGTCTGTAACCAGTATGGGCGGAGCCAAATATGCGCTGGTTCTGATTGATGACCACACGCGCAACAGCTGGCTGTTTGTTGTTGTTGTTGTTTAGTCGTTTAGTCGTGTCTGACTCTTCGTGACCCCATGGACCAGAGCATGCCAGGCACTCCTGTCTTCCACTGCCGCCCACAGTTTAGTCAAACTCATGCTGGTAGCTTCGAGAACACTGTCCAACCATCCTCTGTCGTCCCCTTCTCCTTGTGCCCTCAATCTTTCCCAACATCAGGGTCTTTTCCAGGGAGTCTTCTCTTCTCATGAGGTGGCCAAGGTATTAGAGCCTCGGCTTCAGGATCTGTCCTTCCAGTGAGCACTCAGGGCTGATTTCCTTCAGAATGGATAGGTTTGATCTTCTTGCAGTCCATGGGACTCTCAAGAGTCTCCTCCAGCACCATAATTCAAAAGCATCCATTCTTCGGCGATCAGCCTTCTTTATGGTCCAGCTCTCACTTCCATACATCACTACTGGGAAAACCATGGCTTTAACTATACGGACCTTTGTTGGCAAGGTGATGTCTCTGCTTTTTAAGATGCTGTCTAGGTTTGTCATTGCTTTTCTCCCAAGAAGCAGGTGTCTTTTAATTTTGTGAGTGCTGTCACCATCTGCAGTGATCATGGAGCCCAAGAAAGTAAAATCTCTCACTGCCTCCATTTCTTCCCCTTTCTATTTGCCAGGAGGTGATGGGCCCAGTGGCCATGATCTTCGTTTTTTTGATGTTGAGCTTCAGACCATATTTTGCGCTCTCCTCTTTCACCCCCATTAAAAGGTTCTTTAATTCCTCCTCACTTTCGGCCATCAAGGTTGTGTCATCTGCATATCTGAGGTTGTTTATATTTCTTCCGGCAATCTTAATTCCGGCTTGGGATTCATTCAGCCCAGCCTTTTGCATGATGAATTCTGCATATAAGTTAAATAAGCAGGGAGACAATATACAGCCTTGTCGTACTCCTTTCCCAATTTTGAACCAATCAGTTGTTCCATATCCAGTTCTAACTGTAGCTTCTTGTCCCACATAGAGATTTCTAAGGAGACAGATGAGGTGATCAGCCACTCCCATTTCTTTAAGAACTTGCCATAGTTTGCTGTGGTCGACACAGTCAAAGGCTTTTGCATAGTCAATGAAGCAGAAGTAGATGTCTTTCTGGAACTCTCTAGCTTTCTCCATAATCCAGCGCATGTTTGCAATTTGGTCTCTGGTTCCTCTGCCCCTTTGAAATTCAGCTTGCACTTCTGGGAGTTCTCGGTCCACATATTGCTTGAGCCTTCCTTGTAGAATTTTAAGCATAACCTTGCTAGCGTGTGAAATGAGTGCAATTGTGCGGTAGTTGGCGCATTCTTTAGCACTGCCCTTCTTTGGGACTGGGATGTAGACTGATCTTCTCCAATCCTCTGGCCACTGCTGAGTTTTCCAAACTTGCTGGCATATTGATGCTTAACAGCATCATCTTTTAAAATTTTAAATAGTTCAGCTGGAATACCATCACTTCCACTAGCCTAGTTATTAGCAATGCTTTCTAAGGCCCATTTGACTTCACTCTCCAGGATGTCTGGCTCAAGGTCAGCAACCACACTATCTGGGGTGTACGAGACATCCATATCTTTCTGGTATAATTCCTCTGTGTATTCTTGCCACCTCTTCTTGATGTCTTCTGCTTCTGTTAGGTCCTTACCACTTTTGTCTTTTATTATGGTAATCTTTGTACGAAATGTTCCTTTCATATCTCCAATTTTCTTGAACAGATCTCTGGTTTTTCCCATTCTATTGTTTTCCTCTATTTCTTTGCATTGCTCATTTAAGAAGGCCTTCTTGTCTCTCCTTGCTATTTTTTGGAAATCTGCATTCAATTTCCTGTATCTTTCACTATCTCCCTCGCATTTTGCTTGCCTTCTCTCCCCCGCTACTTGTAAGGCCTCGTTGGACAGCCACTTTGCTTTCTTGCATTTCCTTTTCATTGGGATGGTTTTCGTTGCTGCCTCCTGTATAATGTTACGAGCCTCCATCCATAGTTCTTCAGGCACTCTGTCCACCAAATCTAAATCCTTAAACCTGTTCCACTGTGTATTCATAAGGGATTTGACTTAGATTGTATCTTACCGGCCCAGTGGTTTTCCCTACTTTCTTCAGTTTAAGCTTGAATTTTGCTATAAGAAGCTGAGCCACAGTCAGCTCCAGGTCTTGTTTTTGCTGACTGTATAGAGCTTCTCCATCTTTGGCTGCAGAGAATATAATCAATCTGATTTTGATGCTGCCCATCTGGTGATGTCCATGTGTAGAGTCGTCTCTTGTGTTGTTGGAAAAGAGTGTTTGTGATGACCAGCTTGTTCTCTTGGCAGAACTCTATTAGCCTTTGCCCTGCTTCGTTTTGAACTCCAAGGCCAAACTTGCCAGTTGTTCCTTTTATCTCTTGATTCCCTACTTTAGCATTCCAATCCCCTATAATGAGAAGAACATCCTTCTTTGGTGTCATTTGGTGTCATTTCTATGCTGGCTGTTTACCCTCAAACATAAAAGTGAAGCTGTGCCGCTAATGAAAGACTGGATTGCGGCAGTGGAACTACAGTTTTCCACACAGGTGCAAAACTTTCAGAGCGATCGCGGTGGGGAGTTCACCGGGTCTGCGCTGCAAAGTTTCTTCCGCAAGAAGGGGATTCAACACCGGTTGACTGCTCCACACAGTCCCCAGCAGAATGGGATCGTGGAACGCAGGAATAGAACGCTGCAGGAGATGTCCGCTGCGTTGCTATTTGATGCCGGGCTCCCACAGCGTTTTTGGGGGGAGTCTTGGAGGACGGCCAATTTTATTCTGAACAGGTCATTCAATTCAGTGGTAGGAGACACACCTATTTCCTGCTGCATGGAAAGAAGCCCACAGTGCATTACTTCCGTGTTTTTGGCTGTGAGGCCTGGGTCCTCATACCAAAGGCCAAATGCAAGAAGGGTGGCCCTAGGTCCCAAAAGATGATTTTCTGTGGGTATGAGCCAGGGACCAAGGGGTGGAGGTTTGCTTATCCGTCAGGGAATCAGTCCAGGATTCTGCTCAGCAACAATGCTGAATTCTGTGAGCAGAGTGGCTGGACACGGATACATGGGAACCCTGACATCCTGTCAGAGAGTCTGCTTGACACAATTTACACTGCAAGGGCAGACAAACAGGTACAGAAGTTTGCCAAAGAGCTTGGGAAGCGGTTTCAGCTCAAGAACTTGGGTGCAGTAACGATCTATCTGGGTGTGGAGATAGCTGGAACTGAGGATGGTAGCTTCCCACAAGTGAGGACCCACCACATTAAAGTCCCTTTCTCATGTTGCCTCCCTCTGGACCTCTCATGGAGGGGGCACACAAAGAAGGGCCTCAGATGAGGATCACAGGGTCCAGGTCAGAAGCACCCACCCCTTTTCTGTTGGGCTACAGATCCCACCATCCCTGGTTGTTGGAAATGCTGGCTGGAGCTGATAGGAGTTGTGGCAAGGATTTCAGGAGGCAATTGAACTTGCACACCCAGGATAAGAGGAAGCTAAGGCATGTTGCTGATTCTGGTCCCTGGACGGCCACCACCACGGGAATCAGACAACATTGTGGCAAACAACAGAAGGATCAGGCATGTTCTGTCTCAGCACAGATACCTGCTCCCTCATAACCACGCAGGCTGCTCTGAGTAAAAAGGGGAAGCACTTAAGAATTTTTGCACTATCTGTGATAGGGTATCTGGTCCAGCCTGGGACTTGAAGGATTGCCCCACTCCATATATGCCCACTCAGCCACTCCACTACTTCAACCTGTGGAAACAGCACTTTTACAGGTGCTGCATGATGTTCATTCCTCACTCGCAAATAATTGATAGTCTGGTGTGGCGGCTCCTTCCCTCTGGAACTCCATGCCTGTGGATGCTGGGCTGGTGCCTTCCCTGTGTCCTTTTCAGTGCCAGCCCAGACACACATTTTAATCTATAATTCTAGCTGAGAATTTACACTTTTAATTGTGGGTTTTATTTGCTTTGCTTTTCTGTGAACTCGTTTTCAGCGTTGATCATTATCGACACCTTCAATGTATGTTTTGCATTATTTGTCAACTGCTTTGAGGCTTTATTTACAGTTAAGCAGTGTACAGATTCCTCTGATAAATAAATAAAAATCTGCCAGAGAAATACGTCCACGTCTATGGACTGGTGCATGAGAGTTTGTGGGTGGAATTCAAGATCACATGGAGCAGAGATAACCGTTGGAAGCTGCCTAACACAAGGTCTGATCATTTCCCCATCTAACCCTGAACAGCATTCCTGCGCAGGCACCATCTCTCCAGGGCAGTGTCCAGGCATGAATTTTACTTTGCAGATATAGTCCCTCCCCCAGAACTGAAAGAATCAATACATTCCAACTTGTATTTAAGTAAGGTGGGCGGGCAGGGAATACATGCAAACATTTATTCCACTGGAATGGAAAATCTTTACATCGCCTTGAAGGGCAAAGATCAGGTGGGGAATTCCAACTGGGCATGTTCACATGAGGGCTGCTTCCACATGCAAGCTCTGCCTAGGCATTGCATTCATAATAGACTGCAAAAAGTTCCAAGTGTCACTTAATATACTGCTGTGTTACCTGGCAATGCTTGTCCTCATGATTAAGGAACTTCTATCACACACTGCAGGGGGGCTGGATTATATGACCCCAGGGTCCCTTCCAACTCTACAATTCTATGATTCTCTGTTTACTTGGAAGTAAATCTCATTTAGAAAAGTTCTCCTGCAACTTTAGTAAGAAGCTTCCTCTGTGCAGTGTTTGCTCCTCTAATTCTTTCCAGCTCAATGTGGACATGGTATTACTGAATTTTCCCTTAATCAGCCAGTTCCTGATCCCCATGGTGACGTAGGCTTTCATTACTGACTTTTTTTTTTAAAAAAAGAAGCACTATCTCACTATTTTCAAAAAGAAAGAGAAATTAAGAAAGGGACACACACACACACACATGCACACACACACACACACACACACACACACAGTCAAATATGGAAACAGGCTGACAACTCCAGAAAATGCCACAGCCATTCTGAACAGGAAGCAAATACAGGGTCAGAAGTGACTGGAGGAAGCTTCTAATTAAAGGAGAAGGGCCCAGGAAACCTTAGGGGCATTCTGCTAGTCCACGTTGGACAGCTTGGCAATGCAGTTTCATTTTAAAGTAGGAAAGACAATACTTTTATTTATGCAGTTTTACATTCTTGGCTTTTAAAATTACAGTGGTACCTCTGGTTATGTACTTAATTCGTTCCAGAGGTCCGTTCTTAACCTGAAACTGTTCTTAACCTGAAGCACCACTTTAGCTAATGGGGCCTCCCGCTGCTGCCGCACGATTTCTGTTCTCATCCTGAAGCAAAGATCTTAACCTGAGGTACTATTTCTGGGTTAGCGGAGTCTGTAACCTGAAGCGTATGTAACCTGAAGCGTATGTAACCCGAGGTACCACTGTATTTTAATACCACTTTACAATCTGTAATATGTTTTATTTTCTATTCCTGCACACCACTTGAGCAATCTCTGAATAAAGTGCAGTTTTAAAATTCTTAAATAAAATATAAATAGCACATAATTCACTAAAATGCAATGGGTTGGGAATGGCACTGTTTAGATTCTCCATTTAAAGTGTGTGTGTGTGTGTGTGTGAGAGAGAGAGAGAGAGAGAGAGAGAGAGAATGAGCAAAGCATTGTAGTTCTAAGCAGAATCAGTGCACAAGTTTAGCTTCCTGAGTACTGAAACAAAACAAGGTTCTGGCTGTTAGGGGCACAGAGCTATGTGGATACTACCTGGGGAAACTCCAGAAGCCAGGGGGTGGCCTTGAAATTGGAGGTGGGGGACACAAAGACACTTCAATACTTCATTATGTTTTGTGTCTCTTTCCTAGCAAGCAAGGTAGAATAAATGGTGCAATATATATATATATATATATATGCAAAGTTGGACAAGAAATTCTAGTTGCCTGTTTTGGCCCCAGAACTCCATCCACTGGATAAATCCCAAATAAGAGAGCAGAAGTGTTTGCAGCTGTAAAAGACCAGTGGATTCTTGACACCTGTCTGTTGGTGGGGTTTGTGCTATTTGGCAGCCCTCAAAAGTGCAGCTCCTGCCCTTTCGTGTGGGTAGTCGCTCGCTCTCTTGCTGAAAAGTCCTTTATGGTTGCCAGAAGGAAGCCAAGGAATGCGGGCAGCCGATTTGAAAATTCCAGAGTTCTCATCTCTGTTCCATTATGTGCTCGTCCTTATATCCGCAAGATGAGTCACTGTTTCCAGCCACCCTCCAAAACCTTTCACATCCCAGGATCCTGGCAAATTCATTATCCAAGCGTTGACACTTATTTTGCCAAAAAGGTAAAAGAGAGGAAGCAGCCAGATTGACAAAAACTGAAGGATTGGAGAATGATCTAAACAAACAAACAAATTGGGGACAGATCATGGGAGTGGAAATCCCAGAACAGCCCAGTGAGGAGGCCACAGAATTTGGGGGGGGGGGGGGCACATCTGCTTCCTCCTGACAGCCTTGGTGATTTTCATGCACAAAAGTTTGTCACATTGACCACACAATGTTCCACCAGCCTTTTAGTCCAAATTTATGATTTCTGCAAAAAAAATTCGCCCCCCCCGCCCCGCAAAAAAAAAACAAATTAAATAATTTGAATTTGAAATTTGATTTAAACAAAGAGGGAAATGGTCAAACACCACATTCTGCATATAAATGTATCTGGCTATTACAATAAGATTCAAATTTTAATTACTGGATAGTATTGATTCCCACCCCCCAAGATAATAAGGGGAATTTATGAATTGGGCCAAAGCACTGGGGGAGATGCGTAAAGGTGTTGGTGTTGGGAGGTGTTCCAAGGAGATCCTACCAACATCCCCGAAAGCTGGTTGTGGTTCTGTGGTAGGGATGGGGAACCTGTGTAGCCCCTTCCAGGTGTTGTTGGGACCCCCATCAGTCCCATAGTCATGGATGATGGGGTCTACAATGCAGCAGCCCAGCAGTGCAAGCTCATCCTCATCTTTACCCTTCTCCGAGGCCTTGCCTCCCACTTTGCTCTCCACTCTCATGTCCCTGTAGTTTTTACTCGTTTTACAACTTTTCAAAGGTCTCCCTCCAAAGTCTGGAGAACACCTGCCTGATGCTGCCTCCTGCCTCCTTAAGACCTCACATTTCCCACAGCACCTTTGGCTGAACACCTCCCCACCATGTGGAGGGCATGTGCAGCCAGTGGCAGAGGAACCCTCTCCAGCACCTGGGGCGGGACGCCAAGGGGCGGGGTGAACCACCCGGCGGCACATGTGCGACATCTGTACGGACTGCACACACATGGCAGCCTGTAAGGATGCCTGTATGGACAGCGCACGCGAGCGGCAGCACATACGGTCGCTGTGCGAGCGGTGCCCATACTAACTGCCCGTGTGCCCTTGGCAGCTCTACGGCTGGGGGGGGGGCAGCGGGCCATCTTGTCACTCCACCGAATGGTGCCTGGGGCACCCGCCCCCCACCCCCTTCATACGCCCCTGTATGCAGCACAGTGTGGCAGTGTGCGTGCACCTCTGGCTGATCCCCAGTATCTTTATTATTTATTTCACTGTATTTATATCTGTAATGGCTTTGCTCTCCCACAGAAGTGAGACACCGGTAGTAATTATCTCAGGTTTATTCCTCAAACACATAAATCACTCCGGAGCTCCTTCACTCTGTGTCTGACTCCAAGTTCGCAGTTGCCGAGTCCAAAGTCCACCCCTTCCTCTTCTTCCAACAGGGGAAAAAGCCCTTTCGCTTTTGCTCTTTTCCCCTCCTCTCACTGACATTTTCGCGCCTTTGAGTTTTTGGGCTGGCTATTCCCAGCCTGCCTCCCTCTGTTTCTGAGCTCAGACTGCTATTTTGTGTATCTCTGCTTTGGCTCCCCTTTCCTTGCTCACTATGCTCAGGGATCAGGTTACCATTGCTATCTGCTGCCTGTTCTCTGTTCTCTGAAGCCATGCCGCTAGGCCTCCCCTCCTCCCTCTCACATTCCAGTGTCCTTATTTCTCTTTGTCTGTTCTCATTCCCAGCCTCTGTCAGCTCCTGGACGAAGCTGACATCACCCCCTCCTCTAAGCCCCCCCCCCCAGCTTCGCTGCCTGTCTCGGAGGGCTCTCTCTGCTCTGGTGCCCACCATGTGCCAGTCTCCTCAGCTTCTTCTTCACTAAGGTCGTCCTCTTCCTCCCACCCTCTGGGTTTGGGTTTGTGGGGGAACCTATGGTGGAACTGCTGCTGCACGTCTGGGGCGTGTAAATCTTGGCTTCGTACCCAGGAGTTTTCTTCAGGTCCATAACCTTTCCATGACACGAAATACTGTAACTGTCTTCTACACAGTCTCAAGTCTAAAATCTGTTGGATCTCAAACTCCTCCTGATCTTCCACCATGACTGGGGGAGGAGGTGCCTGTTTAGGTTCCTGGTAGGGATGTGCAGGAATGTATGGTGACAGGAGAGCCCTGTGAAATACTGGATGTATCTTCATTGAGGCAGGCAATCTCAGTTTGAACGCTACAGGGTTTACCTGTTCTACCACTTCAAATGGCCCCAACCGCCTTGCCTCTAACTTCTTGCATCTCCCCTTTGTTGGTAAGTCCTTGGCCGACAACCACACCTTGTCCCCCACCTTGATTGATTCTCCCTGCTGTCTACGTTCATCAGCATTCCTCTTATACGCGTTTTTAGCTGCGTCCAGCTTTTCTCTCAGTAGTTCATGTAACACCTGCATCTTCCCTACGAACTGTTCTGCCGCTGGCACCAACAAGGTGTCCTCTGGTTCTGGAAATGCCCTGGGATGTCGTCCATAGTTGGACAAAAGCAGTGTTTGTTGGGTAGACGCGTGTACCGTGTTGTTGTACGTGAATTCTGCTAGTCCCAATTTGTCCACCCAGTCCTCTTGCTGGTAGTTCATGTAGCAATGAAGGCACTGCTGCAACGTAGCATCGGTCTTCTCTGACTCTCCGTTGGTTTGAGGGTGTTTCGCTGATGTCAGACACACTTTGACTTCCAAAAGCTGCATCAGCTTCCTCCAAAACTACAAGGTAAATTGTGTTCCTCTATCCAAAAGCACTGGCGTCGGCAGCCCGTGCAGTTTGAACATGTGGTCTACAAACATCTGTGCTGTTTCCTGTGCCGACGGCAGCTTTGGGCATGGCACAAAGTGCGCCATTTTCGTGAACAAGTCCACCACGACCCAGATCACTGTCTGCTTTCGAGAAGACAACAAGTCTGTGATAAAATCCATCGCAATCGCCTCCCAAGGTCCTTGCGGGGTCGGAAGCGGTTGCAGAATTCTCGCTGGCGCTGCTCTAGGCGTTTTTGCTCGTTGGCAAGTGTCACATGCCCTGACATACTACTGGGCCTCTTCTCTCATCCTGGGCCACCAAAACCGTCTCCTTAGTTGATCTATGGTCTTGTACTGCCCAAAGTGACCTGCTGTCGGGTTGTCGTGGCACTGCCGCATGACTCGTGCTTGCAAATCCCATTTTGGTACGTAGAGCACCTCACCCTTAAACAAGAGGCCTTCCCTTTCAGTGAATCCTTCAGCGCTGTTCTCCCTGCTACGTATCGCTGCCAGTTTCTGCTGTGCAAATTCATCTCCTTGTGTTTGGCGCTTGAATTCTTCTACTCCGACAATAGAGGTCGCCGCTAGTTGCAACTGTTCTGGCTTCAGAATGTGTTTCAATTCTTGCTTCTGTTCTCCCCTCAAGTATTCCGGTTTCTGGGACAAGGCGTCCGCCCTCTGGTTCAGGCGCCCCGGTACATATTGTATGCGGAAGTTGAAGCGGGCAAAGAACTGCGCCCACCTGATCTGTCTCTGGTTCAGTTGTCTCGCGGTCTGCCAATATTCCAAGTTCTTGTGATCGGTGTGCACTTCCACTTGGTGTCGTGCACCTTCTAGGAAATGCCTCCATGTTCCCAAGGCCTCTTTTATAGCCAGCAGTTCTCTTTCCCAAATGGTGTAGCTCTGTTCCGAGGCGTTCAGCTTCCGCGAGTGGAATGCACACGGCCGTAAGTCCCCGTGGCTGTCTTCCTGCAGCAGCACTGCTCCTACTGCCCTTTCAGAAGCATCCATCTCCACTACCATCGGTCTGTACAGATCTGCGTGGTGCAGGTACTCCTCCGCGGCAAATATCTCCATCAGCCTCTCAAACGCGCACTGCGCCTCCTCCATCCAGACGAACGGCTTCTTGCCCCTCAAGCAGTCAGTGAGGGGTGTGGTGAGTTGCGAGTAGTTAGGCACGAACTTCCTGTAGTAGTTGGTGAAGCCCAAGAACCTCTGCAAGTCCTTCTTGGTCTTAGGCTTCTGCCACTCCAACACCGCCTTCACCTTTGCCGGATCCATATGCACCCTACCAGGAGACACGCGATACCCCAAGAATTCCACCTCTGTCACGTGGAACTGGCACTTCTCCAACTTGGTGTAGAGTCTATGCACCCGCAGCCGTTGCAACACCTCCCTTACGTGTCGCACATGCTCTTCAGGACTTTCTGAGTATATCAAAAGATCATCAAGGTAAGATGATGATGATGATGATGATGATGATGATGATAATAATAATAATACTACTACAATAAAATAAAATAAAAATTTATTTATAACCCCCCCTCCCCGGCCGAAGCCGGGCTCAGGGCGGCTAACAACACTAAAACAGTGCAACATTATAAAAACATTATAAAAATTAATTAAAATCAAAATTGATGGCAACCATAAACTAAAGTTTTGTAAAGATTGCCAAGGAGGGAGTCAGGCTGCGCCCTGACCGAAGGCCTGGTGGAACAGCTCTGTCTTGCAGGCCCTGTGGAAAGATGTCAAGTCCTGCAGGGCCCTTGTCTCTTGTGGCAGAGCGTTCCACCAGGTTGGAGCCGCAGCCGAAAAAGCCCTGGCTCTAGTTGAGGCCAGCCTAACCTCTCTGTGGCCTGGGACCTTCAAGATGTTTTTATTTGGGACTTCCGGAGGCGGCGCGAAACAGCAATGGCGGTCCTCTTCGTGCTCTGAAGAGGGGCTCCGCAGGAAAGGGTCGTTCGCTGCGGCATAGCGGCGACCCATTCAGAAAAACCACGGGCAGAGTGAGCTCGTAGCCGTGGGACTCGGCAGGCGCCAGAAGCCCCCCCAGAAACGAAGAAGGGACCCCGTAAGGGGCTCCGGAACGTGAAAGGGGGAGCGGCGCTGTGAGTTCATCGCTCTTTCTGCGGGAAGCAAAGCCGCGCGGCTGCTGCTGATGAGCGCTGACCATTCTTCTTGGAATATTAGATCTACAACCACAACCCGTGAGTAAGGGGACTTAAAATTATCGGGACTAAAATACTTTAATTTGGCTGAAAACGGGAGATGCAACCAGGAAGTCCGTCTCCCCACCGTGCTTAAAAGATCAAAGTAAAGTTTCAAAAAGCGGGAAGCGCTGTGAAAGAACTGTAAAGTTTGGATTTCGTGCAGATGTTAGAACTATCGGTTGGGATTAAAGGAGTTAATTGTGGAATTTCTATGTTGATTTTCTGACTGGACTTTTCTTCTTCCTTTGGGATTTATAAATAATAGAAGAAGCCAATCTGAGGGCTGCCAGTGTAAAGAAGAACTGTCAAACTGCTAAACTGTGGATACTATTCTTAACGTTGAAAGTGTTACACATTAAGGCTACAATATTGAAGATACAGAGAAACTGTTTCTTGCACCACTTCTGAGACATTGTTTTAAGTTGGGGAAAGCTTAATGTTAAAAAGAAACTAAAAGTTTGCTTGGAACTTCAGTTGTTTCCCTTTGGATTGTTGTTCCTTTTGTGGATTGTTGGGATTGCAAAGAAGGGAAAATTTCTTTCCTTTGGTTGAACTTTATTACTCCCCCTAGAGGATTTTGGATTTATAACTCCTTGGGAACTACATTTTGTTTTGACTTTCTGTTGCCTGGTTGTTTACATTTTGGAATTGTCTCTCTCATGGGAACACTTACAGTTTGACCTTGATATACAGAAGGGATTGGAATGAGCGAGGCAGCGAAAACAAGGTTGGCTAAAACAAAGGCAAAACAATTGGTACAAACAACTTTGACTTCCCAACCACGCAGATCATCGGTCCCAACTGTTCTAGAAACACAAAAAGAGGTGGATGAGCTGACACCTACAGGGGATATGGCTTCAGGAGGGTCTGAAAAAGTTCTGAATCAGATTCTAGAACAACTGGCAATTCTAAATAAAAAGGCGGATGAACATTCGATTAAAATTGACCAAGCCACATCCTCAATAAATAAATTGTCTGACCAGGTGGCTCAACATACACAAGCAATTGGGAACCTTCAAGAAGTGACAGCAGAGAACCACAAACTGGCTGAGGAAGCCAAACAAAAAGCAGAGGAAGCCAACTTGAAAGTTGAGGCACTAAAGGTGGAGGTGAAGCCGCTACACAAACAGATAAATGACCAGCAGGCCTACTGGTCGATGACTGAACTGAGAAATAGGGAAAGCAATCTTAGACTTAGAGCTATTCCAGAACTAGAACAGGAGGACTTGATCGGCTACTTGACATCAGAAATTTCAAAGTTCTGGGGTATTGAAGAGGATAAAGATTTTAAAATTGTGACTGCTTTCAGATTGGGAAGAGTGACCAGGAAGGATAAACCTAGAGACTGTTTGATTGTTTTAAGATCTAAGCAAGAGAGAGACAAAATACTAGGCCTCCATTTTGGAAAATCGCTTGTCATCCAGGGCAACAGAGCTGAAATTTACAGAGACATACCTAAACAGCTTTTGGATCTTAGAGGGACTTATACGGAACTTGTAAAATTACTGAGAGGCAATTCAATTCCTTACAGGTGGGAGTTTCCTCAAGGACTATCTTTTAATTTTAAAGGAAAGAAAGTTAAAATCAGATCAGCAGAAGACCAACAAAAGTTTCTGAACGACTACGAAGAGGACCTACAGAAAGGGACAACAGGAGCCTGGCCACCACCACTACCTACACCTATACCAGCACCTACACCCTCGGGACCAGAGGACCAAAAGAAAGAGACACCACCACAGGACTTATAGCTTGATCCAGGATGTCTCTGCAGTTGCTTAGTTGGAACATAAATGGCGGAAATTCCCCAGAGAAAAGAAGAAGAATCTTTCATATTTTGAAAAAAGAACAATTGGATATTATTTGCTTGCAGGAAACACATGTGACTAGGCTCCATAGAAAAGTTTTGATTAACAAAAGATTAGGCCAAGAATTTATTTCATCGGACAAAGTAAAGAAAAGAGGAGTGGTGATCTATGCAAAAGAGAGCCTGTCACCAAAATTTTTATTTAAAGATGAGCAAGGAAGAATTTTGGCTATTGAAATACAGACTCAAGGAGAAAAAATTTTGTTATTAGGAATTTATGCACCGAATGAGGGGAAATCAGAATTTTACAAGAAACTGCATGAGACAATCCTGGACTATTTAGACTACACTAACATCATTTTGATGGGAGATATGAACGGAGTTGTCTCCACAAATATGGATAAGTCACAAAATCAAAGCTTAACAAAAGACGGCAGACTACCTAAAACCTTCTTTGAATTAACCGACAATATGGACTTAATTGATATCTGGAGGACAAAAAACCCCCTAAGTAAAGAAGGAACTTTCTTTTCTGAGGCCCATCTGTCATGGACAAGAATAGACCAAATTTGGATAACTAGAAGGCTGGCACCTATGACTAGAAAAGTGGAAATCTGCCCAAAAACCTGCTCCGACCATAATGCTATGAAAATGGAATTAAGACTTACTCCAACCGGCTCCTTTAGATGGAAAATGAATGACACTCTACTAAGAGATCAGGAGATTGTGAAGAAGGCCCAAAAAACTTTGAAAGACTATTTTGAAATTAATTTGAGTACTACGGTGGAAAAAAGAACAATCTGGGACGCAAGCAAAGCAGTTATGAGAGGGTTTCTGATACAACAGAACACGATAAAAAAAAGGCTCTGGAATGGGAAAAAAGACAAGATTTTAGAGAAGATAAGAGATGGAGAGAAAAAGTTGAGATCTAAACCAAAATCGAAGGAGATCTTGAGAGAAATTAAATTTTATCAAGCACAGTATGCGAAATTGATAAATCAAGAAGTTGAGTGGAAAATTAAACAAATGAAACAAAGATCATTCGAATCAGCTAATAAGTGTGGGAAACTTTTAGCATGGCAATTGAAAAAGAGACAAAAATTGAACACAGTCACCAATCTAGAGATTGAAGGGAGAAATATCCAGAAACCAGAAGAAATTAGGAAGTGCTTCCAGAGATACTTTAAAAAGCTTTACACTCAAGGGCCACAAGAGGAGAAGGAGATAGACCAATTTTTGAAAACAAATGGTCTACCAAAACTTGCTCAGGAAAAGAGAACAATCCTGAATCACAAAATAACACAACAAGAAATAGAGAGTGCCATTCAGAATATGCAACTAGGCAAATCTCCAGGTCCGGATGGGCTTACCTCCAAGTATTATAAGACATTGAAAGACTATTTGATACAACCACTAATGGAGGTATGCAACCAGATTTTGGAGGGGAAGAAGGCACCGGAATCGTGGAAAGAAGCTTTCATCACATTGATTCCTAAAGTGGAAACTGAAAAGACTCAACTAAAGAACTACCGTCCCATCTCACTCCTAAATGTGGATTACAAAATCTTTGCAGACATTTTGGCGAGTAGACTTAAAAAAGTATTAAATGAAGTAATTCATAAAGACCAGGCAGGCTTTCTCCCAGGAAGACATTTGTCTGATAATACTAGGAATATTGTTGACATTTTGGAACTTTTGCAAACCAATATTAATACAAAATCAGTGTTAATTTTTGTCGATGCGGAGAAGGCCTTTGACAACATTTCTTGGAGATTTATGAAGAAAAATTTGGAAGGGATGGGAGTGGGACGGGGGTTTGAAAATGGAATAGAAGCAATTTATTCAGAGCAGAAAGCGAAACTGATTGTAAACAATGTGGTGACAGAAGAATTTAAAATTGAAAAAGGAACACGACAAGGGTGCCCCCTATCCCCTCTGTTATTTATTTCTGTTCTGGAGGTGCTCTTGAACATGATTAGGGAAGACCGGTTGGTACAAGGAATACAGGTCGGAGTGAAACAATTTAAATTGAAAGCTTTTGCAGATGATTTGGTTTTAACATTACAGGAGCCAGAATCTAGTACGAAGAGAGTGTTAGAATTAATTCATGAATTTGGTCGGGTAGCAGGGTTTAAATTGAACAAGCAAAAAACTAAGGTTTTGGAGAAAAACTTGACACCTTTGGAAATAGATGGGTTTCAGAAAGAGACAGAATTAAATGTTGTTAAAAAGGTAAAATACCTAGGGGTAAATTTGTCTGCCAAAAATTTGAATTTGTTTAAAGATAATTATGAAAAATGTTGGTCAGAAATTAAGAAAGATTTAGAGATTTGGTCAAGATTGAAACTTTCCTTGATGGGCCGAATTGCAGCTATAAAGATGAATGTATTGCCGAAGATGTTATTTTTGTTTCAGACCCTACAGATCGTGGACAGAGTGGAGTGTTTTGGGAAGTGGCAGAAAGATATTTCTAGGTTTGTCTGGCAGGGCAAAAAGCCCCGAATAAAATTTAAAATACTAACTGATGCCAAAGAGAGAGGGGGGTTTGCCCTGCCAGACTTAAGGTTATATTATGAAGCTGCGGCTTTCTGCTGGATGAAAGATTGGTTACTTCTTGAGAACACTGATGTTCTAGATCTGGAAGGGTACGACAATGCTTTTGGATGGCATGCATATTTGTGGTATGACAAGGTAAAGGTTCATAAAATGTTCAAAAACCATATTGTCAGGAAAGCTATATTCATGGTCTGGACAAAATACAAAGATTTATTAGAAGGTAAGACCCCGAGGTGGTTATCACCAGTGGAGGCCAAGGCCAGAAAAAGACTCAATATGGAGGTCGGATGGCCAAAATATTGGGAAATGATAGAAAAAACAGGAGACAATTGGAGACTGCTGAGCTTTGAAAAATTAAAGAATAGGGTGCAAGATTGGTTTCACTATGCTCAAATTCAAGAAGTTTTTAAGTCGGACAAAAAAATAGGATTCCAGGTGGAAAAATCGAAACTAGAGACAGAACTGTTAGAACCTAAGACCAAGGTACTTTCGAGAATGTATAACTTGCTGCTTAAATGGAATACTCAGGATGAGACAGTCAAATCAGCCATGATAAAATGGGCTCAGGATATTGGGTACAACATTATGTTTGAAGACTGGGAAAGGTTATGGACCACTGGAATGAGATTTACGGCATGTAATGCCTTGAAAGAGAATATTATGAAAATGATATATAGGTGGTACATGACCCCAGTCAAACTTGCAAAAATTTACCATCGATCCGATAATAAATGTTGGAAATGTAAGGAGGCTGAAGGGACATTTTTTCACCTTTGGTGGACTTGTCCAAAAGTGAAGGCCTTCTGGGAAATGATCTATAATGAATTAAAAAAGGTGTTTAGGTACACCTTTCCCACGAAACCAGAGGCCTTCCTCCTGGGCATTGTGGACCAAAGGGTGATAAAGAAGGATAAGACATTTTTTATGTATGCATCTACAGCAGCAAGAATACTTATAGCAAAATATTGGAAGACACAAGATCTTCCCACGCTGGAAGAGTGGCAGACGCAGTTGATGGACTATATGGAATTGGCCGAAATGACTGGCAGAATCCGGGATTTGGATGAAGAGACAACGGAAGAAGATTGGAAAAAAATTAAGGACTATTTGCAAAAACAATACAAGCTATATGAATGTTAAGAATCTGCATGTTTTGGAACTTAGCTCCTGCAACTAGATCGAGAAAATAGGAAGATAAGTTACACTTAAGAAAAAGTTGAAATTTAAGGTTATTATATTTTTTATTTTAAGGCATAAATATTAGATAGAAGGCACCTTAAAATTAGAAGTAAAATATTTTGAAAGATATAAATAAGATACGAAACAAGGTAATGATTTGCTGATATGTTTTATTGTAAAGAATGCAGGGTGAGGGAGGTGTGGGGAAGTCCAGCTAATAATTTAAAAATGTATTTTGAAAGTTGGAGTATTATTTATTTTCCTTCTTTTTTCTTCTGTAAACTGAAAATGCAATAAAAACGTTAAAAAAAAAAAAAGATGTTTTTATTTGAAGACCGTAAGTTCCTCTGTGGGGCATACCAGGAGAGGCGGTCCCGTAGGTACGAGGGTCCTAGGCCGTATAGGGCTTTGAAGGTTAAAACCAGCACCTTAAACCTGATCTTGTACTCCACCGGGAGCCAGTGCAGCTGGTATAGCACCGGGTGAATGTGATCTCGCAGCGAAGACCCCGTAAGGAGTCTCGCTGCAGCATTCTGCACCCGCTGGAGTTTCTGGGTCAGTCTCAAGGGCAGCCCCACGTAGAGCGAGTTACAATAATCCAGTCTGGAGGTGACCGTCGCGTGGATCACAGTGGCTAGGTCAGGGCGAGAGAGGTAAGGAGCCAACTGCTTAGCTTGGCGGAGATGAAAAAATGCCGCCTTTGTTATAGCTGCAATCTGCGCCTCCATGGAGAGGGAGGTATCGAAGATTACACCCAAACTCTCAACGGACGGTGCTGGCACTAATTGCACCCCCGCAAGAGATGGGAGTTGCCCCCTCAATCCCATATCGTCCCGACCCAGCCAGAGGATCTCTGTCTTCGAAGGATTTAACTTCAGCCGGCTCCCACGTAACCATCCAGCCACAGCTTCCAAGCATCTGATCAGTGTGTCTGGGGCCGAATCATGATGGCCATCCATCAACAGATAGAGTTGGGTGTCATCAGCATACTGATGGCAGCCCAGCCCAAAACTCTGGACAAGCTGGGCGAGGGGGCGCATAAAGATGTTAAAAAGCATCGGGGAGAGTATCGCACCCTGGGGCACTCCACACACCAAGGAGTGGCGGGATGACAATTCCCCCCCAAGCGCCACCCTCTGTCCCCGACCAGAGAGAAATGAGCACAGCCATTGAAGGACTGTGCCCTGGATCCCCACGTCAGCAAGGCGGTGGTCCAGGAGTTCGTGATCGACCATGTTGAAGGCTGCTGACAGGTCTAGAAGAATCAGCAGCCCCGACCCGCCTCGATCCAGCTGCCTGCGGAAATCATCTGTTAGGGCGACCAGAGCCGTCTCGGTCCTATGACCAGTGCGGAAGCCGCGTTCCTGTCTAGCAAGTCTGCCAAAACATGATTGATGATTGATTGATGAAGGCCTGGAAGGTGGCTGTGCCCGATTGCAACCCAAATGGCATCACTAGGTACTCAAAGGTCCCATATCTTGTACTAAAGGCCGTCTTCCACTCGTCGCCTTCCCTCACACGTATCAGGTTGTAGCCCCCCCCCCTCAGGTCCAACTTGGTGAAAAATTTTGCTGATCTCAACCTCTCCAGCAGATTCCCAATACGTGGCAAGGGGTATCCGGCTGGGAATCATGAGCTTGTTGGTCTTCCTATAGTCTACAACGAGCCTTTTTTCTGGGGTGTCCCTCTTGCTTACAAAGAAAACTGGGGCTCCCCCTGGTGCCTTTGTTGGTCGGATAAAACCCCTTGCCAAATTCTTCTGCAAGAACTCCCTCAGCTCGGCTAGTTCCATCTCTGACAGGGAATAGAGGCGACTGGTGGGTATCTGGGCCCCTGGCACCAAGTCTATTTTGCAGTCATAAGGGCGGTGTGGGGGTAATTGATCCGCCTCCTTCTCACAGAACACGTCTCTGAAGGCCTTATACTGTGGGGTTATGGAACTCTCTTCTCCCGTGAGTTTCCCTTCTACCTCCGCCCCCTTTGCTCCCACCTCTCTAGGTACTTCAAGCCTCAAGCAGTTTGCTTGGCAAAAGGCTGACGCAAACGTTAAGGAGCGTTGACCCCAGGCCACGACAGGATCGTGTTTTGTGAGCTTGAACCACCTCCCCCCCTATTAAGGGTCAACCATCTATCGGCTGTACCTCTATTGGGGAGTCTAGTTGCTGTGTCCCAAGGTTGTGTTGCTTTGAGCCATCTGCATCTACAAAGTCTAGCGACGCCCCCGAATCCACCAACGCTTGCCCTTGCCCCCTGAGACCATCTGGGAGTTGTAGAGTCACGGGCAGAGCTATCCCAGGAATGGCTGGTTCCATTTGAGGCCCCTCTACTGACTTGTCTCCCAGCCCCTGGCCTCTCTTAATGGCTGGGATTGGCCATTTCCCGACTGTTCTGCTTGGGGTTTGGGGTTTTCATCCACCCTGGTCCCTGAAAGGGATCCCCCTGTCTTCCTATCAGGACACTGTTTAGCCAAATGCCCCTGCCTAGCACACACGAAGCAAGTGCGTGTCTCCCGACGCCACTGACTCCCTTCCTTCCATGCCTTCCTGGTTCCCTTCCACCGATCCAATCTGCATCGTTCCAACAGCTTCTCCCTGACTAGGTGTGCTGCCAACCGCCTGTTCCGGAAGCTTGGGAGTGTAGGCCCTTATCCCCAAGGGCCCCCCTGCCCCCCTCTTCTCTAGCTTCCTCTGCTGTTGACGTAGCCCTAGCTGTAAGGATGCTTGAACTATCTCATCCAGTGACTGCATGGGTTGCATCTTCACCATCTCATCCAGGATCGATGGACTCAGTCCTGTGCAATACATGGCAGCAAGAGGCCCTGTGTTCTGCCCCCAGCCTGTGAGATTTTGATCAGCTCTTGCCCATCTGGAGCTGATACAGCAGAGTGTAATAGTCCACAGACAAAAGGATAAGCAGGTATCGTGCTACATGCTAAAGTTTATTTCTCATCTATACCGAGAATACACAAACATACATCTTGCCTCTGTGAGAGCAGAGAAGCAACACTCTCTCTCTAACAAAGAAACGACTGAACACTGAAAAACAGGAAATCCAGTCTCCCATTCCCGTGGGAATCCAACAGTAACTTGAACTGTGGAATGTAAACAATGTCTTGTGACATGCAGTTGCTGCTCAGTGAGGGAAATAGAAACCAACATCCTCCCCCTTTCTGTGAACATCACTGGGCAGCATGTTCGTACAATATCAGTACAAACCCAACTTCTGCATATAGGTACAGTGTTGATCCCTTGATACAATCTTGGACAATACATCAGCAGGAATTTCGTTACCTGGCATATAGGACACCGTTACGAGTCCCTTCTGAACACATTCCCTAGCATGTTGCAGTTTCAATTGCAAGTGCTTCGTGCTTTGCTTACAACCTTCAGAATTCAGCAAAGCCAAACATGCTTCGTTGTCCTGATAAACCTGGATTGGACATTTGACAGGAACTTTCATGTCTTTGCACAATTGTAACAACCATTCACAATCCTTAAGTGAATAAGACAGTGCATTCAGTTCAGCTTCACAAGTACTTAAGCTAACTGTTGTTTGCTTCTTGCATGACCAATCAAACAGACCCTGATTGTACATGTAGCAAACTCCAGACGTGCTCTTCCTGTCTGTAGTGTCACTTCCAAAACTTGCATCTGCAAATATTTCAAGACCACCAGACTTCTGATTGTTAAATCTCAGTCTGTAATGCATAGTGCCTTTCAAATAGCAAGCTATGTGTTTCAGAGCTTTCCAATCCTTAACAGTAGGGTTGTTGACTTGTCTGCTTAGCAAATTGCAGCTAACAGCAATGTCAGGTCTTGAACATCTGGCAATGAAGTTTAGTTTGCCTAGCACACTTCTGTACAGTGTAGTGTCAGAAAATGCTCCTTCAGTGTCATCTACCTGATAACCTGTTGTCATCGGTGTTTCTACAGGGTTAGCATCCATCAGGTTTAGTTTGCTTAACACATCAGCAATTTTCCGTGACTGGTGTACTAGAATGTTACCATCTTGATCTCTCTCTATTTCCAGAGATAGGTAGTTGGTTACCTCACCAAGATCTTTCATGTCAAAATGCTCTTTCAGCTGAGCTAGGGCGTTATTGTACATTTTGACATCCTTCCAAAAGAAAAGAATATCATCAACATAAAACAAGCAATACAGCTTCTTTTGCCCTTCCTCTTTGACAAATACACATGGATCAGCTTTCCCTTGCTGAAAACCTAGAGAAAACAATACTTCTGTGAGTTTGCTGTGCCAGCACCGTGCACTCTGTTTGAGACCATATAGAGATTTCTTCAGAGAACAAACAAATCCCTGTTTTACCTGTACACCATCAGGTGGAAGCATATAAAGTGATTCACCTAGAGATCCGTACAAAAACGCTGTATTCACGTCGTGGTGAGAAACATGAAGATTCTCCTCTGCAGCAAGTTTGAGCATAAGCCTGATGATCTCATACCTCACGGTGGGTGAGTAGATCTCGTGATAGTCTTCACCTGGTACCTGTGAAAAACCTCTGGCTACCAATCTGGCTTTATGTCTGACTATCTTGCCATTTTGATCTGTCTTCGCTTTGAAGACCCATTTGCTTCCAAGCAGTTTCATTCCTGGAACTACTGGAACTAGCTCCCATGTTTTGTTCCTCTCTAAGGAATCAAGCTCAGCATTCATGGCATTTAACCATGGCTCAGCATCCTTTGAATCCAAAGCCTGGATTTCTTGGAAACTGGAAGGTTCAAATACCTTCTTGGCGCTATTAACAGCTGCTACAGCTGTCTTAGCAAATTCATCAGCAAATCTCTTTGGAGGTCTACCTTTAGTGGCTCTTTCAGACCTGCGAATTAGCCGTAAGTCTTCAACACTCTCCTCTTCCTTCTTTGGAGAATAGTGATCTATTGTGAACAATGGTTCCTCCAGTTCTCTATCAGAGCCTTCAGAGGGTCGCATAGAGGCTTTCGCACTCTTGAAATCCTCTGAATCATCCGATTCAGTCTCAGATTCAGAATCAGGACCTTCATCAGTGGGTGTAGGGTGTGGCTGTTGCTGTGATTGTTGCTTATCCTCAGTCTCGTCACTGTCATCAGGATAACATTGGAAAATTCCCACATTATCCCCCCACTTGGCATTGTACTCAACACTTCTAGTGAGCCTAATTGTCTTAGAGTCAGTCATCATTACTCTGTAAGAACCTTTCTGGTATCCTAGAAAGATACCATGCAATCCACGCTTGCCTAACTTGGAGCTTTGTGGTGTGTGAACCCACATGTCAGAACCAAAAATTCTCATCTGTTTGATGTATGGTTTCTTGCCAAACATCTTTTCATAGGGGGTACAACCAATCGATGATGATAATCTCCGATTATAACTGTAAACAAAACAGCTCAAAGATTCTGCCCAATAACTCTCTGGAAGATTGGCATCATGCAGCAAGGTTTTCAACCCTTGAAGCTATGTTTGATTTGCTCTCTCACAAAGTCCATTCTGCCATGGCGAACGAGGACTAGACAAATCGTGTTGAATTCCTTTCTCAGTCAGAAAAGCTTCAAACTGCTGAGAAGTGAATTCCCCCCCCCCCCGATCAGTGAAAAGAGTCTTTATTCTCTTACCATGCACATTTTTCAACCAAGCACGGAATTCCTTGAACCTTGGAAATGCCTCTGATTTCTGCTTGAGATTGAACACATAAATATACCTGGAAAATGTATCAATGAGAACCATGAAGTACCTGTTTCCACCCAAAGAGGGCGATAGTGGACCAACCAGATCAGCATGCACTACCTGGTATGGTTCTGTAGCTTGTCTACTAGACACCTTACCTTTCACAGCCATTTTCACCTTGTTTTCTGCCCATGCCTTACACTTCATGTGGTACCTGCAGGGTTTAATAGTCATACCTTCAACCAAGGCAGACATTTTGGATACTGCCTCAAAGTGTAAATGACCAAATTTCCGGTGAAAATCATGAATACATCCTGCATGTAAACTTTTGTTAGAACCTGCAATGCAACTTGGCATAGTAGAACAAAGAAGCACCAGCCTCTGTTCTCAAATGAGCGTCTCTTAAAGTGTCCCAGATTTCTTTGGCTGAGGTTTTATCACGCAATAGACATAGCTCTTCTGGGGATCCTGCCGATCCTCTGCCGCAGCAAAAGGCTGCTTTGGCTTAAAAGTTCAAAGTCCAGCCTTAAAGCCATTAATTAGGAGCTTGCAGGCTTCCCGTAGCAAGAGCACATACCTCTCATCAATCTTCTTGACACGCAGAGCAGATAACTCCGTTCCGTACCTCTGTTCCTCTGCTGGCAGCCATTCGTCATTCCGATCCAACTTCTAGGCCTGGAACCAAAAATGTGAGATTTTGATCAGCTCCTGCCCATCTGGAGCTGATACAGCAGAGTGTAATAGTCCGCAGACGAAAGGATAAGCAGGTATCGTGCTACATGCTAAAGTTTATTTCTCATCTATACCGAGAACACGCAAACATACATCTTGCCTCTGTGAGAGCAGAGAAGCAACACTCTCTCTCTAACAAAGAAACGACTGAACACTGAAAAACAGGAAATCAGTGTACGTCACATCCAGTCTCCCATTCCCGTGGGAATCCAACAGTAACTTGAACTGTGGAATGTAAACAATGTCTTGTGACATGCAGTTGCTGCTCATTGAGGGAAATAGAAACCAACACAGCCAACCTTGTGCACTAGTGAATTGAAGGTAGTCCAGTAAGAGGCCACAGAGTCACCCCCTTGTCACAAGTTCAGTAGTTGCTGCTCTGCAGCAGCGTGTTCCAGTGGGCTCTTGAACATGTCATCCATCAGTCTCCAGAACTCCTGCAGGTTCCCTAGAGCATTGTGTTGGGTCTCCATAAGGGTGATAGCCCAGTCCTTAGCTGTTCCCTCCAGCCAACTGATCAGGCACGCCACACACTGCTTATCTGAGCTGAATTCAGCTGATCTCAAGTCCAAAATGTATCTGGCTTCAGTTCTAAAGGCTGCATAACGTCCTGTATCTCCACTGTATTTAGCAGGGTTCATTCCAGGCCCCCTGCTGGCTCTGAGGTTCCTTTTCTGTTCTGAAGTTAACCTCTGTTCCTGCAACGCTCCTGCCAAAATATCTAGTTGGCTTTTGAGCTGCCACGTGTAGCTTCTTAATTCTGTTATGGGGTCTGTGGGCTCTGCTGCCCCTTCCGTTGCTCCCCCAGCCGCATTTCCCACATCCAGTACTTGCCCATCGATCACAGTCTTTGATGTCCTCTGGCGTGGAAGTAAGATGAGACTCGGGAATCTGTAATGGCTTGGCTCTCCCACAGAAGCGAGACACTGGCAGTAATTATCTCAGGTTTATTGCTCAAACTCCATCCCTTCCTCTTCCTCCAACCAGGGAAAAAGCCCTTTTGCTTTCGCTCTTTCCCCCTCCTCTCACTGACCTTTTTGTGCCTTTGAATTTTTGGGCTGGCTATTCCCGGCCTCCCTCCCTCTGTTTCTGAGCTCAGACTGCTATTTTGTGTATCTCTGCTCTGGCTCCCCTTTCCTTGGTCACTATCCTCAGGGATCAGATTACCATTGCTATCTGCTGCCTGCTCTCTGTTCTCTGAAGCCATGCCTCTAGGCTGTCCCTCCTCCCTCTCACATTCCAGTGTCCTTATCTCTCGTTGTCTGTTCTCATTCCCAGCCTCTGTCAGCTCCGGGACGAAGCTGGCAATATCCCACTTGTCTCTCCAAGGAGCTCAAGGTGGCCTACATGTTTCTCCCCTTCCTAATTTAATTCCCACAACAACCCTGTGAGGTAGGATAGGCTGAGAGGCAGTGACTGGTGGCCCGTGGTCACAGGCACTGAGCTTCACAGCCAAGCTGGGGTTTGAACCTTGGTCTCCCAGGTCCTAGTCTGACCCTGTTGCCACCCCTCCCCACTGGCTCTCACACTGCAGAAGCTAGAACAGTTGTGCCCCAACCTCACCACCACTCTGTCAAACATAACCCCTCTACATCACTCCCTGAACATAGGAACATGAGAAGAGCCTGCAGGGTCAGGCCCATGGCTCATCTAGCCCAGCATCCTGTTCTCACAGGGGACAACCAGATTCCTATGAAAACCTGCAAGCAGGATTAAAGCACAATATCCCTCTCCCCTTCTGTGGCTTCCAGAAGCATTACTGTCTCTAACTGTGGAGGCAGAGCATAGCCATCATGGGCACAAGCCTCTGAAAGCCTTATTATCCTCCGTGAATTTGTCTAATCCTTTTCTAAAGCCGTCCAAGTTAGTGGCCACTCCCTGCCTCCTGCTGGAACAACCTTCCTTTATCTTCCTTTGCACACAACTGCAGCAGTATCGCCACCTTCTGGAGAAGCTTCACATTCTTCCTCTCCATTTGTCTATCTAGGTCAGTACTGCCCACACTGACAGGCAGCAGCACTCTCAGCTTTCAGGGACATTCCTAGTCCTGCCTGGAGTTGCCACTGGGGATTGGACTGGAGACCTTCTGCATGCAAAGCAGGTGCTCTGTCCATAGAGCTACAGCCCTTCCCCTTTAATCTACAATGCAGCAACTGAAAATCTAGAACCTTCGGGAGGGGATTCTCTCCCACCCCCAGCATTTCCCTTTCTTCTCCTTGCACCAACAAGCAGCAGTTTGTAAAATGTTTGTAAAGGGGGTGGGGCAGCACTCTGGCATGAGACAGATAGGTGCTTGAGGGCTCTTGGGGAGTTTAATTGATAAACTTGATCCAGCGACACTTCCACCTGCTTTGGGAACCACAGGCGGAACCCTTCAGAGTGGCTTCTGAAGGCTTTCTTTCCATTGAAGCCAGCTTCCTCCACCGTTCGTCATCCTGTAAAGAAGGCCAGGGTGTAAAATCGGCTAACCCAACACCACCCATTTCCCTGAGGGCAGCCCCCTAAGGAGGCATTTCTGCCCCTTTCCCAACAGGTAAGAAAGCAGACGTTTGCACTCTCCCCATTTTTCCAGCTGTTGAGAAGTTCCAGGAGCACATCACTCAATTTGGCTCCCTTTGGGAGGGAGTCACTGGAGGCTCGTGGTGTCTTGTAATGTTAACTTTCCACTGTAAATAAACAGATTGCGTGGAGGTGGGGGGGTGCAGCTTAAACAGCCCAACAGACAGCTGCTTCCCTGCTAGGCACTTCCCTAAGTTGTTTCCAAGACTCAAAACTCAGCTGTCTCCCACTTTCATGTTTCTTTTCACATATACATCTGGCTTGCACCATCTTTAGCTGTGGGGAAGAATGGGAGAAAGTTTTTCCCCTGGGTGAGCCCATCTCAAGTAACAATTAACACATGGGTGGGGGATATTTTCAGCTCACTGGGCCAGATCCTTAGCTCTCCCACTCATTGCAGACCACTGCAATCACCTGGCATGACCACAGCATCAGGTGACCAATTTTCCTTTGCAGCGGGGCTTGAGATCCAGCCATACTGCACAGGAAGAGCCCAGCAGAGCTTGAAGCCCCTGCTTGTGAGCTGAGCAAGTCCCCAAGGGGCTTGCATTTGGCACCAAACCTAAAAAAAAACAAAAACCCTTAGTACAAGCCCTACTTGCCAAGGCTCAATAGTAAGCACATTTTAAGGCTCCCCACTGTTCCTTTGCAACTGTTCCTTTGCCTGCCCCCACACCTGACATCATCAGGTATGAGAGCATGGTTTGGGGAATGCAACCTTGTGGGCCAAATCAGGACATCTGCTGAGCCAACCCTGGGTCTGTGGGTTGGAGATTCCCCACTGCTGGTTTAACAATTCATCCCTGGGAAGCTACATCAGTCTAGCAACGGTGATGCTTGCCATCTGGCTGTAAGGTGTAGAGGAAGAGGTGCGTTTGGAACAACTGTGTACCCCCCCCCCCACACACACACTTCCCAGAAACTTTGTTCAGAAACAGCTACAGCAAAGGCTAGCTTGTAGGGAAGGTGTGGAGGAAGCTCTGGGTAGTGGTTTTCTCTTAAAAACACAAGAAGAGCCTGCTGGATCAAGCTAATGGCCCATCTAGTCCAACACCCTGTTCTCATAGTGCCTGTGGGGAACCCACAAGCAGGAGTTGAGCACAAGAGCATCACTTCCCCCTCCTGTGGGTTCCAGAAACTGCTATTCAGATGCATTGCTGCCTCTGACCCTGGAGACAGAGCACAGCCGTCATAGTCTTCCCCTACTCCATGATTTTGCCTCATCCGCTTTTGAAGCCATCTAGGTTGGTGGCTGTTACTGCCTCCTGTGGGAGAGAGTCCCATAGTTGCACAACGTGACTGCGCAAATAATTCATTTCTTTGATCTGACTCTTTCAGTACTGGATCCATTGAGTGGAAAGCATTCTCTGGCACAGAGTGGTGGACCACCACCTCTCCAGGGGTTGCACCTGGGGTTTTCTGCATGCCAGGCAGATGCTGTACCATGGAGGGACAGCCTTTCCCCACAACCATACATGCCTCCCAGGTTGATTTCATGCCCTTTCCTAGTCAAATGCATTTAAGATGACATGGTTCACCACTAGATGGCAGTAGCACCCTCCAGTTCAGTCCCCTAAGAACAGGAAGTTTGAGGGCTGAGAAAGAGGTTAATGTTTTCAGAGCTGGGGGCCTGATCTATAAATGCCCTCACCCCACAAAGTTCATGGCCATGCGCATTTCAAATCTAGGCTGAGCTGTGGGGAGGAAAGGAGACGGCGTCCCTGGAAGTGTAACACATAAATAGTTTGAGTGATGGTGATTGCCACTCAGTGATGTCACTAAGATACATGTACACCCACAATACCTGAAGGATTTTTTTAAAAAAATGTTTCTTTTCTAAGGATGTGAAAATGGATATTCATGTAGTCCCATGCAGCTAAAAGATGTGCAGGCATGCAGTTCCTGTGGGTCTCTTGTAGCATAGTGAAATACTTGGGTTTTGGTATTCCAGCAAAAGTAGAAAAGACGGTTGCCTGATATACCTTGAAGAGTCACCAGCCTGGTGTTATGGACTGCAGCTGACATCAGGCTACAACTCTGACCAAAGGAGTGTTGGTCATCATGGGAGTTGTAACCCAGAACACCTGCGGACATAGGAACCTGCCTTATTTATGTGGCGAGAGCTTTGATCTGGTATTCATGCATTCTCTTCCTCCTGGTCATTGCTTTCAGCCCTTTTGGTTGTCTAGCCTGGGAGGGTGCTCTTGTGTGCTTCAGTTGGGGAAATGTGCTGGGGAGAATCATCTGCTGCTTGGAGCTGGAGCTCTTTGAGCATGTGGTCAGTCTGCTGGTTATCACTCACAGCCCAGGTTCTGCCTTTGTGCTGGACTATCAGCTTAAAAGGGAAACCGCAGCCATGTGCTATGCCCAGTTCTTTTAGTGCCAATGTGCAGGGGCGTAGGAAGGGGGTGGGGGGCAACCCCATTTTCCATCATGCAGGGGGGTGTCAAAAAGGAACAATTACATAAAAACTTTTTTTAAAAAATGCCTGCTCCAAAGGTCTTAGCTTACTACACTAGGGATTATACAGTGGACGCTCGGGTTGCGAACGTGATCCGTGCAAGATGCATGTTTGCAACCCGCAGTGTCCGTAACCCACAGCGGCACATCTGCGCATGCGCAGGTTGTGATTCTGCACTTCTGCGCATGCACAAAGCGTGATTTAGCATTTCTGCGCATGCGCGACTGCCAAAACCTGAAAGTAATCTGTTCCGGTACATTCCAGGTTTCGGCGGTCCGTAACCTGAAAAAACGCAGCATGAAGCATCTGTAACCTGAGGTATGACTGTATATCTGAAATTCACCATATCTGAAATTTCATGCATTTCAGTTAATATCTTGACCCTCCTCCACGAAAATAACTGTTTACTTGGCTGTTTTCATATGTCATGAAGGCTGAAATTTCAATTCAGTGGAGCCAAAACACAATCCATCCTGTAGATTTAAGTATCTGCCCTCAGTTGCCTCCTTGTTATCAGAGGCCCATAATCCACATTCCTTTGTAAGAAAATATGAAATTGAAGGAATGGGTTTCCCAAATCTAAAACCTGACTGTGCAGTCAGTCTGAAACGGGGCCCCAAATCCCCATTTTTCCTTCTCCATTAGCTAAAATCCATTAACTTGAGCACTTGAGCCAGTGTATAACTGTATACAACTGTATAAACAAAGCCCTCTCCTTTATCAGTACGTGACGCTTAAATGGATGGCCTTATCAGTGGAGACGGGACGGCAGAGCTGGGGCTTATCTTATCTTGTGTGTTGTAAATATCCTGACACACTGACGCACAGACCTTGCAAGACACCCCCACGCTCGGGGATGGCACCAGGAGTGCTCTTAGAGTTGGTGACCTTCTTACCCCAAGATAAGGAATACAGGAACAGGAGCATCCTTTTATGGTCAAGAGTACAGGAACAGGAACATGTGTTTATGGTCATGGATGTCAACTTATGTGTATAAGCTGACGTGGCTGGATTCCTGGGGAGGGGGCAAGTGGACCAGAAAGGGTATATAAGCTGTGTGTAACCGCTCTTTAAGTGTGCTTGCTGTGAACACATTCACACAGTGCCTTCTGCTATCCGGAGAGCAGAATAAACTCTTTCTCTGAACCAAACCTCGGTGTCATTTGACTTCCTGCTTGGCAGGGGGTTGGACTCGATGGCCCTTGTGGTCTCTTCCAACTCTATGATTCTATGATTCTATGATTCCTTCCTCCCGTCCAGGAGCAACGCTCACCCAACCAATCAGTAAAGTCTAAAAAGGCTACAAAATAATGTAAAACTATTTTCGCAGGCAAAAAAATCAATAAAAAATCAATGTGTGTGTGGGGGGGGGGTGACAAGAAATTTTCCACACCGGGTACCACCTGACCTTCTGCCCTTTGTGTGGCCAGGCGGATACCCTGGAATATTTCAGTGATATCTTCGCCATATTTTAGGTTCTGAAAATTGAGTCTTTGAGCCTATAGTGTTCAAAGCAAATTACCACATCTCTCAGGGCTTCCCCAGTTCTGCCTCCTGGAATCTGATGAGCTCTTTCTGTGTCATTGGGGGAGAGTGGTATGTTTAAAAACAGGAAGAGTATCCAGTCAATAATGAACTGAACCACATTCCACACACACACCCCTTCCTGGTTCTCCGATAGACCTCAGAGACAAAACCTTTCCTCCTATCCCTGTCTGATTGGTCCTCCAGTTTCATAGCTAAATCTTCAGTCATCATTTGTAAGAGCTGTATCTCAGACTGGTTGGTTAGAGCAAGATTGTGTGCATCACTTGCTGTTTGAGAAATATCTGATAGAAAGCATATAAAATTTCTGCTTCAACGTAGTTGGGCCCAGTCCAAGGCCAGGGCCTGCCTTATTTTATTAATATACTCATCTGAGTCTATGCCCTCCTCCATTATGGCAGCTACTTTCCTGCCTTTTTTGGTCTTTCATATTGCCTTTGGTCATGACAGTGTCTGGGGTCTCTTCTGTAGCCTCAGACAGAACTCACTCTGTTTCTTCCTGAAGATTTGCTTTTTGGATCATCACCTTGCTGGGGCTGTATAAAACTTTTTGTTTAGATGTCAATAAAATCTATTCTGCTTAGATTTTGTCCCGGGGCCATTGGAGACACAGAATTCTGCCACCATTTAGCTTTCCAGCAAGTCAAGCCCCCCCCCCCCCCCGCCACTAATGACCATACTTAGGTGGGTAACTATATCACAAAGGAACTTGTCTGGCTAGTTCAACAATGGAATCCTCCATTGGATTTTAACCCCTGCTGGATCCAAGACCCCAGGATTCAGAAAGGACTCAGGCATCATGCAGACTAACACAGCAACAAAGTTACACACCACCCCAATCTCTGAGCAGTGAGAGGCTCCAGGGGGTCAGC
The DNA here is from genome assembly GCF_964252035.2 of Podarcis erhardii. Lineage (NCBI taxonomy): Eukaryota > Metazoa > Chordata > Lepidosauria > Squamata > Lacertidae > Podarcis > Podarcis erhardii. The sequence continues at coordinate 4,203,168 of NC_138506.1, read as the reverse complement.
AAACCTTTCAGCAGGGGGCTGGTCCACTGTCACTCAGACAATATGGAGGGCCGGACTATATTTTTTTGGGGGGGAGGGAATGAACGAATTCCTATGCCCCACAAATAACCCAGAGGTGCATTTTAAATAAAAGCACACATTCTACTCATGTAAAAACACCAGGCAAGCCCCACAAATAACCCAGAGATGCATTTTAAATAAAAGGACACATTTTACTCATGTAAAAACACGCCGATTCCCGGACCATCCACGGGCCAGATTTGGAAGGTGATTGGGCTGGATCCGGCCCCCAGGCCTTAGTTTGCCTACCCATGCTCCAGGGGTTCTTTTTTTTAAAAAAGTGCTTATTAATTTTCCAATAAGAACATCTAATTAACATATCAAATCCAATCCAATAAAAATAAAAAACTAAAATAAAAAAGTCCAATTGTCTTCCAAATTGTAATCTTAATTTTTTGACTTCCCACGGTCTGACTTCCAAAGCGTTTTCAACATCATAGTCCTGCGTCTTGTCATCAATATTTTTCTTGATAGATTTATTGCTTTATTGTTTGGCGCCCAGCCACGCTTCCCTTGCGGACCTCTGCAGCTTCTGTTTACGCAGTGTAGCTTCGGAGCGTCGTAAAGCAATTAGCAGAATTGCACAGCGTCTTTGTGTAGAAAGGGCAGTAAATAAGTCCAGACATTACTTCTATCCTATTATCTCTTTATTGGAAACAAATAGCGTATTTACAATCCATAACAGCCATCAGAGTGTAGCTGCATTTTCTCTGCGTCCTTCTCTCTCAGTGCAGTGACTGATCAGAGTGGAAATCGAAAGCACTCTGCTCACAGCATAACAAGCTGTTTGCGTCACGTCCTGGCTTACTTCCCTTGTAAGCCCTCCCCCCCCAAGCACGAGACACAGAAGGTTAACCCTTCACTACACCCAACACCCCCTCTTGTCTCGCGCCTGAGGGGGGGGATTGACAGTCATCCCAAACCCAGACCTTCGCAAAACTCCCCATGTCTTTGGAAGGAGAGTGGCTTCGTGAACCCATCAGCTAGGTTCTTGGCAGAGGGACAGTACTTCAGCGCAACTGAACAGTTGCTCCTGAACACTCTGACACACATTCTGAAAGCGAATGTCTAGGTGTTTAGTCCTGGCCTTGAATTGACCCGTCTCGGCCAAACGAAGGCATGGTTGATTGTCTTCGAAAACATGTATCGGCAGACAATCCACTCCGCAGAGTTCCTGCACCAAGCAAGCATAGAACTCTACTTCTCTGCACACATCTGAAAGAGCACTGAACTCAGCCTCAGTGGATGAGAGCGCTATAAGGCTCTGCTTCTTGGACCTCCACCCAACTACTGAGTTCCCAAACTTCACCACTAGGCCAGACACGGTCTTGCGGTCTTGCAGAGTAGCCAAGTCCGAGTCCACAAAACAAGTCAGTTTGACTTCACCTTGCGCTGGCAACCTAAGACAAAAGTCTTTGGTTTCCTGCAAATACCTCAGAACTCTCTTGATGCCATTCCAGGCTTGCACACTAGGGTTTGAAGCTTCCCTGCTGAGCAGATTGACAGCAAACGCTATATCAGGTCTGCTCCACTGGGACCAGTACAGCAAACTCCCTAGGGCTGACTGAAACACTTCAGCATTTTCGAACACAGCGCGTTCTACTTGCTGACTGTCCTTCACAAAACTAGTCTCCATTGGACTTCTCACTCCTGCACAATCACTCATCCTGAACTTCTGAAGCAGTTGCTCAATTTTGCCTCTCTGGCTGAGCAAGAAGCTTCCATCCTGTGCTCTGTCAACATTCACACCTAGATAGGTTTTGACAGCCCCAAGCTGCTTAAGCTTGAAC